>NC_041228.1:32773404-32790380 GCF_002837175.3 Physeter macrocephalus | reverse complement strand
TATATGTATAACTGATTCACTTTGTTGTAAAGCAGAAACTAACACACCATTGTAAAGCAATTATACTCCAATAAAGATGTTAAAAAAAAAAAATAGATTGGTATATGTCAGCATAGCCAGAAGTCCTAAGCTACAAAGAAATTCTAACTTAAATAAACTAGAAGAGAAATATATTTTTTCAAAGTAGCCAGTAGTTAGAAATATGACAACCTATGAAAAAGGATAAGTATTTGGCACTAGAGAGGATTTCAGTGTGTTCAAGAGAGCACCAGGTTTTAGTTAAGATGGTAGTAAAAGGGTTAGGAATGAGTGGTCAGGAGATAGCTTTGTAACAGCGCCACCTGGCGTTGCTTTGCTGCTGGTGTCACCACATTTTCAGAGCGGTCTTTACAGCTAGCTCATAATATTTATACTTCAGTACCACATCTCTATTCTTTGATATGAAATCGGAGATCGGTGTTAATTAAAACTTACTCCCACATCTTACATAAATTAATAGACTTATTCAAAGAGTAATTGAAAGAGACTTATTCAATTTAATTGATTTTGTAGTGTAATCGTTATTAGCAATTTCTGTTAATTTGTATTTCTGTGGTGACTGGTTATTCTATCCTGTTATCACACAGGAAATCTTATTCAGAGATGCCTACCCAGATTCATCTTTACAGATGAATTAATTGCATTCTGGTTAGAATAGCAATTTAGGATTATATACATTTAAAATGTCCATTAACATTCATCTACATATTAAACTTTTGTTTTCTGGCATTACCACTGTTGATTAACCTATAGGTAAATAATGTTTCTATTTACCTATCTGCTATAATGGATACAATTCATTTTTATTTATAACATTGTTAACATTTATTTGTAACATTTTCCCCACTGGCTGTATGTTAGAGAGTAAAATAAATTTAGTGTGAAAGTAGAGAAATAATTAAATTGGAATGACTTCTACCATGCAAAATAATAGTAGTAGAAAAAACTGCTGCAGTAGTTTCCATCATATTCAATATATATTTTTACAAGCCGAAAAGGACGATTAATTCACAACTGTTATTCTAGACTACATGCAATATTCTGACAGTGACTCCTAATAGAACTACAGGGATCCCTCAGGATGAACAAATTTAACATATAGAAGTTTGATTTTTATAGAAATAATAAAAATAATATCAAGTTTGAAGTCAAAGGATTCCCGTGCATGAGTATTATTGTGTTAGATGCCAGTATATCAGTACAGTGTGGTACTATATGGTGTGGCTTCATTTTCAAATGCTGATTCTCCATATAGAAAGGGGGAGTCTAATCTTAAGTGATCAAAAGTCAAAAAAAGAAAATCCACAAACACCAGCCTGAGACTTTAGAACCTTAATGACACAATTCCAATCTTTAATTTTTAACCTTATCTTGACTTCAGTCTTTCACATTTACTGGCCCTTTTCTGCAAAGGAATAAAAGACTCTGCTTTTATTCCTTTGTGTATATGCTCATGTTGCTTCTGGTGTCTAAAGCATAGTTTCTTTCTTTCTCTTTATGAGTAAAGTATCTGCCCATCCTTCAATATTCAAGTCAAGTACAAATTCATCCAAGAGACACCTCCTCTACTCTTCCTCCATAATTTATCTAATATTCTTTTACAGTAGCAGTTTCTCCTATGGTGCTCATTTTCCTCCCCTGTGATATAGTTAATTATGTATACATTTAATCTACCATTGTTGACCATTAGTTAGCCTTTTGAGGATATGTATATATCATTTTTATCTTTTTGTTGTCTTACGTCTCAATATCTACAATACCTCACACATAGTAGGCACTCAATAAAAGTTTGTGCATGAATGCGTGAATCAGTGAGATCATAATAAAGCAGTGGAAGTTTAGAGGTGTGAAGAGCTTCTGACATAGTGCAGTACCCAACGTGCTCATGTCAATCTTCTCTGACAACAATGACCAAGAGGTCACTTTTTTCCCCAGTGGAAAGAAACCTATTTATTTCAGAAGTCAGTGGAATTTACTTCAGAGGAGTTTGTTTTATGACACATATGTATTCCAGTCAGAAAAGATTTAGTTGGTTGGTTGGTTTACTGATTTGATATATGATGAATGATAATCATTATTTTATAGATAAAAATCCTGTATAAAGTCTAACAAGAATGGGAGAAGAACAGACAAGGAAAGATAGCAAAGGGTTAATTAGACAGTATTTGAAGATTAGACAAACTCGTACCAATCTAATGTGTCCCAAAAGAATAGTGTAAAATGAATTCTAAAATCCTATTGAAAAGGGCAAAGATGAGAGAAATGACTATCATTTGGGCATGGCAAAAATAAGAAACTTTGTAAATTAGTCTTCTGAGACTTTCTATCAAAATATTTTGAATAGATGATATGTAGCATTTAATACTGAAGTTATCTGAAGACAACTGCATATTTTCAGGACACTAAGGATTAACCAACTTAATTTTACTATTTCTGTTTATCATGGAGCATGAATTACTACCTTCCCTGATGCACCTGTCATGTGCAGAGACTTAGCCTTCCTGTCTGACACGTTGGGGATTCAGCTGGCTTGCTTTGCAAAGTTGGGAATAAGAACTTGGTGCCATGTTACACTGACTCATAGTAAGCATAATATCGCTTATCCTCATCCAGAATTTATTTTTAGTATTATAATAAGTAATACCTAAGTCCTCCGAAAATATACGTGAGAGATAATATAGCATGATGGCTAAAACTTAGCTCTGGATTCAGACAAAACTGGGTTGAATCCAGTTCTGCCAGTTCCTAACAATATAAACTTGGGCAAATAAAAACCACTTTCTTCACCTATATATTGGGGGTAATAATAATAATATTCTTGCAGGGTTGCCATCAAAATTTAATAAGATTATATCCTGAAAGCTTCTAACATCCTTCCTGGCACATGACAAGCATTTGATTTATAATAGGGGTAGATAAAGAAAGAAAAGGAGAGGAGATGGAAAATACATTTATGAAATTCTCACTTTTTTAAGCTTTTAGATCTGCATATTTCATAGAAACTTTCCTATAACACTTTGCCAGATGACAATTCAGAATAAGACAGATCCTTCTTATGTTTTGTACAAGAGAAAATAATTTCTGAAATGCAAAAAAAGATTTTATTATAAGATCATTTCACAAAGTAATAAATATAGTAGAGATTCTGGAAAATTTTTATAGGATGTGTTTCATAGTTTGAAGTGATGGACCTTTAATGGTCTTGGAGTTAAAATGATTTTATTCCTAAATTGCCTTCATTTATTCAGCCAATATTTTTGAACATCTTCTAATGATTTTATTCCTAAATTGCCTTCGTTTATTCAGCCAATATTTTTGAACATCTTATATATGCCAGATTCTGTGCTAAAATACTGGTTAACAAGACTTAATTCCTTCCCTCAAAGAGCTTAAAGTCCAGAGGGGAGATAGAGAAGTAAATAAATGATTACAATATAGAGTAAAAGTGTAAAAAGTAATTTTAATATGTGATTTGATAATGCTTACCTTTAGTAAAACATTTAGAATAAGTGAACTGAGGCAGGAAGAGACAAGTGATTCTTTCAGCATTATCCAGGATAGGAAAGCAATCTCAGAAGAAAATCCACAATTTCTTATAAGCCACTAACCATTTAAAGTCTTTCTGAATTAATAGCTTAACATATTTGAAGTTTGTCAAATAGTTGTCTTAGCTCCGAAGCAAACCAAGCATAAGGCTTTAAAAAAATCTTTTAAAAAACACAATAATTAAAACATTATATATTATTTTTCACTTGAGTCTCCTAGGTTCTCCTACTTAGTTGTTTGTTTTTTTGTTTTTTTAATCTTCCTGCTATGTAAATCTGAAAGGGTCTGTCTCTAGCTAAAATCAGTCAGCAATGTAAGAATATGAAGTGTGAATACTTAGGAATATAAAAACAAATCTTTTGAATCAATGCTTTCCAAGTGTATTTCCAGAAATTCCCATGAACTGATGATTAAAAATAAATGGTTTTAAGGTCAATAAATTTGTACTACACATGTTATCCTTATCTTTGAGATTCATAGTATACATCAGCATTCTGAGAAGTTCTGCAAAAAAGTTGTGTTTAAGGCAGCATTCCCCATACTTTTTGATGGACTATTTTAATGTAATGTTTTCAAAATGTATTTGGGAAATATGCTTTAATCTCAGTGACATGCTTTAATTTTTCATTTCTAACTTTGGCTTTCACTCTTTCCGTGAAATAAATATTTTTATTTTTGCTGAGCTTGAGCATAGAATTACGGTACAAAATTTGAGATTGCCCAGAAGAGATCCTTGGATCTGCGAAAAGTTACTATAAGGTTTGATCTTGTCCCTAAAGAAGCAGACAGGTGGGACTAGGAAAAGAATTGTAAAATCAAATAGGAATTAGCAAATCCAACAAAAAGGAGAAGTACTATCCAAGGAATATGGATAAGATTTATCTTTCAAGTAATGACAGTAATAGAGGGGATACCTAAAAATAGCTTATGTATTTCAACAAATATCATGAACATTGATCATTTTGCTGACTTTTCGTGTATATTTTAAAGTTTAATTCACCCTATTGTTTAGGGAATCACTTCAAATAAAGAACTTAAGCTGCAATGTAAAGAGATGGAGTTGATGAGTGGCCCATTTTGTATCTTTTTTATCCTTTTCTATACTTGCAATAACACATTTGCTTGGAACCATTATTTTCAGAGATGAAAGGAGATTACAGGTGTAGAGCTTTATTTATGTCATATATAGCATGTGTGTATATATATGTATGTGTGTGTATGTGTGTCTACATGCCATGCTCTAATCTAGCACACACTTAGTAAAAGTCTCCCAATTTCCCTCTTTATGAATTACTTCATCTTACTCTAACTTGATGCCTTCTTATTTCTAATTTTCTAGACTCCCAGAGTTGGTTTTACATTGTTATTTAATGGTCATGTAGTGCATGATTTCCATATCCAATATTTTAGCACGTCATTAAGCTTTAGTATTTCTGCCATATTGGTATACATACTCTTCATTAAAAGAATTAAGTCTATACATTATATAGAATAAACAACAAAATTCTCTTTATGTTTAAGGATATATAAAATATTCATCAAGGTCTATCAATATAATAATAAGTGAATATTATAAGGGACATATTTATGTACTCGTTAATTTAATATATAGCTACTTCATTGTGCTAGTATACTTTCAAAGTCTCCACCACTTTATTGTTATCATTGTTTTAATAAATAATAGTGTTAGTATCATATTTGTAGAGTGCTTTATTGGTTAAAAACTGATTTTATATATCATACATATATCCAAATATGATATATATAAGTATATAATATAGTATATTGATACATTATATACTTTAATATTATATGTATACATTATTTATATGTTATGTACACATTATTTATATATCATATATACATAAGTATATAGGATGAGATTTTAACAGTAAACTTGAGAGGTTGACAGAGAAGGTTTTATTATTTACATTTTGAGATGAGGATTCTCCTGGTTTAAGGTTCTGATCTGCTCTAATAAAATAAATTTAAAATTTGGGTTCAATCTGTACAAGTGGTTATCACTATAAAAATGAAAGGAAACTTTGGTTTAGGCATGCTGCTCTCAGATATTTAGGCGGTATTGAAATTTTAGCTTCATGGGAGCAGTGTCTTCATCTGTTCTGGCAGTGCTGTATCCCCAGTCCCCAATCCCTAGTGTAGGCCCTCAACAAATACTTGTTGAAGAATGAATGGATCAGTGAATGCCTAATTATTTCAGTATTTTTAAAAAAACGTGTTTTTTGTTAAAACAGCTGAAAGACAATGAATAAGAAAGACAATTCTAAAGAATATTTTAAAATATCAAATAATTAGATAAAATTAAGTGCCTTTTCCCACTATTCCTTTAACCACTATGAACGGTTGTAATCATCATATTACCCCTGCTTAATTACAATTTTTCTTATTAGTGATTCACAAAATCTTAATGTAGAGCTTCTCTTTCATAGCTGGACTATAATACACAGAAAGCCACACATCATTATTGGAAGAGACGTTAGAAGTTATCTAGTACTCTGAACTTAGGAAGGGATCCTCCTATATCAGTGGTTCCCAAACCAAGCTCATAAACGATTCACTAGGAGAGCTTTTTAAAAACATAATTCTGTACTCTTGGCATGAGCATTCTATTCCTGTATATCTAGATGTGATGATCAGTAACCCTATACAGTATCATTAATGGTTGATTGTCTAATCTGCCTGAAGAATTCAGAACTGTCTAACCTTATAAGGCAGCATTATATTCTTAGACATCTGTAACTACCAGAAAGACTTTCCTTAATTGAGACAAGACCTACCTGCCTCTAACTTTAAAAAAATGTTCAGTGTCTTAATTGGGAGAGTGATTATAAAAGTATTTACTTTATAATTATTCTTTAATCAAACCTATGTCTTATGCACTCCTTTGTATTTATATTTCACAACTTTAAGAACATGAAAGCAGGATTGTCAGGGATTATCGTCTCAGAATGAACCAAGTTATATTTGATCCACTGGTTTTATATAGAGATACACTATATATATATATATGAATATATAAATATAATCTAATAATAAAATATATAAATATAATCTATAATCAGTGGGACATATATAACCAGCATTGTATATAAATATATATGCATATGATAATTCTTCTTTGGTGCAATTCTTCATGTTTTTTATAGATCTTTTATGCTCCAACCCTAGACTGCTGATCTCAAATTATGTAGGTTTTTTTTTTTTTTCAGTACAACAAGCTATTCCCACTATCAAATTTTATTGAGGGCTACTAAAAGATGTTTAAGCAATTCATTGATTTTTTTAAAAATCCACAGTTTTTAGTCTTTTACCACAGTATAAGGTAGGATAATGGAATAATAGCTCCTTTATTTAAAAAAAGTAAAACTAACCACAAATAAGAGAAATGTCAAATCATGATCTATTTTGTAGATATATTGTTATGCAGCTTGTGTAGTTAAGTTAATAAACCTAGATTATTAAATATCTAAATTCGTCTCTAACAAATACATTGTTCTGATATTAGAATTCCTAGTTTATGTCAAATTTTATTTCTGCATGGAAAGTAAATTTCATGTTCTCCAAGTGTGTTTAAAATATTCTTACTGTTGTTTTAAAATTATTATTTACCTTTAAAACAAAAACAGCACATACCTAAGTGAAATTCTGTTTGGGCATTTTAAATGGTGTTTTTTCCCAGGGTAAATGTTTGCCATGTTCCATTTATCTCTTTTACATTTATATCTGCATTTCACTCACTATGTACAAATTGTTTCTCCATTTGAGGTTATTGCACAGTTTAATATTAAATCAA
The DNA here is from genome assembly GCF_002837175.3 of Physeter macrocephalus. NCBI lineage: Eukaryota > Metazoa > Chordata > Mammalia > Artiodactyla > Physeteridae > Physeter > Physeter macrocephalus. Next base: position 32,782,981 of record NC_041228.1, on the reverse strand, counting down.
TACACCATACATCTTGTATTGAAAGGTTGAAAATAACTTCAAAATGTGAAAATTTACCTCTTTAGCACAATTTTAAAACATTATAAGTTTGTAACAATGAATTTTTTAAAAAAAACAGGAATATGAAGATGAAAGAGGACTCACATGTGTTCATCTCTGATATGAAAGACATTGAAAGAATTAGTTAATATATTTTATTTAAGAAATATATAAATTGTGCTATAAAACGTTTTAACTAGTCTTTTGTGTAAAGTCAAATCTAGTCATTAGTAGTATTTAAGCCTTTAGAAATCTGCTCATAAATGTTAATATCTAATATTTCTGTTAGTCAAAGTAAGATTCCAGAGCCAACTCCTTTACTTTGAAAAATCTGAGAGTTCCATTTTTCTGAAGTGATGGATTAGATATCCATGCCTTAATCATCAGGAGAGTTGCCTTGGAGAATAATAGACTAAAAATTCAATATCCCTACAATGCTTTTATTGTTCAATTTTGTTTTTTTCTTTTCTTAATTATTAAAATTTTTCATTTACATAAATTTCTAAGAAAAATATTTAAACCCGGATAGCTTTTTAAGTTTGTATTGAAGGACTGCAAATTTTTAAACTCTATTAACTATGAGAACACCTGTGAGTCAATATTGTTTATGAATTGAAAATAACTAGATATATTATCTCAGAATATTACTACATAATAGTTTATAATAATTATTCTGCAATGACAAAATATAATAGCACTCTGAAGCTGAGTATAAATGTATTTAAATTTGCATTCAATTAATTATAAATCATAAAATATAATCTTAATAATAATGATTAAATTTCTTAAACTTTTAATGAAATAAATTGCATAGGAATAACAGCTGTTTCTTTTTTCCTTGTTTCTTTTTAAAATTTATCTGTTTTTTCTACTTAATTAAGAAACATTTTTATTGAATTATAGTTGATGTACAATATTATAGAAGTTACAGGTGTACAGTTTAGTGATTCACAATTTTAAAGGTTATAGTCCATTTATAGTTATTATAAAATATTGGCTATACTCCCCTTTTGTACAATATATCTTTGTAGCTTATTTTATACATAATAGTGTGTACCTCTTAATCTCCTACCCCTATATTGCCCCTCCCACCTTTCCTCTACCACTGGTGACCACTAGTTTGTTCTCTATATCTGTGACTCTGCTTCTTTTTTTGTTAGAATCACTAGTTTCTTATATATTTTAGCTTCCACATATAAGTGACATCATGTAGTATTTACCTTTCTCTGTCTGACTTATTTCACTTAGCAGAATACCCTCCAAGTCCATCCATGTTGCTGCAAATGGCATTATTTCATTCTTTTTTCTGAGTAATATTCCATTTATTCCATTTACATATATATGTATATATATATACCACACCTTCTTTATCCATTCATCTGTCGATGGACTCTTAGGTTGCTTCCATATCTTGCCAATTGTAAATAGTGCTGCTGTGAATATGGGGTGCATGTATCTTTGTGAATTATTGTTTGGGGTTTTTTCGGCTATATACCCAGTTGTGGAAGTGCTGAGTCATATGATAGTTCTATTTTTAGTTTTTTGAGAAACCTTTATACTGTTTTCCACAGTGGCTGCACCAATTTATATTCCCAGCAACAGTGTACAAGGGTTCCCTTATCTCCACATCCTTGCCAACATTTGTTATTTGTGTTCTTTTTGATGATAGCCATTCTAACAGGTGTGAGGAGATATCTCATTGTGGTTTTGATTCACATTTCCCTGACGATTAGCGATGTTGAACATCTTTTCATATGCCTGTTGGGCATCTGCATTTTCTCTTTGTAAAAATGTCTGTTCAGGTCTTCTGCCCATTTTTTAATCAAGGTTTGTTTTTTTTTTAGGTTGAGTTGTATGGGCTGTTTATGTATATTGGCTATGAATCCTTTATCAGTCATATCATTTGCAAATATCTTCTCCCATATTCCGTAGGTTGTCTTTTCATTTTGTCAATGGTTTCCTTTGCTGTGCAAAAGCTTTTAAGTTTAATTAGGTCCCATTTATTTATTTTTGCTTTTAGTTGCTTTAGGAGATGGATCCAAAAATATATTGCTACAATTTTTGTCAAAGAGTGTTCTTTGTTTTCCTCTAGGAGTTTTATGGTTTCCAGTCTTACATTTAGGTCTTTAATCCATTTTGAGTTTATTTTTGTATATGGTGTTAGAGAATGTTCTAATTTCATTAGTTTACATGTAGCTGTCCAGTTTTCCCAGCACCACCTATTGAAGAGACTATCTTTTCTCCATTGTACATTCTTGCCTCCTTTGTCACAGATTAATTAACCATAAATGTGTGGGTTTATTTCTGGGCTCTCTATTCAGCCCCATTAATCTATGTGTCTGTTTTTGTGCCAGTACCATTGTGTTGATTACTGTAGCTTTTTAGTATAGTCTGAAGTCAGGGAGCATGATTTCTCCAGCTCTGTTCTTCTTCTCAAGATTGTTTTGGCTATTTGAGGTCTTTTGTGTTTCCATACAAATTTTAAAATTATTTGCTCTAGTTCTATGAAAAATGCCATTGGTATTTTGATAAGGGTTGCATTGAATTTGTAGATTGCCTTGGGTAGTATGGTCATTTTAACAATATTAATTCTTCTAATCCAAGAACATGGTATATCTTTTCATCTATTTGTGTCATCTTCAGTTTCTTTCATCAGTGTCATAGTTTTCCAAGTACAGGTCTTTTACCTCCTTAGGTAGATTTATTCCTAGGTATTTTATTCTTTTGTTGCAGTGGTAAATGGGATTGTTTTCTTTATTTCTCTTTCTGATAGTTAGTGTATAGAAATGCAACAGATTTCTGTAATTTAATTTTTTATCCTACAACTTTACCAAATTCATTGATGAACTCTAGTAGTTTTCTGGTGGCATTTTTAGGATTTTCTATGTAAAATATTATGTCATCTGCAAACAGTGACAAGTTTTACGTCTTCCTTTCCAATTTAGATTACTTTTATTGGGACAAAATCTTTCACTTTTCCTCCTGACAATGTAGAAACAATTGCTCAGTGTTTCTGGTATTGACAAACTGAAACAAACTATCTAGAACTGTAATTAGTTACAATTTACTCTCATGCTTTACCAGAAATAGGAAAGTACCATAAAAACTACCTACACCAGGATAACTGCGATTTCTTCTAAAGGCAACCTTCACAGAATTTTCTGCAGACTTATTAAGTGTAATTTCTATGACTCCTACAGTTATAGTGTTCTAATACTAGTATGGGGATCTTAAAGTCAAAAGGCTTAACAGGACCAAGTAGGTAATATGAGTGATTAAAATCAGATTTAAGGACGAGGTAGGGTTGGTACTCTGGCCAACTGGAAAACTCATGCTCCCTTTGAAGGGGGAAATTGCTGCTCGGCTTCAGCCAGTTGTTGCCACACAAGCGTGCAGGCGATATTGCCAGATCTCATGTTTCAGGAAACCAAGACCCCTAATGCTTATATTAACTTTGTAAACCGCTCTTCTGGACAAAGAAGGTGTACATCAGTGGGCCAGATCTGCTGGATGGGCCACGAGTTTGCAGCTGAAATAGTAATTATTGTTAAAATAATGACCATGAGTTACTAAAAGTTCCAAATGGTCAAAAAAGGAATAAATTATATTCTTCATATTGTTCTAAGAAAACTGCTCATGTGTTTTAGAACATTCTTTAGTAATGTATATACAGATTAATCAGAATATTGCATTTCTAAAATATTCATGTTAATGATTATCTAGATAGGTAAGTTGATAGGTAGGTAGGTAAGTAGGTAGAGAGAGAGATGTTATAAACAAATTAAACTTTGGCTCTGCCTCATTTTTCTCTGATAACAAGCAAAATAATAGGATTTTATATGGAATTGTTGTGTATAATACTGTAAAGTCCTTAACAGATACAAAAGGAAGTTCTCTAATGGATTTTAAGTGTGTAGGAGTGGAGCTAATTATAGAAATGCTAAATAAGTATAAATAAATGATGCTGCCCATGTGAAAAACTGTGTTTTCTATATTTTATGACTACCTAGATTAAGGGGAAATTAAATTAAGCTTTATTAAGATTGTTAGAAAATGAAAACAGTTAAATTCTAAAAATGGTTTTAATAAAAGCAGCTCTTTAAAATGCAAAATTAAATAACTATTCTTGATTGATTTAGGGTTCATATCGTATACAGTGAGATAAACTGAATTTGATACTTTTAGCTAGTAGTTTTGGAATTTAGGAGATACTATTTAATTTACCATGAAAGAGAATGGTTTCCATTTTGTTTTTAACTCTGATCAAATGTGTGTCTAAAACCAAATAGGCATGGCATATTACAACGTAGTAATTATTATTATTTATAAAGATAAATAAGATTCCTTTTAAAAAAAATGACCAATTTTTCTATTGGTCTAACAAGTATAAACAGTATATCTCTCATAATATACTTCTCAGATTTATTTTTTAAATGATAAAGACCTTTTCTTAATCACTCTAAGTACAGTAAAGTAGTGTATGAATTTGGAGTAATTCAATAACTGAATAACTTCAATGACTGTGCTTTGGTAATCTGCTCACAGCTTTGCCATCTTTTTTTTGATCTAGTAACTCAGAAATTTATTTATGCAAGTTTAATACAGCTTTGTCCAAAATTCATCACACTGTACATGTTAATATTTAAATTATATAAATGATATATATGAGCATACAGTGTGTATATTGGCATATTTTCTTTATTTCATGGATATAATCTAATGCATTCAAACAGGTTTACAGTTTTAGGGTAATGGAACTTTAAATTTTTGTAGGATTATATACCTTTGAAAGAAAACTTATCTTTGAGAATTTCCAGAGAATGTAACTATGCGCAAAATAATATTTACATTTTCTATTGATTGGTTATGCAGAGTATTATCTTCTGCTTTAATCAACAAAACTCAATATCTTAAGATAAGTATTTGGGAAATTTTGTCTTCTCTCTTATACTGAATTCTGAGATCTCTACATAGCCTTATCAAATTTCTGGTTCCACTCAGACTGCTCAATATCTATGCACATTTAAATATCTAAATATATAATTTAAGGGAATTCTTAAGTTTTTGAATTGATTTCCTACTGGGACATTTATATTATGATTACACAGATTCTTTAGAATCATGTGAAGAGCACAGTAGAAATGGATTGCAGTTCTGGACAGACTATGCTATGAACTTCTATTGACATTGACTACTGAAGATTTCAGTAGAAGAAATGAATTATGAGAAGAAAGTAAAAATACTTCCAGTGACTAAGAAAGCTATCCCAATGATAGAGGAGTTTCCTTTTCTTAACTCTATTTTATCTGTTTATTATGATAGATAAGAAATTTTAAAATTTTAGAATTCTTTATGTAGTATGAGAGATATGTGTTACTATGAAGAAAGAACTTTATAAGGAAGAAGTTTATGAGAATGTCATAGGAAAAAACTTGATAAGAAGAGTCACTCTATTTCCAGTTGATAATTATAAATTCCTAGGTTAAAGTTTCATGCTTAATGTACATAAAACATATTTTTAAAAATTATTGTATAGAACCAGAACTTTGTATGTGCTTATAGTATTTTAGGCATGCTGTGTGTGTGTGTGTATATATATATATATATGTGTATATATATATATACATATATATATAAATATATAGCAGTTAAAGAAAAATGCTTGGCAAAATATACTTTACCCATAAGTTTGAAGAGTAAAATTTTCAAATAAGTTCAAAATGCCCCAGTGTTCACTTATTCATTAGGGTAAGATTGTCTAAATGTTCATTTTAAAAATTATTTTTAAATTAAAAAATTATGGTATGTTATTCATTTTTGCTTACTTCTAAATTCGATTTCTCATTGTTCTCTCTGAAACAAAATTTACAATACAAATAAAGCGTGTCTGTTCTGGCCTTCAGCTTCTACTTGATTGGTGTCTGAATCAAGTGCTCCCAGGTTGAAGCTGAATAAGGGCAATTTAACCATTCTTGCCTGTCATATTGCTGCAGTCTTGCTCAATATAAAACCAATGGTGACTGAAAAATTGCAGTGACCTAGAGCCCGCAAAAGTGGCACACCCTTATCTTTTGATTGAACAGCAGAAACAAGTGCATTTATGGACAGAAATTTTGATTGAGATTAATATTCTGTCATGTTTAATAAAAGATTATTTTGGAACTCTATTTTTACTTAAGCATAGTAAAGCTCTTGTATTTTTAACAAATGTGGAGCACATTGTGATAAGCAGAGTTAAAGTCCAATAATTTTCCTAGCACATTTCCATATGTTGGAAGCATTCAATCCAAGCATTCAATTGGGTAGATTCTAATTCCATCTGGCTATTGGTACTCTGTGAGACCTGGGGCAAGTATTTTCATTTCTCAGTTTTCACAGTCATATAGAGAGCCAACCAGATGATCTTCAAGTCTCTTTCACCTACTGAACTCAGATTTTTATCATAATTTTAACTTTTAAGTAACATTTAATGTAAGCATTTAACAATCTAAACTCCAAAGAATATGAGCTAGATCATAATTTATAACTTTGAAAAATGAATGCTTAATATTTTTTGCTTTTACCCAATAATATAAAGCATATTTATATTATAATTTGAATGAGCCATTTAATAACTCAAGTTAGTTATTGATAATTTCTTGAAAAAGTATCTAGTAACTTTTTCATCTGTTTTCTTCCCCATTTTATAATTTTGAGATGTGTTTCTAGACTGTGCTGTTCATGAGAGTGAAGACAATGTATTAGTCATTACTGTATCCATCAACCAAAAATAGTAATTCATTCTCATTGAGAACTGTGTATTGCCTTAGATTAAATAAATAACTTATTAACTAAAAAAGTTAAAGGCGATTCTTATTCACTCTTTTGGTTCATTTTATAACACAGAATGTATAATCAAATTAAGCACTGATTTTTATTTAAAACTTTTTAAACAAGTTTTCTAGGGAAAAACATTGGGATATTAATCTTACTACAGGCAGCAACAGTACTGTAAAACTAAAATACTAAAAGGAGGAGGAAAAAACCTAAAAAATATCACATTTTAAAGTGTCCAGACATAATGAATTCCATTGCATTGTGGGGGAACTATCGCTGCATATAGGTACATGAAGGATCCAGTCCTTTCCCTCTAGTCACCACTGAAATGTAGAAAGAAATGAACATGTAGATTAACTAAGTGGCCCCTCTCCTTAGCAGTATTTGATAGGTGAATGGACTAATTAACTTCCTTCTTTCTTGCCTTCTTTCTTCCCACATCCTCTCCTCTCTTTCTCTCTTTCCCTCCCTTTGTTTCTCCAGCCATTTTTTCAGTTGCTACATTTTGGCAATTGTGATAATTCCTGGAGAGGTACTGAGATGTATGAAAACAGTTCTTAATTTGAGGAAGTCAAAGCTAGTGGAGGACGTGGACACTTAAATAATTACAACACATTATTATAACTGCTATTATAAAGATATATTCAATAATTGAATATTTCATAGTTACATATATTAAATATTATAAAGTTACACATATTAAATAATCAATGATTCCACCTTTTCCTTATGTAAGGAATTGTAAAGGGAGGACACACCAGTCAAGTTCTAAAGAGCAAATGCCCATTCCCAGTTTTACCATATTTCAGCATTTGCTTTATTACCTCAGAGTATTACTATTCCAATTAATCTGAAAATGGAGTTAGTTTGGTTTTAGTAAGGTGCTGGACTGGAGAGATAGCAAGAAGGGCCAAGAAAGGGAGAAATCCAAGACTATTACAAAAAATTAGTCAATAGGGTTTGATGATTGATTGAATTACTTCATTTGTTTATTCAACAAATATTTATTGAGTGCTTATTAAGTGCCAGGCCCTATATGCTTGGGATACAGTAATGAACTAACAGACAAAATTCCCACCATCATGGAGCTTGTATTCTGATGGAGGAGTCTGACAAAGAAGTAAATATACTGGATGTGGGATGATGAGAGGCGAGGAGGACAGTAGTGCACTAGAGTAAAGGAGATGGAAACGTTGCCTCACTGCCCAGAGAACAGGGGAAGATCTGAATCCAGAAAGTTAGTGAAGGTTTAAGGATTCTGAGCTTTGTGTGGTGACTGAAATTAACAGGGATGAAGGGAATAGATAGTGAGATTAGTCCTGATAGCAGGGGTGAGGCTGTTTGCTGGAGTTGGGGTTTCTCAGCAGGAGCACACAGAGTTCCAGGGCCCACTTCCCTCAAGCCTGCAGTGTTGGAGGGGTGATCTTACATGTAGCCAGTGATGCTTGGGGTTCCCTCTTGTCCTCAATGTAGGGAGCAAAGGGAAAGGAAGAGGTGGAAAACCTCAGTATTCCTCTATTTGGTAACTATGACTGTTGAAAGAAAAGTTGGGAAGTTTAAAGGGTTAGTAATTTTGAGCAGATGAAGAGTAAAAGATTTTCAAATTTTTGAATTTTTAAAAGTAAGGCATGAAATTGGCCTGAAGCTAATCGGAGAGTGGATTTGCATTATTTCTGTTTAGATTCACACGTATAATCTGTTAAAAGGAAACAAGAAACCATCCATGTTATTGTTACTGAAATACATATTAACTTCATGTTTAACTTTAGTTTTTAAAGCTATGGTAATAAAAATAAGTCATTAATTATACCACTTTCAGACTATTTTAAACTATCTCCTCTGCAGACATTTAAATTTCTTATTACCCTATATACTTCCTGAATAGAGTACTTGACTATCAAAAAATAACTCTTTTCCATTCAGAATGCCAAGAAACATGAATCTAAAGAAAGTTCCTTGTACTGCGGAATAAAGGAAAGAATATATGATTTACCAAATGACACTATATTTTGATATCTTAATTTTCAGTTTGCTAAGGTCTTTGCATTGTTGTCATGTTATTTTCGTATAATGTAATCTCACAAAAAATGTTCAATAAATTAGAGAGTGAAGTGGAATGACACTTTTAAGCAAAGAAAATATTGCATTTGAATATGGGAGTAACTAGACTTTTGCCATCTGAAAAAATATATTTAATTACCTTTTATAGAATACGTTTATTTTATAATGCTAACCTTCATTCGATTTGTGTATTTCTTGATTTTATTTAATCTAAGATCATAGGAAATGAAGGGGCCTTATGATGTTTCAACAACTCTAAAAAGTTTTTATTCTAATTATTATAAGCAACAATTCTGGAAAGTCTGAGTCACAGAAAAATCATTTGTATCCTTCAGTTTAGTATGGAATGCCCCAGATCATTCTACTTAGGCAACATTTCTCCCATTTAAAAAATAAAAACCTCTAAGAAAAAAGTTTTACACTAGTTATAAAAATAGTACTTAAGAATTGAAGAGTATGACAAGTATTATTTACACTAAATTTCTTATTACGGGAATGAAAGGAGGACAGTAAGCTGAGGCATAATAGTAGATGATTTTTTTTAAATAACATATTTGATATGCAAACAAGATCTTTCTGTTATTTCTTTTTTTTTCTTTTTTTTTTTTCGGGATGCGGGGCCCTCACTGTTTTAGCCCCTCCCCTTTTGGGGCACAGGGTT
>NC_041228.1:32763637-32773321 GCF_002837175.3 Physeter macrocephalus | reverse complement strand
CGGCATGTGGGATCTTCCCGGACCGGGGCACGAACCCGTGTCCCCTGCATCGGCAGGCGGACTCTCAACCACTGCGCCACCAGGGAAGCCCCTCTGTTATTTCTTAAATACATTCCATGTAGGAATAGGATACAGCCAAATGTAAAACATTGGTAGATTACAAAAAAAAAATTGCAAATTATGGTTAACTTGTATTTTTTTAACCAATTTTAATATATAGGTCTAAGGTTGCTTCATAGTGATTTAAAATTATTTTCAAAGCTCAAAATACAAATGGTCAAATGTTTAAAGCCTTCTGTGGTCAAAAATTATTTCAACTCCTGGAAAATAAGAGACTAGTAAGGTCAAAAATTTAATAAGACACAGAATACGTAAAGTAAAACTAGCTAATTTCCAAATAAAATTTTTATATATAAATACATGAAAATAATCCCAAAGTTGATTTTCTTATGTGTGGAATTATCAACCAAAGTGGACCTGTAAAATACCAACTGCTGTACTAAAAATACTATTTTATTTTTCTCAAAATTTAAAATCAACCAGTGTAAAAATATTTAATGATATACAATCATATCTATACATGAGGGAAAAACAAACACTTTTTATCAAAATCGTTCTTAAGTATATGTGAATTAGAATAACACGAAGAAGCATCTAACATGACTGCAGGTGTATGAAGAACTAATTAAAGATAATGCAGATCATCCTTTAGTTAGATGGTTCCAAAAATATGTGTAACTGGGGCTGGAGAAATCCAGTAATATCTGCTTGCTGATAGACTTAGGAATTTAACCATAAAATTCTAAGCTAAAAGGCAAAACTAACTAAATAAGATATTTTAATAAGGTCACTCCTTATTCGCCTACACCAGAGTTTCTTAGTGGTTTTTATATGGTCACTTGCATTAGAATCACCAGAGAAACTTTAAAATGCAAATTTCTGGCTCTCATGCCAGAAATAGCATATTAGAATCCCCGAGACTAGGCTGCAGACTGTATGCTTGAAAAGCTCTTTGGGTGATTCTGGCAAACACTAAAATTTAAAAACTACTCTTCTAATTCATCTGGAAACTGTGTACTTCATATACTCTTCCAACTGAACAATATTTATAATTCAAGAACAAAATTTACTGCTTGCTTGCTTATTGCCCAGCTCACCTGAGGAATCTTCAAATTTCTGGAATTATCCCCAAAAGCTTTGCCGGAAGAGAAGCAGATTTGTCCAACCCGTGGTAAGAGAAGCTGAAAAGATTACCAAGATTACAGTCAGCATTCTGTGATTTGTCAGTTTGCCCCATGGAGAACAAGGAACACTTTGACTTACTGGTCATGTCTATAAAGGTTTTGCCACTGAATATGAAAAACAAGAAATGACAGGAAAAGAGATTTTATTAAAAGATAGCTAGTGGTGAGCAGTTGCAGGAGCCGTGCAGAGGCAGTGGGAGGGGGTCGCGGCAGACGCCCGGGGAGAGCGTCGGCCGCAGAGGAAAGACTGAAACCCAAACAATCCATATAATTGAGTTGTGCTCCCCGTGATACAGGACCGTGTTATGAACACGTATAAATCAAGACATCTCGACCAGTCACCTCTGAGTGATTGAAGTTGAAAAGAAAGTAAGCGTCTCTACTTCTGGTCAAGTTGAAAGTCTACATACTTCATACTTCTAAACGCCAATTGACTGAGAGAGGTGTGTTTTAAGAAGGTGTGCTTCATCACTTCAAGAGAGGCAGCACGAGCTCTAGGGTCATACTGACTTTGTTTGAGCCCTGATTCTACACCTTCCTCAAGTTTTCTTGTCTTTAATTGAGATAAAAATAGTACTTACATCGTAGATTCTTTAAGAGGTTTAAATTAGTTGATATACGTAAAACAGAACAGTGCCTAGCACGTAAGTGGTTGCTGTTTTATCATTACTATTATTCAAACTAAGAGACAAAATTACATAACTTGAGTAAAATGTCAGCAATCCTAAAGCTCTGGAAGGATGTCGTGGCGTTGCAGATAAGGCATCCATTGACACAGGAGTCTCCTGAACAATCTTAGAGAGCTAATAACATATATAATGACGGCCTGCTTCCACCATGGCACGCGTCAGTAAATCGGGTGTCTCCAGTTTGAAAACAAATAAGAATTGACCATCTTTTCTTAAATGTATGTTAATCTTGGTGTCAGAAAATTATTATCCTAGACCTTTCAAAAGGTCACATATTTAACCACTTAAAAGTGCAAGGTAAATCTTTTCTGTGGGGAAAAGCATTCACAACTCCAAAATATTTGATGAATAAATGAATGGCTGTTGATCTTGAGAGTCTCTTCCAAATTTGTGAGAAATGAAGTTGTAATAGGCTCATCTTTGCTGGTCTTTGTTTGTATTGAAAAGTTTCTCCTCCTCAGAAGCAAGGTTTAGTGCTCCTGTGCTTGAAATTAGGAAGTAGACTAGTGAAATTTATTTCAGTGCTGTAACACTAGTATTTTCCTAATAAAAACCAACTTGTGGAGAGTTCCCTGGCGGTCCAGTGGTTAGGACTCATTGCATTCACTGCCATGGCCCAGGTTCAATCCCTGGTTGGGGAACTAAGATCCTGCAAGCCATGTGACGCAACCAAAAAAAAAAAAAAAAAAAAAAAAACTGTGTACTCCTAACCCCCCAGATCTAGAGACTCCTCCCTCCCTAGTAGGGAGAAATTGGAATTTTGGTCAATTTTCCTTATGTTAACTATGACTGGTAAAAAGCAAGCCCACTCTAACTTTACTTACTGAAAAGTAATAGAAGTATGGAAGTTGAGAAATTACTGTCAAAATGCAAAATAAGGGACTTCCCTGGCAGTCCAGTGGTTAAGACTTCGCCTTCCAATGCAGGGGGTGCGTGTTTGATCCCTAGTTGGGGAGCTAAGATCCCACATGCCTCGGGACCAAAAAACCAAAACATAAAACAGAGGCAGTATTGTAACAAACTCAATGAAGACTTGAAAAATGGTCCACATCAAAAAAATCTTTTTAAAAAAGAGCAAACTAAAAGGTTGACCCAACCAAAAAAAGGTAAGCTGATGCATAAATGGAAATAGTGTTTTACTGGTTCTTCTACCTTTTTGAAACTTCAGTGAAACATAATTTTCAAACTCACTTGAGGGTATCAAAACTCTTCGATGGCTAGATATCAAATAGTGCCAGTGAAGTCAAGTGATGGGTATAAACTGATTTTAGAAAGAACGTATGAGGTTTTATTAGTGGGTGCATCAGACGTGCAGTAGAGTACAGTGCTTCAGCAAATGGTCTCTAGAACCAGGTAAACCTGGGTTTAAATCAAAACTACTCATCAGCTTGTCAGAGTGAACAAGTTATTTCCCAAATAGTCAAGTTCCTTTATCAGCAAAATGGAGATAATTACCCACCTTAAAGTTTGTTATGAATGTGAAACGAGATAAAATATATGTGACGTGCTTAACACAATGGCTAGTATGCAGTGAGCATTCAATATGTTTGACAACGTTAGAAGCTGTTGTTTTTGAAGCAGTATGAGAAAGATATTTTGAAAGCAACTGAAAATCCAAAGCACGTTGACGACATTAGTGAAAATAAGATTTTTTTTAAGGCAAGAAATATCCTTTGATAAAGTTGCTTTGGTCTTTGATTTTATATAGCAACACTTGCCTCCAGAGATGAGGGGTCAAGAGAAAGTACAAGTTTTCAAGCCTATTTCCATCATGGCCACTGTGAAGCTAGTGCCCATTCAGCCCTAAGTTCCAAATTATCTGAAACTCAGAATAATAAATGATATTTATAATTATCCTAGTCATCAAGAAAAAGTTAAATGATTTCAGTGGCTTTTGTAAAAGGTAGGATATATATAATACCATAGATATGTTAAATTTTAGTTCTGTTAACTCTCTAGAACATTCACTTCTTTCAGGCTAATTATTTCCATAAGTATGTCTACTCTTGGCTATTCTAAAATATTGCCTCTTAAGGTTGTACTTGCTTTAATTTAAATTATAATTACTTCAGAAGTGACCTAAGGATTTACAAAAATGGAATAAAGTTGAAGTAAAACCATTAATTCAACAAAAATCTTCTGAGTATCTTACTCAGTGCCCAATGCTGGTATATATAGTAAGTGCTCACTAAATGTTAGAAAGAATGGATGAATGAGTAAATGAATGAAAGAGTAATGTGTGTAGGATATAGCATTATTTTAAGAGTGAAGGCTCTGGAACCAGACAGTTGGGTATGAATCCTGGCTCTTCTACTTACTATCTTGTCTGTGCACAGACCTTGGACAAGTTACTTAGCCTCTCAGTGCCCAGTTTTCTTATCGCTAAAATTGTGATGATATTAACGGTTTCCTCACTGGATTGTTTGGGGATTAGGTAAATGAAAATTAACAAACCATTTATAACAGTGACACATAGTAAGCACTGGTAATTATTTGCTAAAATAGAATAAAAAAGAAATATTAACTATAACTTTAAAGGTAAAACTTATACATGAAATGCCAACACTTTAAAGTCATGTACTACTAATTTAAAATTTCTAGGAATGAAGACTAGCTTGGTAACTCAGTTGTAGCCAGCTGATACTGACTCTGCCCATATATCTCACATGCAGGCCTTTCCTTCACAGGTTGATGACCTAGGAAAAGGGGGAGGGTGTCTGAATACAGTCTATAGTAACACTCACACGTTGCTACATCAGATCACATCTTAGCCCAAGTAGCCCAAGATTCATAAGCAACAGTAAATATTCTCTCTTACAAATTGAAAAGGTATTTAGCTTAGTTAAAACAGGTGAAACAGGGAGGGTCTTCTGAGTCTGATGAAATGACAGCTCATTGGTTGTACCTGGGAAGATGCCCAGATGTGCCAGTTTTAGGAGTGGGAATGATCTAGCACGAAATTTACATTCTCCCCAGTTACCATCTGATCAGAAGATCATACAGCTAACCCGGGCAAGAATGTGTTTATCCAGTTTTGAGGAGGGTATTTAGAAGTTCCTCTATGCTGGTGAGTTGGATATTTGAGTAACAAACAATTTCCAAGGGCATTTCCAAGGGTAATGGCTTTTCAAAATGTTACCAAAATGCTACATTTTAAATAGTCAAGTAATAGGTCATTTTATCTTCTAATCTTTGAGGAATTAAGATATAAAAATAATCTTTCTCTGAGATAACAGAATAAGTGGTACTATTTAGTCAGCTGTGCCCTATTTCATTAAAATTTTTGTTTATTTGATATGCTAGGCTAAATTTAGAGTGGCTAAACATCTTAAAATGGAGTGTTTTCACCTGTTTTAAATAGCATGTCTTCAATCTGTAAAAGAAAAAAATGTATTTGTTGTTTATAAAATCTTAGGCTACATGGGCTAAAATGTGATCTGATGTAGCAATTCCTGAATGTTATTACTCCATTCTAGATCCAAATACAATTTCTTCCTTAAGTTGTCTTACATCCCTACTTTAAAAAGCAACTGAACAACAAAGTGATACATTCTAGACTAGGCTGTTTTTATGTAGGGACAGAACTGAGACTTTAGAACAAGATTGTATAACAAGTAAATAAAAATATTTGCCGACATCTCACTGTATGCTTTAACTATCCGCACATTGTTGAAGATGTAAGCTAAATTTAATGGAAGATGAAAGGATTAGTTTAAGTGGAAGAAAGAAGGAAGCTGCTCCAAATTAGTGAAATGCTTTCAGTATTCAGCATAGAAGCAAAAATGAGTGCAGTGTCCGGTAACTGCATGGTCTACAAGGGATGGAGTACTGTTGTGAAGTGTACAGATGGACAGAGGAGATTAGTAGCATTCTTAATTTATTATCTGAAATTCTTTATTATTTCGTGTCTTTAGCATTTACTTGACACCATGTTTTGCCCAGGCATGTTGTCTTTATGCTTCATTTAGCAAACTGAGTTATAAGTGGTTTTAGAACAAATGCCATGTCTTTATTTCTTTATAATTGGCATAGTATTGACTCCAGTGTCTTGTACATAGTGTGTATAAAAATAAATTAATTGACATCTATCTATTTCTAAAAGATTTATTAGGAAGTTTTGTTTTCTTTATCATCAGCAAATATTTACTGAGCACCAAAATGATTTATGAAACTTACTAGATGCCACTTAAACATTAGGATTTAATTATCCCTACATTACTAGGAGCATTCATTCATATAATGAATTTATTGAATTCACTTATTCAATGAATTCTTTCTTTAGATCTATTTAGTGCGAAGTATTAGGTACTGGGCTGCTGAAATACACTGAAAAATGAACTATCTGAGTTCCATTAGAGCAAACAATTTCAATATAATTTATATAATGGAGATATAATAAAACCCTGAGAAAACACTATAATTGGCATCCGAAAGTCCATGATGTCAAATGTAATGTTGGTTCATGAAATGATGTGCACCCTTGACTCCCTAATTTCCATTTATGGAACATAAGAATTTTCAAGTATAAGGATTTAATCCTGTAGAATGTAATAAATGTTACATTTTAAATTTACATTTTTACATTTAAAATTTAGGGTTTCCACTTAATGACAGCAACATTATTGGATTCAACATATAAAGTCAAAATCCTATTATAAAATAAATATTCATTGTAACATGAAATATAAACACATGTTTTTTATATGCTTATAACTGAATACTGTAAGAAATGTGAAGGTGAAAAAAATACTTTGTATTCTCATTTGTGCATGCAATTCATTATTCACTCATTCAAGCATGAGTTTAAGAGAAGTGGCAGGTTATGTTCATTAAAGAAAAGTGCTTAAAACTAGGTAGATATCCATGAAAGCAGAAGTAGCCAATAAATAAACTGCAGGAGAAGTATGTTTGAAACACAACATTTACAAATTGCTTAAATTCTATTTATTATTTCATTGTGGTGAATAGGTATTATCTACGTTATTTTCTAGGCTTTGGCTTCTCAAAATTCATTTGAAAATGAAAGTGTATTAGTTTCATAAAGTAGCTAACTGCAGTGGAGGTAATAATATCCTTGAATTAATTTTTGTTGTTAGTTTTCAACCCAAACTTGAGAAAATAATACTTTAGTGTTTCATGTGAGCACTTTTGCCACAAATGTGCCCAGGTTACAGTGGAGACCCCAGCCATTATTTTAAAACCTGGACTCTAGCAGTGGACAAAAGAGATAAAGTTCTTGCCCCATACAGCTTCAAGTGGAAAGGTATATAATAAAAAGATGAGAAAACTAAAGTTCAAAACAGGTTAAGAAGTATGCTCAAAGTCATGAACTATTAAATGATAGAAATAGGATAGAAACCCATGTCTGACTGACTTTGAACCTAAACTTACATTTCACCTCTTAATGAAATTGCCAGATTTTGTTGCCTTGAATAAATCACTGATACTGCTGAAGTACATATCTACCTAAGAATCAAATATAAAACTTTTCCTTTGAGGGACCATGACCTAAGCTTAAGAGAATCTGAAAAGTAGAAGAACTACCTCCTTACCCCAATATGAAGAATTAGGCCCATTTCAAATCTAATTTGCTTTTCTTTGAAGCATGTTGAACAGTAACTCTCTTAAAATACCTTATTTTTTGGCAAGCAAAATGTAAAACACCTAAAAAATCATTTTGTTGATTACTCCAACCAAAGAAAGTGTATAAAATACTGATGCTTAGAGAAGCATAGATTTATTCTTGACATTCTCACTGTATATTTTGCTTTGTTTGTTTAATGAGGCCAAAGATGCAATACTTAATACCTCACATTTATGTCAGAAATTCTAAATATTAAAGAAAGCATACTTTAGCTCAGAAAAATTTAGCCATGCTTCTTTTTTTTTTACACTGCATGGTTTTACCATGTTATTCTTTGCCTTTCAGTTTTATAATAATTGTAGGAAAACTTCAAAAACCATGCACTATACTAAAAAATGTCCACCTAACTTCCCTATGTTAGCCCCAATTCCAGTGGATTTTCTAACCTTAAAAGACTAGCATTGTGTGTACCGAGACATGGTTCCAGAACAGAAATTCACATCTTTGTAGAACTGATTGACTTGTAATCTAAAAAGAAAAAATAAGTTTAGATTTCTAAGAAGCTGAAGGCTTTCCTCTAAATGGTTCCAAGGAAGATTCAGTATATATGACCAAGGACATCTTGTCAAAATATAACTGTCATTGTAATCACTGAAGGAGATTATAATCTTTCTGTTCTTGATGATTTCTGAGTGACATGTAAAGCAAGCTTATACTTGGTTAATGATGACTGGAACATTATCTACATGCATAAATACAAACTAAGCAAATAGACTAAATTAAATCATGTATTTGCACATTTTTACATGAAAGAATAATAACATTTTCCTTAGGGTGAACAAAGAGATAATGTCAGGAATTTGAAGACATTGGGTTTATCAACACTGCATTTAATCAAGGAGAAATTACCAGTATTCAGTAATACTGACTACCAGTAACCATGGTCCTTGACAAGAAGTATTGTTATTTTATACACACATATATACGTACTATTCTTTGTTCTACGTGATGGTCGGACAGGTATGGCCACAAGAGGAGACACAGAAGGGGCTCAGGAAAACAAAGTTTATAATAAACTTTGTTCCAAGAAACAGGAGGCATGCCACACCAAGCAGAGCCATGTGGGAAAGCAACAGGGTAGGTCAGGAGGCAGAAGGGGGAGGAGTGAGAGAAATGTCAAAGACGGAACCTTTATTGGGGTGGCAAAAAAAGATAAGATAGGGCAGAGTAAACAGTTGTAGATTAGCTAGTTTGAATAATGTCTGCAGGCTGGGCTTTGGGTTATAGGGGTGGTCTCTAGTTGCTTTGTACCAGGCCCTGGAATGATTTAGGGCAGGGAAATATTGTTTTGGTGTAAATGGGCCAGATAGAAGAGGTTTGTCTCTGGATTAGGCTAATTTGCATATCAAAGGCATGCTCCAGGCTGAGCCCTTTACTGTCTCTAAGAATTGGCTTGCACCTGAAGGGGTGATCTCTCCCCAGCCAGGAAGGTTTTTAAATTGGCAAAACATCATAATATCTTGAAAATAAAAAATATAATCAATACACATACGCATGCATGCACACGCGCGCCCACACACACTTTTTTTTAACGTTTTTATTGGAGTATAATTTCTTTACAATGGTGTGTTACTTTCTGCTTTATAACGAAGTGAATCAGTTATACATATACATATATCCCCATATCTCTTCCCTCTGCGTCTCTCTCCCTCCCTCCCTCCCTATCCCACCCCTCTAGGTGGTCACAAAGCACCAAGCTGATCTCCCTGTGCTATGCTTCTGCTTCCCACTAGCTATCTGCCCCTAGGTTCTTCATGATCTTTTTTTTTTTTTTTTTAGATTCCATATATATGTGTTAGCATATGATATTTGTTTTTCTCTTTCTGACTTCACTCTGTATGACAGACTCCAGGTCCATCCACCTCACTACAAATAACTCAATTTCGTTCCCTTTTATGGCTGAGTAATATTCCATTGTATATATGTGCCACATCTTTATCCATTCATCTGTCGATGGACACTTAGGTTGCTTCCATGTCCTGGCATTGTAAACAGAGCTGCAATAAACATTGTGGTACACGACTCTTTTTGAATTATGGTTTTCTCAGGGTATATGCCCAGTAGTGGGATTGCTGGGTGGTATGGTAGTTCTATTTTTAGTTTTTTA
>NC_041228.1:32750738-32763206 GCF_002837175.3 Physeter macrocephalus | reverse complement strand
CATTTGTTTATTTTTCTTTTTATTTCTATTTCTGTAGGAGGTGGGTCAAAAAGGATCTTGCTGTGATTTATGTCATAGAGTGTTCTGCCTATGTTTTCCTCTAAGAGTTTGATAGTGTCTGGCCTTACATTTAGGTCTTTAATCCATTTTGAGTTTATTTTTGACACACACACTCTTTAGACGTTAATTTTTTAATACCCACTAAAATTGAATTAAGAAATACAAAAAATTTTCACTTGGAGCTTTGTTGTTTAGATATTTTTAAATATCTGTAATCATTGGCCTGTCGGTATGTGCTATTGATGAAAGAGCTCCTTCTTGGCTTTTTATCTCTAAGCCCAGAACCCTCATTTTCTCCCGAGCAAGCAAGGACCTGGTAACTGGTAACAACACTGTCTCAGAAAGCACAATGTGCTCTTCTTCTTCACTGACATTTCCACATCCTATGGCCCTGTTTCCTGAGCCCTGCTATCTGTTAAAGAGATTAGATGGTAAAAATGGCTATCTTTTCTGATAACAAAGGCTTTACTATAGCAATAATGCAAAGCTCACTAGAAGAATAATGTGCCAAGTGATATGATGCCACAAATTCTAAGAACTTGGAACAGTGGATGTTATTTCTGGTTCTCTACAAATTATTTTACCTGACTCCCACACATTCTAAGAAAGATAAAAGGGCAAAAAACAAGTTCTTTTTGCTCAGTTATTGTCAGGCAAGTATAAGGAAAACATAGACAACTTCAATAAAGTAACCTTGTTTCTAAATATAAAGGAATAATGTATGGATAATATATATTTGGCCTCTTGAAAGAAATTCTAGAATGAATTTTTGGTTTTGTTAATCCTTTGGGACTCCAGAAATTCTGGTAGATTCTTCTATATGAATTTGAAAGTTTGATTTTAATTAGATATGGGAGTTTTATAGGTAATAATTAAATTTAATCAAGATTTATAAGTTTAAAGTATGTTTGATGCAATGTGATTACAAATGATGTAATGTGATTACACAAAGTCAAGATTTTTTTTTAACTTAGATTTGATTTGTAATCAAGTTTTTGAAAAAACATCTGAGTATCCACTATTTTTCAAAATATGGAACTAATGTACTTTGTACTTTAGAGTCTGAGGAATTAATAGCCTTAATCTATAGCCATTTATACATTTTTATACATTTTGAAGCTCAACATGTAGTGATTTTATTTAGGTTAAAGTTACAGTCCAAGAATATTTTCATATTATAGTTTAGCTTTCAGTGTTATTTTTAGCAGCATAATTTATGTAGTGTAATCATTTCAATAGTGCAGAATATTCATCATTTGTTAAATACTCTACAAACCTTGATACTCTGATTATAGAGCTGGATGATTAGCAAGAATAAATCAAGTTCTCAGTTTTTTTGGGTTTTTTTTCCCACAAAATTTTAACTATTAGTGTTCCTTTGATATTAATAAGAATGGTGAAAAGTGTAAACTGATCCTTGAATTTATAGGCCAGTGAACGTACCTTCTGATCATTTGTCATGGACTTTTTCATGTTATTGAAAGTACTTTGTAATCATGTGGTAAAATCAGAAAAGCTGACGTGAAAATGAATTAGAGGGAAGTCTATTTCTGCCTAAAATATTTACGTATAGAAATAATGAGGTTAGTTGAAAAGTACAGGTGAAACAATAGAAAAATTTAAGGAGATTATCCACACGTTGAATTGATGGGTTAGAATTATGGAATTTATTCTGGAAACTTGTGAAGGGAGACATGTTATTGCTTAAAATACATATATCAAGGGAAATCATGGGGAACAATAGGCAAAGCTGAATTAAAAAGAAAAAGAACCGTGAAAATTTCAAAGGGATTAATTTTAAAAACCACATTAACAGAGGTATTATAATCATAATTTGGAGGTTAAAAGTACCTTAACAATGATCTTTAACCTCCTCATTCACTATGTTAGGAAAAGGAGGACCAATGAGTAAAAGGAACTTTTCTGGTAAACCATTACCCATGTAGTTTTGGATCTAGAAATTGTGATAAGACAGTTTTATTAAACAGATATACAGATGGGTTCCTTCTATTCCCTTTTAATAAAATTCCTCACAGCATAAAAATTTAATGTTTTAAATCAAACTCTTTCACTTGAGTTTTTAAACTCATATATTTCTCCATCTTGAAGGAATTTCTCTATTTCAATAGGAATTTCTCTATTTCAATAGCTGCTTTCTTAAAGGTAAATTGTACCCTGTTAAACCTCTAAATCCATAGCTTTTCTTAAATGTTCCTGCTAATTAACTCTGCATCATTTGGCCACCACAACTTTCTTGAATCTCGTTCTTCTCTTGTCTTCTGTGGAATTTAACCCTATTCTATTTTTCTTATTTCTGCGAATGCATCTCTATTCACCTCAGTCACTCTTCTTTTTCCTAATCTTAAAATATAAGTATTCCTTGGACTGTCTTCTCAACCTTTTTCATTTCTCTCTCTTTACACTCTTGGCTTGCCTACTTAGGCCATTCTAGCTTCGTCTGTCCTCTCCTGTTCAGCAAATACTTATTGACTCCATCTCTTGAGCCCTGGCTATTCCCTTGAACACTTGGCCTGAGTGTACAGCCTCCTCTTACTCAGCCTTTCCATCAGGAAATTCCACTGGTTCCAGTGTTGATCGTTTCCTAAATCAGTAGTACCACCTGGGCAAACACTATACTCTCTTAGGGTCTCAGTTTTCTTTAAGAGTTGTTGTGAGGATTACATGAGTTAATTCATATAAAGCATTTGAAATAGCCTCTGGAATATGGTAAATGCTTACTAATTTGAACTATGATTTTATCTTATTCCCAAGTCCAGATACTAAGCTGTATAGAAGGTTCCTTCCAGATAACTTTTACACTAATCTTTGCTTTCTATTAGTAATAGCAGTACAGTAGCCTAAGTTCTTATTTACTTTCCCAGTATTATTGCTATAAACTCCTAATTGATTTTTCCATAGCCAGTCTCTCCTGACTTTGTTACTCAAGACATATTAAATTGTGCTGCTGTGATAAACAACCCTGAATTCTTAGGTGCATAATCAACAGAAGTTCATTTCTGTCCATTATAGTCACTCAGGGGCTCAGTCTGATAGAGGCCCTGTCTTTCACAGTCCCAGGCGCAGAGGGATAGAGAAGTTCGAGTTGAGCACCACCGATTAAATGCTTCTCCGCAGAAGTGCTAGGACTCGCTTCCACTAACATTTCATTTGTCTCAACAAAGTCAAAAACCCAGTCACTGTGTGATAGGCAGAGAGAGAAACATACACTTTTGATTTATAAAGTTTAAAATTTTTCCTTAAAGTAAGTTTCTTCAAACTCATGGCAGGGAGGGGATCTGTTATTCAATGATTTGATGGAGAACTTATAAATTCAAGAGATAGTAAAGATAGATAGATAGGTAGGTAGGTAGGTAGATAGATGGATAGATAGATAGGTAGATAGATAGATAGATAGGTAGACCTAAGAGTTTAAATGGATTTATGAATGCTCAATTAATAAAGCAATCTTCCTATTCCTTTAATGATCTAGCCTTTATAAATTTGTCACTGTTTAAAGAAGGTAATTATGTTGTCTCCAAAATGTCCATTAATGATATATTTAGAGGTAAAATATTGGGCTGGATCCCAGGGCTCTTGGTGCAACAACTATGCAATGTTCTCAGACTTAGGGCCGCTCTGCTATAGTATCTGAATAGGCAGTTAAATAAGGGTAAGCAGTACAGGACATGTATTTATTCCCCTTATATTAGTATCCTCACTTTCACCCCATTCAGTTAACACTGATTTTATGAATTTCCTCCAACAGCCAAGTTTCTTTCTACCCCTTGGTGTGTGCACTTGCCCCCCTCTCAGTTTAGAATACTCTTCTCAGCGTGACTGGCTTCATCATTCAATACTCAGCTCAATTGTCTCCCCTGCCAGAGGCCTTCCTTGACCATCCCATTTAATGTTGTCCCTCCCCCAACTTTCCTGTCCCTTGTTACCACTGTATTCTATCTTATTTTCTTCAGATCACTTATCACTATCTGAAGTTGGCATTTATTTACTTAATTATTGTCTTTCCCCACAACGATAGGAAGGAAAGCTCCGTGAAGGCAAGGACATTCTCTTTTTTTCTCTGTTGTATATCTAACTCCAAGAACAGTGCCTGCCACATAGTAGGTACAGAGCACATATCTTTTAAATGAACGATCAAATCCTGGGAGTTGATCATTAAAAGGAGCAAAATGTTAAAAGGGAGCAATCCTAAAAATAAGAACTCTTTTTTTTCTTAAAGAAATCTTTAATATAGTGGCATTTTAGGCATTAGCCAGCTGTTGGGAAAAGAGTTTTGGAGATGACCGGCCTTCTTGGCGCTCCTTAAACTATCCTAAGTGTGCAGTGAACTGCTCTGTAACCAGCAAGGCGCTGCTTCCTATCATGAGACCCAAGACTAAGGAACATTTAAACACAGTTTCGTTACTAATAACTATAATCAAGGCAGATGTTTTTGACTCAAAATAATTTATTGATTAGCTAAATATTCTTCCCTAACTCTGGACATCAACTTTGTGACATAGACAAACCCTCCAACACATTTAGATACAATACTAATACATTATAGTATGTTAATAGAATGCATTTATATACAGTACCTGCAGTCATGTTAAAAATACTAAATTTTAAATTCCTGTCATCTCCAGCAATCAAAGAATTAGCATGAGAAACTCAGTTTTCATATACTCTTCAGAGAGAGATGTTTTCTTAAATGTTTAACTTGATTAGGGTTTCTTGCCGTTAGAGCTGGTCATTGGAATTTCAGTTATAAGCTAAGACCACATTCTTATGCAACTATATTTGCATTTTACATGCTGATATATTTGCCAGTACATTAATTAAAAGGGACTGTGTCATACCATTTTTGTATCCCTATATTTGTGGGGATATATATTCAATAAACATTTGAATAAATGGTTACTACTTTACTAGTCGAAAACTGTAGATCGTCATTTGAGTAAATTAAACATAGCTTATTAAATTGTAATGTAGGATCATAATAATTTCAAATTCCACATTTTAGGAAAGAAATAACATTTAATAGATAGAAAATGTTTAGTGAGGTGAACTTTAGATGGGAGCAGGGTTTGTTACCCTCCTTTCCTCCCTCCCATAAGGAATATGCCAGAATTCAAGAAATGGCACTCGAAATCCAGACCTCCACTCAATGACTGGTAAATGGCGCAGTCGAATCTGAGTGATCATAGTGACAGGTATTCAGTGAGCTCTTGGCACCTGCCTCCAGAAACACAGGAATGGGAAGGAAAGGGAATTAAGGCTTTCAAGGTGGCATAATGTTTGGGAACTTGGCCAGTCTCACTGGGTTTTTTCCTACTCTATCATTATTCCTATTGTCTTCTAACTTTTAAGCCCTCCAAGCCCTCTCTAGCACCACTTACTAGCCTAAGATGTTATAAATAGTCCCACTCAAGTGTCGTTTCTGCCCCTGCGCTGCAGTTCTTACTCCATTGTATGAGCTGCTGGGCCCTCTATACTTTATTCATAAAATTCGGAGTCACTCTAGTCTCTAATTTCTTGGGCAGGTTCTCTCCTAACCACCTTCCCAGCTCTCAGTAAGATGAAATATTTTTTCACGACTGTATATTTTATTCACAATGTTAGTCTTATGCTCATACTCTCACAAACTCAGAATTTGTCCTGTGTTTGCTGTATATTTTATTTTATTTTTTTTCCGGTACGCGGGCCTCTCACCGCTGTGGCCCCTCCCGCTGCGGAGCACAGGCTCTGGACGCTCAGGCTCAGCGGCCACCCGTGTCCCCTGCATCGGCAGGCGGACTCAACCACTACGCCACCAGGGAAGCCTTGCTGTTTATCTTAACAGCTAGACTACTCAGTTCTATTCATTCAAACCTATTAAAAATACTTTTGGCCTATAAACTTCATTTAGTTTAATCACATAGCTCCTATAATCCCGTAAATATGCTATTTAAGTCTTTGGAGAATATTTACAAATATTTTACCTGCCTTTCATTACCTTTCTCCCAATGATAGGCAGATACTAGATTTGCCCTTTAAAAAATCTTTTGGGATACAGCTTTCAACAACTACAATCATGTCATAAAATAAATTACTTGTATTGGCAACTTTACACATTTCAAGAATACTAAATATAAAAAGTTCTTCATTATTTTTCTAATGCCAAAAATTAGAAAACATGCATAAAACAATATTTAGAAATGTGGAAACACTGTGTTTCTTTCTGGAATTGAGCATCCTATATCAATGCCCAATATTATTGTGTAGTAATCTCTTAGAATTAGCTTAAAAGCCATGGTACACCTTTAGCCCATGGAATGAACTATGCAAATTGAATTATTTGGCCTGTTTTGGTCCTTGATTGCTCTTTTCATTTGTCTGATTGTTTTAATTTTTTTCTTGTTACCAATACCTTTTATGTTCATTTTGGAAAAAACAAAATAGAAAAAAAAAAAGGACATTTTTAAAAAGCATAACTACCAACCAGAGAAAATTAAAACTATTTACTTTTAGCATGCTGTTCACAGTACACTTTTTTTTCCCAAAGAACATAAACATCCTGAACATATTTTATTTTTCTTTATATTCCCTTAATTCTCCTCTTGTGCAGATAACTAGTAGATCATCTATGAATCCAGGTTTCCTGAACTACCCAGTTTATCAAGAGATGTTCATTTCTTTTTTTATGAATTTCTTTTCGTTTGTTTGTTTGTGACAGTGTGTCACTCTGGGATTTGAATGTACCTGTGTCCCCTAGTAGTAGGGTAAATCCCTATTTGGTATGTGTGCCAGCCAAAGCTAAGTTGCAAATACCTGCTTTCTCTTGCCCTTTCTCCCATATCAAGAACATATTTTATGTCAATAAATATTTATTTACAACAGCATTTTCAAAGGTACGTTCTATTTTATTGATGAACATAACTTATTTAAACACCCTGTACTGTTGGACATTTATGGGGTTTTACCATGTCTGTGTATGTGTTTTACTATTATAATCAATTCTGCAGTAAATATCATTCTTGCTAAATCTATGAACATTGCTGTTTTCCCTTAGGATAAGTCCTAAAAGTAGTATTGATAGGTTAAAGGGTAGGCATGTTTTTTAAATGCTTTTGATACATATTGCCATATTGCCCTTCAGAAATCTGTCATTGGTACCAGCAGTATTGGAAAGTTACCATTACCAGACCCTTACAAAATTTCTCTTTTAAAGTAATTGATAATGTAATGAATGAGTCTGTGCTTTCTTAACCATACTAAGCATTCCAAATGATCGCTCATGTTTACAGATTCTTTACTACAAAGAATTCCTTAAATAAAGAGTCACAAAACTTTTAAAATGTTGGTTGATATCTTGTTTGCTTGCAGTATTGTTTGCTTATAGTTTTAGGTGATGTCCAAGTGAGGAAAGTAAAGGAAACCAGTAGTGATACCCTAGCCTCAGTCTCCCTCCCCTCAAAACACAGCACTGGAGAGCAACTACTCGTAAACTCACCTCTGGTGATCTCTAAGTTTCAAGGAGATGAGAAGTAAAACCATTTTACAAAACTTTTAGTAACCCTTTTTGTAGATAATGCATTATCAAAGTAGTTAGGTTGAAGAGAAGTATACTTCGTTAAAACCAAATGGTCATTAAAATACTTATCTATAATCTGATTTATCCATTCAGTTAGTATTTTATTATATCCTGCTTAATTTTGGCCAAGTTCTTTATGCCCTTATATCCAACCATGAGAATTAAAATGCAAAAATCACAAGGTACAATATTTTGAGAGTCTATCTTTGACTTCCTTGGTAGGTAGTAGATTAGGAGGTTCTTTTAGAAAAGTATGTTTGGGGTAAAAATTCCTACATAACAGGAGTACTAGTTATTGTGACTATGGAACATATTATTTTGAAAGTCTTAGTCTCAACTAAACTTTGACTTTCCTAGACTATGCCATGCCTTTTCTGACGATAGCATACCATAAAAGTCATACGTTGCATTTTTATGTTCATTTGCCCAGAATCCATGAAACAAGAGATACTTGGGGAGCAAAGTGTTTCGTAGTTAAAGGGGACCTTATAGATATTCCAGTTCAGCATGTTTAATGGATGCTTAATGGATGATGATGGTGCTGGTGGTGGTGATAATAATAAGGAGAAGGAGGAAGAGAATAACTTCTGGAGCTCTTATGTGTTTCCCATTCTGCTTAGTGCTTTACTTAGGTTTTCTCATTTATTAAATGAGGAAGTTAAGTTCCAGAAAGGGAAACAACTCTCCCAAGATCAGTCAGTAAAGCCAAAGATCAAACCCAGATTTCCTGACTCCCAATATAGTTCACTCTCCATTACATCGTGCTGGCTATATGAAAAACCAGTTTAGACATTTGAATCTCAGAAGTTTTAAAATTTATAATTATAAATATCACTTCTATTGATGCTGTTAAGTATTTACATATATAATACATGTTGAAGGGCTTTAACCTTATTTTATCGATTGTCTATATTCCCTAATATTAATTTTTATTTACTGAATTTTTACTTTAGACATATTATCTCTATTCTTTAATATAAGAAAATACAATAAGATATTCTCTTATAAATGAGGAACCTGAGGGTCAAGTAGAGCAATTAACGTTTCTAAAGGAAGTCAGTTAAGTAGCAGCAAATCTGGGATTTCAGCCCCCATCTGTTGCCTCCAGAACTCTTTCTACTTTACTCTATAGTTGCTTATTGAAGACTAGCAAAATTGAACAAGCTTGGAAATGATTGATTTGGGGCATTGTAGAAGTGTTATACACTGTCTCCTCTCTTTCTCTCTTGTTTATTTATGCCTCATTTCTTCATAAAACTAATGTGAGGTAATGTGAATAGTACAATTTACTGTCTTTTTAAAAAATTTCATACTGAGTCTTTTCCCTCTTAAATACTTGGAGGAAACGAACATAGGTTAATAAAGGTAACATGTGTTGGGAATTCCCTGGTGGTCCAGTGGTTAGGACTCCATGCTTCCACTGCCGGGGGCCCAGGTTTGATCCCTGGTCCTAACCTTTCAGTAGGTTTTACTCTAGGATAGAGGGGAGAAAATATTTAAAAAATTTTTAAATGTTTAAAAAATTATTGCCTTCTGACCATATTGTCTAGAAATCTGATAATGTTTCTTTCAAATGAATGCAAGAGGAAAATCTTTTCTTCATTTTTGGAATATAAACATATCAATATATTAAAGTATAAAGTGAAATAAATTATTTTTAATTCAAAACTAATGAAAACATCAATCCCTGTTAGAAAATTTAACAACTATTAGAAAAATCTTATTAATAAAATGAGAAAACTTAAAGAGCCACTCTTAGCAATAGATGCTGTAATTTTTGCCATTTTTTGTAAAATTTCCCCACTCATCGAATTTCTCTTTGAAAGCTATAGTAAAACAAATTCGAGAAGAATGCTTTGGAACTTCTTTCATATGTTATATGGCTGCCTCAAAGTATATTGCACGTGCAGGACAGCATATTCTCTTAAATGAGCCCACTGATTTTTCGCAAATATTTTTTTCCTGTGGCCATGCACACCAGTGCCTTCTTTGAAAGCAGAAAAGAAATCATGTCTGATTTTGGATAGTTACGTTAAGGTTGGCCCTGAATAGTAAAACCCATTCAAGACCATGGTATTTGAAAATTTTTGAGTCCTAAAAATATGTCCCACTAATATAATTGAATGATACTCCAGATATTTCATCTAAAATACCTTTTCTGTCTTTTCCTTTTTACTCTTGTCCTCACTTTTAACGATCCATCGGCCTACAGTGTCTTTACATCCAAAATGCAAAGCAGACAAATGGGCATCTCAGGGAAGAACATGACTAAAAGCACCAGCATCAGCGGAGACATGTGCTCGCTGGAGAAGAATGATGGCAGCCAGTCTGACACTGCAGTGTGCGCCTTGGGCACCAGCAGCAAAAAGCGGCGCTCTAGCATTGGGGCCAAAATGGTAGCTATTGTTGGTCTCTCCCGGAAAAGCCGCAGTGCTTCTCAGCTCAGCCAAACGGGTAGGCATTTTTATGTTACTCTTTTGACTTCCTAATTGAGTTGTAATTAATTAAAATACATATTCTTTTCTCTTACTTATTCTGTCTCAGTAATGTGTAGATGATGACATGTTCCAGAAGGAAAGGGGCATATTTTAAACTAGTTAACTTTTCCGAAAATATAACAATGACTTTGTTTTTCAGTGATCAGTGAACCTGCTTCTCAGTGAACCTTGGTTACTGTTCTTGAAATGCACTTAACGTCTTTTCTCCTCAGAGAGGAGTTAAGCTGTGGTCCTCCTGATTGTCAGTTGCTGGTCCTTTGTAAAGGTACTCTGATCTGTGAGATATTTGCTTTTCCTTAGGTTCCTCAAGTTGGAACCAGCCAAGTTAATTTCCACTCCCAGCAAGTTACCGTGATGAAGATGACACCACATATTTTGTGTGAATAATATACTTCATTTATTGCTGACAACCTAACTTCTTTTTCAGTTTGTAAGCAGCATTTACCAGTTGTATCCATTTTCTCACTGCAGTTTTTATTTCCCTGTTAACACTTCAAGCAGCAATATTTTCCAGCAGCAGGGATGGAGGAATTTTCTGCTGACAGGGAAGATACTCAAAGCTTTGCTACTTTAAAATTCAGTCTCTAATTACATCTGCAAAAATAAATTAGATACCACACTCCTACTCAGAAAAGCCACTGTTAGTAATTAAGAAATTTGTGAGTCAAAGCAATGCCTTTTTTCAAATGGGTGTTGATAATTAAGCATTAAGTCCCTGGTATCTTGGAAATAATAGCATATCTTCTGCTTAACACGCAAACAAAAGCATATAATATGGTGTTTCTTTTACAGCAAATAAATTATAGGCAAATGGATTAAATCTCATTTATGTCTGAATACTAGGGTTCTGGTACAGAGAAGCCAGGGCATAAATCTACAGCACAAAAAGAATTTAACGATATGTTAATTCCTGGACCCGGCCTACCTTGGTTTTACAAACTGTAACAGTGATTCTGGAATTTGAGCCTTCTATAATAGTATTATTTTGAAATAATTATTTGATGGCATTCCTTATATCCTGGTTGTAACTTACTATATTTAATGTGATTATGTTAGAGTAATTTTTCACTTGGTGTTTTAAAATGTTACTTTGCATTTAAATATAGAATTAGAAGTTTAATTTATGGATGTAGAGATCATATTTAAAGGATTTTTTTAATTGCTAACATTTATACATAATTAACTGTGTTGTGCTAAAATGATAGATGTTGGCCTTTTGAAATTGAGAGGTTTTTTTTCTCTCACAGTTAGAACTTTATTTATTGCATTTTTCTCTTTAAAACTTACAAACATTTGTAAACCCAAAACTGCTCTAAAAAAATAAAGTCTATTAATCTAAAAAATGAAGAACCTAAAATAGACACTGATAAGACTACAAGTTAGAGAATATGTGGTGTTAAATGAAATAAATAATTCTATTCATTCAGGGGTTTGAGCACTTACTATGTGCCAGGCACATGGAGAACACAGATGAATAAGAAATCATTTATAACCTCAGTTGCTTATACTCTAGTAGAAGATAGATACTTAAACAGATTGCTTCAAGATCCTATGTCAGTGGTAAAACTAGAATTACATAGAAAGTGTGCTGAGTGCTCAGAGGAGGATTGTTTGAACCAACCTAGAATTCCAGGAGTGAATACCTGGAGGAGATGTTGCTTGATCCAAGACCTGAAAAAAGAGTGATTACTAACCAGGTAAAGGACAATTAGAAAGGTGTTCCAGATAGAAACCATAATGACAAAGGAATGGAAGTATTACATATACAGGAATGATAGGAAATAGGTGTGATTTTAACAAAAAAATTTGGACT
Organism: Physeter macrocephalus; assembly: GCF_002837175.3. NCBI lineage: Eukaryota > Metazoa > Chordata > Mammalia > Artiodactyla > Physeteridae > Physeter > Physeter macrocephalus. The sequence continues at coordinate 32,751,265 of NC_041228.1, read as the reverse complement.
GAATGTGGCTAGAGGCAAGGTCGATAGGTCATGGAGAGTCTTATAAATCATATTAATTTGTAGGTGATAGGAAGTTTTAAAGGGTTTTCAGTAGAGAAGTGATATGGTTAGATTTGCATAATATATATTTTGTACGCCATTCAGGCTGCCATTTACTTATCTAACAAATATTTTTTGAGCATCTACCATATGCTGTATTCTAAAGAAAACATGGACAAGACAAGATCCTTCTCTTGGAGCTTATATCTAGTGGAGCTGCAATAAAGAAGTAAACATAAGTCAGCATCTGGTAAAGAGGATTTTAGGATGAATTAGCAGAGTAGTACAATATTTCAGATAAGAGATAAGATCCTGAACTAAGTGAGTTGTCAGTTATAATAAAGATAGAGAGGGGGCTTCCCTGGTGGCGCAGTGGTTGAGAGTCCGCCTGCCGATACAGGGGACGCCGGTTCGTGCCCCGGTCCGGGAAGATCCCACGTGCCGCGGAGCGGCTGGGCCCGTGAGCCATGGCCGCTGAGCCTGCGCGT
>NC_041228.1:32714018-32750714 GCF_002837175.3 Physeter macrocephalus | reverse complement strand
GGGAGAGGCCACAACAGTAAGAGGCCCGTGTACCGCAAAAAAAAAAAAAAAAAAAAGATAGAGAGGGGTTGATAAATTCAGGGGATCGTTAACAAGCAAAATTAGTAGTCAGTCACCCAATTTATTGATGGGTCAGATGTGGGGAGGTGAAGGAGAGAAGATTCTAAGGTAATCCCCGTATTTCTGGCTTGCATCCCTGGACGGATGGTTGTGGTGCTATTAATGGATATTGGAAGTATAAAAGAAGGAAGGTTGGGAGAAGGAGAGGTGTCAATTTAGGACACTTTGAATCTGAGATATCTATGGAACATCCAAGTAGAAATGTCTAGAACGTATTTAAATAATCTCTTCTAAAGCTCGTGTCAGAACCAGAGACATAAATCTGGGAGTTATAACGTTTAGAGGTTGCTTGAAACCATGAACATGAGTGAGACTGCCCAAGAAGAACACTACAGATAAAAGAGCAGTAGGTGAAGGCAGTACTCTGTGGAAGATTAACCTTTTAGAATTGGACAGAGGAACAGGAGCCAATGAAGACCAAGAAGAAATTATCATGAAGAAAGGACAAACACTATGAGAGAGTAGTGTCACAGAAGCTAAGAGTATAGAACGTTTGAAGAAAATGGTCAATATTTCTCAGTGATCAATTTCATGCCTCATAGTTTTGGCATTAATATCCCATATATCTTTCTTTGACAGTATTTTTATTTAAAAATAGAGATCCATTGACCATACACTGATTTGATTTTTATTGTCAAAAACACTGTGATGTTAGCAGATTTAAGAAATGTAGTTTAGTTCTTTGTTATACCATATAACCCCTTCTTATGTATATAGCATAGCAGAAAATAACGTGTTCCTTTTTGTTGTTGCCTACATTTATATTCAGTAACATTATAATTGTTAAATTTTTTATTATTCTTAAAATGTGCAATTGCATTCCTACGTACACACCATATAGCTTCGACCTACATTGACAATAGAATTCAGAATATCTCTCATTTTAAAGCCGGAGATTAACTGTAGAATAGCCAACAGAGATTGTTTTGTTATTACTGGACTCCAAACTTTCAGTGGGTTTCTAAATTCTGTATTTCTGTGTATATGTCTCAAGTAAGGTTTTTATGTTTTCTTTTCTTAAAAATGCAGTAACAAGCTCTAACAGTGTTTAAAACTGAAATCTTCAAATTTAATACCTAAACTCTTTGATCATATGATAACATTATCTAAAACAATGAATGGATTTATGATGTTGGATCTTACAATAGATCCTTTGTTTTGATTTTTCTGGCCTTTGCATGGAGATCTGCATGTAATTAATTTATACTTATCATTTAATTAATGATATACCATAATATCTTCAACTTCTTAAAATGATACTCATCATTGTAAAAGTAAATATCATTTTACCAGTATGGATTTCAAGACCGGATAAAGACTGCTTACTTGACTTCTGAAGAGTAGAAAACTCAGCAAAATGGTATCTTTCTAAAGAATGTCGAAATTATTCTGGATTATGATTATGTAGGATTATGTAGGATCAGTAATCATATATAAACAATAATTGGTGAAGGGGAAACCATTTATAAATATATGTTGGTTAATACACATAGTAGCTAAGTCATATCTCTCTTCTTTTCCCAGGCTATTTTGTATCCTTCTTTGACTGTTAAGTAGAAACTCACCATTTTTAAAGCTTAAATATATCTTGCTAAACATCACAACCTTGTAGAAAGCACATAGGGTGGATAAGGAGACTTGGATGCTATTGCTTAAGATATCATAAGATATCAAATATGGCCTCTTAAAAAAACCTGCCCAACATATCTGAGTCATAGAATGTTCATCTGACAGTTGGATTTAACACCTGCTGTCCTAACAGAGTTTTTATAAAGATAATACTTTAAATGTATAAGAAAATGCTTTCCGAACTTAAAAATCATTTTATAGATGTAAGCTATCAATAGCAAATTCAGCCTCATGGGGAATCAGGAATTCTATTTTAGACATGTCGATGTTGAGATGCCCATGAGACGTCGAAGTGCAGTCATTATATGGTTAGTTGGATATGCATCCATAGTAGGTCAAGGCTAAGCATGTAATTTGGGAGTAATCAGCAGGTAATATTTAAAGCCATGGCACTAGATAATATTACTTTGTGTAACTTGAATCAAGAAGAAAACTAAAGACGGAGCCCTGGTATATGCCAACATTTAGATATCAGGAAGAGAATCCATTAAAGGAAACTTAAGAGAGAGCATCCATTAAAGAAAATGAAAAAGAAGAATGTGGTATCTTGGAAACCAAAGGAAGAAAATATTTTAAGAAAGCTAATCATCTCTGTCAAGTGCTTCTGGTAGTTCAAATAAGATGAAGATTGGGAGTTGACCATTGGATTTCGCAAGATGGAGGAATTTGGTAAACCTTGACAAACCTTGCAATGGTGGACAAAGCCTGATTGGAGCAGGTTAACAAAAATGGGAGGTGAAGTAGAGTCCGTGAGAATAATTTCAAGAATAAAAATTAGCACACCTAATACTTATCGAGCACTTTCATGTGCTAGGCACTGTTTTAAGCACTTTACATGTAAATCATTTAAATCTTACAATGTTATGGAGCAAGAATTAATTACTATTACCCTCATTTTATAGATGAGGGAATCAAAGTAGGCAGAAGGGGAGTAACTTCCCCAAGTTTACTTAACTAGTTAAGGGTCAAAGTTGGGATTTAAATCCAGGCAGTATAGATCTGGAGACTTCATTCTTAATTATTCTGTTATAGTCTAGACCAGCACTATCCAATAAAACTTTTAGCAGTGTCGGCATTGTTCTATATCTGCATTATCCAATACAATATGGTAGCCAAAATGTGGCTACCATACAACCAACATGTGGCTATTGAGCACTTGAAATGTGGCTTGTGTGACTGAGTAACTGAATTTTTAATTTTTTTACATTTTTAATTTATGTAATTTTAAGTAGGCACATATGATTAGTGACTACTGTGTGCAAATAAAAACAATTTCTAGGATTTTTGATAAAAAGGGAAATAAAAAAATAGGACAATAGCTTGGAAGAAATAGATCAAAGAAGAGTTTTGTTTTTTTAATGAGAAGGGATACTTCTGGGAACAAATGAGTAGGTGAGACAGCTTCGGATCCAGAGCTTAAGTAAAGATCAGCTGTTATAACCTGTGGCCACTCAGGAATCTCTGATCTTTTCATCTTGTAGTAATTTCTAAGCTCACCCAGTACTTTATATTTCCTCTAATTATAACACTTATTAACTGTAATCATTTATGTATTTGTCTATCTCTTGGCTAGACTGTTTTTTCTTATTTTGTACATCCTTCTCAGTGCCTGGTATAGTATCAAATATAGTGATCTCCGATGAAAGGCCCATGTACTCCTTTGGGATCCATGATGAAGTTCTCTGGAGGATGGAATGAAAATGGTAGAACTTATTTTTCCTTTTAATCTAAAAGACAAAAAAGAAATTAAGCACTACCATATTTAATATATGGCTTCACCCTAGTTTTCTCAGTTGGTCTGGATGTCAGTCAGGTGTTGCATGCCTTTCTGGAGGTGTTAGTTTCCTTAACCACAAGAAAATGGGCAAGAGGCTTACAAAGATTCCTGCAATGAAACTGGATTAAGTGTGATACTAAGACTGCAACTACACAAAAAAGGTAGTCCTGAAACTTCTACTCCTAGTCAGGCTTTTCGTTAGCCACTGATGAAATAAACACAGTGACACTCTAAGATCTGACAAGAAGTCACTAAAAAATCCTAAGTTCTCAGGAAAATTAATAAAATACAGATCCACTGTTATTAACAATGAACTTTACCCTACATTTATACTTTATACGATCTATGGTGTTTTGTTATGAAGTTTCTTTTTCAACTATGGCATTATTAAAACTAAGTATGAGAAAACTGAATTTGGAAGCACACCTTCGAGTTGCTCTATTTAGTAGCTAACATAATGCCAGCTGCAGTAAAATATAAACCTTGAAAACTTAATACAAAAGAAGTTCATTCATTGAACAAATATCAGTCCAATGCAGTTATTCCCAGTGGGCCGGTGGCCTGCTCTATGGTCATTCAGAGTTTGAGGCTCTTTTCATCTCGTGGCTCTACCGTCTTCTAGGGCCTTGGGGCCCTCTGTATTCAGCCAGCACATGGGAAGTTATTTCCAAGATTTGGAAATAATGAAGTCACTTCTGCTTTTATTTCATTGGCTACAACTCAGTCACAAAGCTGATGCTAGAAAATGGGAGGTTGGGAAATGTAGTCTAGGGAGTGCTCAGGAAAAAGAGGAAGCAGTTTTGTAAGCAAACTAATATTTTTAAAAACTATAATGTACATTACTTCAAACATTTTTGTTGAGAGCATAAAGTCTTATTTTACCATTTGAAATAATGATTTGAAAATATTTATTGCATTTTAATCTTTTAAAATATTTGAATGTATTTTATGTTTTCTAAAATTAAATACATAATTTATAATTTTCTTTTTACTGAAATGGAGGTGGTCTGTCATTGTAGTTCAGATTTGTATTTCCCTAATGATTAGTGATATTGAGCATCTTTTCATGAGCTTATTGGCTGTTTGTGTATCTTCTTTGTAGAAATGTATATTTGAGTCCTTTGCCCATTTTCTTTTTTTTTTTAATTGAGGTATAACTGACATACAACATTATATTAATTTCAGGTGCACAACATGATGATTCAGTATTTGTATATGTTGTGAGATGATCACTACAATAAGTCTAGTTAACACCTATCACCTTATATAGTTACAGAATTTTTTTTCTTGGGATGAGAACTTTTAAGATCTAATCTCTTAATAATTTTCAAATATGCAATACAGTATTATTATTACAACATTATTATTAGTCACCATGCTGTACATTACATCCCCATGACTTGTTTATTTTTACAACTGGGAGTTTGTACCTTTTGACTCCCTTCACCCATTTTACCAATACCCCCGCCTGGCCTCTAGCAACCACCAATCTGTTCCGTGTATCTATGAGCTTAGTGCTTTTTGTTTTTTTTTAAGATTCCATATATATATCAAACAGAACGATATTTGTCTTTCTCTGTCTGACTTATTTTACTTGGCATAAGCCTGAAGGTCCATCCATGTTCTCACAGATGACAAGATTTCATTCTTTTCTATGGTTGAATTGTGTGTGTGTGTGTGTGTGTGTGTTTGACCACCAATCTGTTCCGTGTATCTATGAGCTTAGTGCTTTTTGTTTTTTTTTAAGATTCCATATATATATCAAACAGAACGATATTTGTCTTTCTCTGTCTGACTTATTTTACTTGGCATAAGCCTGAAGGTCCATCCATGTTCTCACAGATGACAAGATTTCATTCTTTTCTATGGTTGAATTGTGTGTGTGTGTGTGTGTATCACATTTTCTTTATCCATTCATCCATCAGTTGATATTTAGGTTGTTTCCCTATCTTGGCTATTATAAATAATGCTGCAGTGAACATGGAGTACAAATATCTTTTCAAGTTAGGGTTTTCATTTTCTTCAGATAAACACCCAGAGGTAGAATTGCTGGATTATATGGAAGCTCTACTTTTTAATTTTTTGAGCAACCTCCATACTGTTTTCTTTAGGTGCTGCACCAATTTACCTTCCCACCAGCAGTGTACAAAGGTTTCCTTTCCTCCACATCCTCACCAACACTTGTTATTTCTTGTCTTTTTGATAATAGCCATTCTACCAGGTGTGAGGTGATATTCTCATTGTGGGTTTGATTTGCATTTCCCTGATAATTAGTGATGTTGAGCATGTTTTAATGTACCTGTTGGCCATCTGTATGTCCTTTTGAAAAAATGTCTATTCGGATCCTTTACCCATTTTTAAATTGAATTGTTTGGGTTTTTTACTACTAGTTCTCTGAGTTCTTTATGTATTTTGGATATTAACCCCTTATCAGATATATTATTTGCAAATATTTTCTCCCATTCAGTAGGTTGCTTTTTCATTTTGTTGACAGTTCCTCTGCTGTGCAGAAGCTTTTTAGTTTTATGTAGTCACACTTGTTTATTTTTGCTTTTATTGCCTTTGCTTTCAGTGTCAAATTCAAAAAATCATTGCCAATATGGATATCAAGGGGCTTACTATGTTTTCTTCTAAGAGTTTTATGGTTTCAGGTCTTACCTTCAAGTCTTTAATCCATTTTGAGTTAATTTCTGTGTATGGTGTAAGATGGTCAGTTTCGTCCTTTTGCATGTGGCTGTCCAGTTTTCCCAACACTGTTTATTGAAGAGACTCTCCTTTCCCCATTGTGTATTCTTGGCTCCTTTGTTGTAAATTAATTGACAAAAATGCATGGGTTTGTTCCTTGGCTCTCTATTCTGTGCCATTGATCTATGTGTCTGTCTTTATGCCAGTATTATACTATTTTGATTACTATTGCTTTGTAATATAATTTGAAGTCAGAGAGTGTGATGCCTCCAACTTTGTTCTTCTTTCTCAAGTTTGCTTTGGCTATTTGAAGGGCCTTTTGTGGTTCCATACAAATTTTAGGATTGTTTATTCTATTTCTGTGAAAAATGCCATTGGAATTTTGATAGAGATTGCATTGAATCTGTAGATTGCTTTGGGTAGTATGGACATCTTAACAATACTAATTCTTCCAATCAATGAGCACAGAATATCTTTCCATCTATTTGTGTCTTCCTCAGTTTCTTTCACCAATGTCTAATAGTTTTCAATGCACAGGCCTTTAACCTCTTTTGTTAAATTTATTCCTAGGTAATTTATTCTTTTTTATGCAGTTGTAAATGGGATTGCTTTCTTAATTTTTCCTTCCTGATAGTCCATTATTAGTGTATAGAAACCCAATTTCTAATTGGACTGTTTATTTTTTTGTTGTTGAGTTGAAAAATATTTTTATGGCAAAAAAATATAAGCCTGTTTTTTAGATCCTTAAGGGTCATCTGTGTATTAATAACATTTTATGTATAACTTATTTGAATTTGTCTGAATCCCATTGGACTTCAAATCCTTGATGAAAAGAACTATATCTCATTCATTTTTATATCTATGGTACCTAAGGTGATAGTTGATATCTACTAAATACTCAATATTTTTTTGAATGAATGAATGAATGAACAATTCAGTGCATCTTTGTTATAGACAAGAAAACTTAAAACTATATTCCTCCAGATGTTAAACTGCTACATTGAAGTTTTAAAAGCTATAAATGATCATATAAATATATGTCAAATATTTCTTATTTCTCATCTTATATTCTAGTGTTTTGTTATTATTATTTATGGAAAGAATAACAGAGCTCTTGAAAGATATTGTTAAAGAAGTATCCACTTACATCTACAAATTATCTTTCATTATCCCTTCTCCAGCCTAAATATTAACACTCTTAATCAAATTATTAAAAATTTTCTAATGAATTCTTATGGTATTTTAATAATTTCCCTAAAGCACAGACATTATCATGCATTTATTCATCTCATTAAGTAAACATTTTTATCACTCTTTGCAAGGAAGGCATCTTAGTGGGTGCTATGGAAGACAAAACTTAACAAAATGGAGTCCCCACTCTCTCATAGCTGTTATACTCAATCTTAAAATCTACTAGAAGAAATGAGTTGTAGGCTTGAGTAAATGTAAAGCAAGTTGGAACATGATGAGGACAAGCAAGAGGTACAAAGAATATTCTATAAGGGAGTGTAACAGAATGGAGAAAAGAGATTTTAGAGTTTTAGATACTAGATCCCATGTCTGCTACATGGGCATGTTACTTAACCTCTCTAAATCTCCATTCTCAGCTGTATAAATAATGGAATCTGTCTTCCTACCTCATGAGGTTGTTATGCGCACTTATGAAAGCACGTAAAACGTTGTCCAACAAGTTCTCAATAAATGGTGGCTGCGACTGTTAATATTATTAACAGTTTAGCTGTTATTGTTAATATTATTATTATTATATTATCATTAGTGTAGCAGTGGAAATGATTACTTTCAACACTGATGCCAAGGTAACAGTTGATCTGAGCCTTGAATTTTAAATGTTGTTTAAACTTGTGAAGATGCCGGGAATAGGCATGGATATTTCAGACATGGGCAATATTAGACCCAGAGACGTGGAAATGCAGTTTTTGTATCAGCAGAGCAAAGAGTAGTTGACACTTAGTGGGAGATGACACGAGCAATATAGGTTGGGGCAAGATTACAAAAAACTTAATGTCAGGCCAAATAGTTCAAACCATAGAGTTGGCAGTAGGGAGCTATTGCAGGATTTGGAGCAGGGTCATGACAATCAGAGCTGGAAAGATTTTGTCAATAAAGACTGGAGATCAAAAATAAGAGACAGTTTTATTAGTTTAGAGCAGAGATGATGCAGGCCTAATCAATGGTGTATTAGTTTTCTGTTGCTGCCATAAGAAATTACCAAAAACAAACTTAGTTACCTAAAGCAGTGGAAATCTACCACTCTGTCCGAAGTCTAGGTGATCTTGGCTGGTTTCTATTCTCTGTGTCTTACAAGACCAAAATCAAGGTGTCATCAGTGTTGGGCTTTTATTTGAAGGCTCAAGAGAAGACTCTTTCTCTAAGTTCATTCAGGTTGTTGGCAGAATTCTGTTCCTTTCCTTCATAGGACTAAGGTTTCCATTTTCTTTGACACATGACCCCCTTCATCTTCAAGCCGACAGTGTCACATTGAATCTTGCTTGTGCTTCTAATCTCTCTGAGTACCCACTCTGCTGCATCTCTCCAGCCAGAGGAAGCTCTCTGCTTTTAAGGGCTCATGTAATTAGATTGGGCCCACTCAGATGATCCAGTATATCTCTCTGTTTTAAGCTCCTTAACCTTAATTACATCTGCAACGTGCCTTTTGCAATATAATGTAACATATTTATAGATTCCAGAGAATAGTGCATGGACATCTTCAGGGACGATTCTGCCTATCACAAATGATGATAGTGGATAGAGATGGAAAAGTGGGGAGATTCAAGAACTATTGTAGATATATTTTTTTATTTATTATTTACATCCTGTATGCTTCCTGGGAGTCAATGCAAAATGGAAATAAAAGTTAACTTTCACAATTTACACTATCTGACCAAAGAACACATACCAGTTATTAAGATATAAGCTTTTTTTCTAATATAAAATTAAGAAAATAACTTGTCAGTCATTAAAAAGACATAATTAGCAATAGCATGAGTTTGTTCATTTTAATTTTCACAAACTGAGATATACAATTTATCATCCTCATTTCACATATTAGAAAACTGAGACTTAGAATTTGTATGGTGGATAGATATACTCAAATCTGGTACTCTTTATGTGACCCCCACTGCTGCTAACAGAATGTTTTAATAATTAGTTCTTTTCATATCATTAAGAGGAAAAAAACGTTCTCTTCAAAATAAAAGTTTCTCAGGGAACTACTTTTAATTTAATGTAGGTTTTATTTAATGTAATTGGACATAATTTTAAGATGTAAATAGCCAGAGGATTAGATTGTACATCCTAGTTATCAGTAAAGGCCCAATAAATAACTAAACCATAATGAGTTTAATTGTAAGCTAAGCAGCACATATTAAAGAAAAGAAGTCTTTTAATTTTATTAAAATTAAGTGCTTTAAGGTTTTTGAGCACAGAGTATAAACAGTATAAAAATCTAATTTTAAGTTAAAGGCCATTTTTAATGAAATTCCCATATACTCTGAACAGGTATATGGAGCTACTAGATGCTTTTTATTTGATGAGTCCTTTTTCTGTTACCCACTAGAAAGACTTCCAAAGAGACAGTTGCAGGTATTTGTTGGAAATGTAATAAAGCCCTAGCTAAGCAGCGTAAAATTCTACTAGGAGTAATCATAATTTGTTTTTTCAACATATGGAAGAAGGTAGGAGTGTTGGCTCATTGTCCCCTTGGGCTTTGAAACCTTTTTGGTATCACAGACTTTATAGAATGAAAAACACTAAGACAGAATCTGTCTTTCTTCTCTGAAGCTGCTCTAAGTAGACAAATCCTTCTAAATGTTTATTGTATGACTTTTTAAAAAAACTGACATTCCTATTCACTACCTTATAACATCTTAACATATTGGGTTTTTTAATTTATTTATTTATTTTTGGTTGTATTAGGTCTTTGTAGCTGCGCGCAGGCTTTCTCTAGTTGCGGCGAGCAGGGCTCCTCTTGGTTGTGGTGCGCGGGCTTCTCATTGCAGTGGCTTCTCTTTGTTGTGGAGCATGGGCTCTAGGCACGCGGGCTTCAGTAGCCGTGGCACACGGGCTCAGTAGTTGTGGCTGGCAGACTCTAGAGCGCCGGCTCAGTAGTTGTGGTGCACGGGCTTAGTTGTTCCACGGCATGTGGGATCTTCCCGGACCAGGGCTCGAACCTGTGTCCACTGCATGGGTTGGCAGGTGGACTCAACCCCTTCGCCACCAGGGAAGTCCCCATATTGTTATTTAATAAATATTTATTGAAATTCTACTCTGTGGCAGACACCATAGTATATATTAACTGGGATCCTCTTCATATGGTACTTATGTTCCAATGGGAAAGACAGGCCTTAACAAATAAATAAAGTAATAATTAGTCAAAATTACAAAGTTTGCCTTGATGGAAATGTACCACGTAGCATGAAAGCATATCACAGGAGATGCTAACTTAGTCTGGCTCATCTTTACATGCACCCCGGCTCTTGCACATACTCGGGTTTCAACAAATGCCTATTGAATGATATGCACATATGTACAGTGCCCTTCTGTCTTTATGTATGGTTTATTCAACAATCTCCACATTTATAAATATGGTCCACAGATAATCTCCCTGTGGCATCTGTGTGTGTTTCTGTTAAAAACAGTTGAAAGCCAAATGACCTTTTGAAAAGGGATTTAAATTCAACTGTATAGGATCTGAATTTGTATACTATGTATATTCTGAGAGAGAGAGGCAATATATACTAGTTTAACCTAGATATATGCTTGGTTGAAACAGTGAGAAAGTGGATCCAGCATAATTCTCTTATGCATTAAAGTTTGGTACTGACATGAGAATGTAATTTCTGTACCTTTTAGTCCGAAGAATGGTTTGGTTTGGTTTGGGTTTGGGTTTTTATTTTGTTCTAGTATGTGAGGAATCCATTGCTTTTTACTTGAAGCTTCATGATGGCTTACAAAATGAGATTGGGACAATAGCTAATAGTGAAGTATGAGATGAGGTGGGGGAATATACTGATGGGGAAATTGATGGTGAGGCAGCATGGAATGCAGAAGTAAGAAAAAATAGAAATGTGTAGAGACAGGGAAATAATTGCAGAAAACCACAGAGAACCTGCAGTGGGATGTGCTCATAAATGAGTCATTTCTACTTCAGCACCTTTCATCCAAACCCTCCTTTCTAAGGGAAAGATAGTAGCAAAATGCAGGAGAACAATGGCCACCAGCCTCCTCTTGTGTCTTCCTCCTTCCTCTGCCAGAGCTAATTTATCCTGAATTAGAGCTATCTGTGTCAAAGGGAAGATGTGCGACCAGAGGTTTCTTACTTCCTCTCAACCAGGCTGAATTCTTCTCTTAACCAGTCAGTTGTAAAATTATCTTTCAGGAAACGACAGTTTGTTAGTTCTACTTCAATACGTTAAAATAGATTCCTTTAAAAAATACAAATGCTATTTAAGAATCTGCGTTCATTTGACTTCTTTCATTTTGAAAGTTTTCCCCCCAAAATAAGGACATTAAAAATTATTTTGCACAATTGAAAATACCTGTGTTTTAGAAACAAAATAGTAAATGTACTGAACAATGAGAGAGATGGCATACCATATAACTAAATACCTATAACTCTATGTTTGAAAGTCCATTTCTTATTTCCAACTGAAATGGAAAACTGAAGTTTATTTCCTTCTTCAAGGAAGTATAGTATTTCTTCTTCCAAATCATACAGCACATGCACAATTTTAAGCCTACTTAGAGTTCTCTTTGAATCATGTTCTAGAATTTAATCCAACTTACAATCAAATCATTTTTTGTTTTATAAGACCAAGTGGTTCACATTCTCTGTATAGTTGAATAATATTTCACATATTTAGATATGAATTAGCCTTCTTATTCTGAGTTACATAATCTCAACTTCAATAAAATTTCCTCACTGACTGCATAATGGACTATTCCTCTTTTTAATCCTTTCAATCATATTCAGTATTCCCTGGATGTGTATTTATTCTGCATTTATCTTAATGAGTAGAAACTTAAACTGGAAAATATTATACCAATGTTATATAAACATACTGATTTTTTCATGGAATATTTGTGTGTCAGTAAAATCTTATGATGGCTCTTTGCTTCATTTTGAATAAGAGAACTGTATGAGTTCATTTAGTTTTAATCTGCTTTATCTTTTTGGTCTTTTATGGTTGCTAATTCTTTATCTATTCTTGGTGTAATTTGATTTTTGTTCTTGTAAGAGTCCCCATTTAGTTTCATTTTGTTTCCAATGAGACATTTTAATATACTAAGGTCAGTTAAAATTCCATTGCATTTAACTATTGCTTAAAATTTTAAATAGACTATTAAACTTGCACTGAACTTTGACTTTTTAAAAGTATTACACATTTAAAATAGTCAATATGATTAACTAACTGTGTTTCTAATAAAGTATGCTGTGCAGGTACTATGGACTACTAAAAGACTATTAAACTTGCACTGAACTTTGACTTTTTAAAAGTATTACACATTTAAAATATTCAGTCAATATGATTAACTGTGTTTCTAATAAAGTAAGAGTGCTGTGCAGGTACTATGGACTACTAAAAAATTATACAAATTATACAAAAATTATACAAATCACAGACACATCTTCAAAAAACTTAAAATCTATTACGGAAGATGTGTTAGATAGCATTTCAGTAGCAGAAAATACTGTAAGATTTCAGAAAGATCACTTCTGACTGGAATGAAATTTTGGATGACTTCTTGGAAGGTTTACGATTTGAGCTAGAATTTGAAGATTAAGTAGCCAGAATTTTAAGATTAATGAAATGATATAGGAGTGCATGTCAAGCATAGAAAACTTTAGTAGTATAAGTTTAGGAAAACATAGAGTATGCATCAGAGAAATATCAGTGATCTAATTTGACTCAAGTGTTGGTTTTCAAACTTTTTTCTAAGCAGTTGGAGCCCTTTTAATATTTGGAGGAGCCAGACAATATAATCTGTAAGGGTGTTCAGAGGGGAGTATGGCATGCTCAAGGACCTAAGCTATGTTCAGGGTGCCCAAAGCATAGAGTACAAGAGATAGGGTTGAGATGTGAGGATGGAGAGTTGGGCAGAGGACAGATCATGGAATATCTTAAAAGTCATATTCAGGAAATTGAATTTTAACCTAAAACTATTGACAGTTTTGCTAAAGGGAGACTAGAGATAGGGAGAAGCTGCTGGAGAGCTTTGCAGTGATTTTTCAAGGGAGATAATGGCCTGGACCGCCAGGTAATAATAATGGGGGGAGGGAGGATGTTAATGGGCGTGACTAGAGAGAATTAATAGGAGTAGATGGTAGTTAGAGGTGAGGCAGTAAGAGGAATCAAAGCTGATTTCTGAAAGTCTGGCTTGAGCAACTGGATAGACAGTTGTTTTGCTATTTATTGAGATAGGCAATGAGAACCATTGAGGTTACTTTGATGAATATAAATCTGTATTAGTACTTACTATTTGCCAGGCACTGTGCTAAGAGTTTCATATACACTGTCTTCAATGCATTATCTATTAATTATCTTTAATGCATTACCTAATTTAATCCTGAATAAATATTAGCTTTTAAGATGGAAGAAAGCCAGATCATCAGGGCTTTAAGGAGGAAATGGGTGGTAGAATCTGTAGGTCCCTGCTATAGAGAAGCTCTAGTTCAGGGGCTGGCAACCTATAAATCAAAGGTCAAATTTCGCCATGCTGCTTTTTTTCTCGATAAATAATGTTTTCATTTGATAAAGTTTTATTGGAACACAACCAAGTTCATTTATTTATGTGTTGTCCATGGTTACTTCTGTGCTATAGCAGCTCATCTGAGTGGTTGCCAGAGAAAATAATGTGATCCAAAAAGCCTGTAGTATTTATCATCTGGCTCTTTACAGGGAAAGTTGGCCAAGCCCTTGTCTAGTTTGTTGCAGGTGGGGATCCAAACATGATTTTATCCTCCAAGATGAGAAAAATCTTTTTATGATTGCACTTATAGGGAAGGGAGTAACTGAAGATAAGAGAGGAAATGACTAAGTGTAGAAAGAGACTCCCAAACATTTTTATTGGATAATTAAAATATCTCAAATATAAAAAGATTTTAAATGTCACTTAGTCCAGCCAGCTTTCTATCTCCTGCTTAATTTTTAATTCTTTCAAACTCCAAAAGGAGTTCTCTACCCTGGCAAAGCTGATCACTCCAGGAGTATCCAGTCAAGAAGTGTTGCTCCCTTGCTGTGAGAGAGTAGGGTTTTCCACTAAAATAACCTGGAAATTTTATCAGTGTCCATACATTTGCCATCTAGCACATTTGTCATACGCTCTGCATAAAACGACAGCTGTCCTGCTTACCACCTCTGCCTTTGGTTCACTGAACAATGCTTCCTCTCACTTTTGATCTTCTCATTTTGTTTTTTTAGATTAATATAGCATAAGCATTTAAGATTGTAAAACAAGTATAACAAACTCAATACACGTTAAAAGAAAAAATTCTTTGCAGTGTTCCTTATCATTTCTCCACTTTGTCCAGAATGCTATTGGAAGATCCTGTTTCTTACCCTGTAACCTAGAATTTTTATCTCTGGATTTTGGCAGTCTTTGAGAAAAATGACACGATCATAGCAGTTAAGCCATGCTTCTTCCAGATGTGTGTAGTTTAGCAAGTTCTGTTCTTGTGGATAATTGTAGGTTAACGTTGAATGCTATTTATTTTAATAAACATCAGATTATGTTACTGAAGTAATAGTCAATGTGTTTAACTATGAATTTAGTCATGAGCTTCTATATTGTTATGAAACAAAAGTCTGTTTTATACAGAAGAAAAAAGTATAAGCTATTGCTTTCTTAAAATATTTACTGCTGTAGCTTTTGTGACTTTTTGTAATTGAATCTGATTCTAGGACTCTTAAGTTATGCATTATCTATTACAGATAATGGGTAACATCAAAGGGAACATTTTAGCCATTACTAAAAATGTTTGACAAAAAGGAATCGAATAAGTGAAATTTAAAGCAGGCCCTTGTGATAGTTGTTAATAGGTTCCTGAAATCTTTTCTTGGGGATGAAGATTAAATGGTAAGTTGAAAAAATTTGAACTTAAAAAGGCACATAGGGCTAAAAAAAAAGTTTAGGAATAATGTTAATATATCATCTTCTTGATATCTGTTTATTTACTGTCAAATTCATTGAGAAAATGCTTTTCCTCTTAAGCCAAATGAAACAGAGCCAAGAGCCACAGAAAGAGAGTAATGGACATTTACTGGAGCACAGCTATGTTCTAACTTATTAACTCTTTTGATCTCCGTACTTGCTCTTCAAAGTGGGGATTATAATCCCTACATTTCATTTTTTATATGAGGAAACTGAAAGAAGCAATAGAAAGAATGATGGTGAGGGTAGCGGGGGAAGGAGAGGAACAATGCCTTGAGCAAGTCCTATTCAAAATTGTGAAGCAGGAGAATTTTCTCTGATGGTCTCTACTTTCTGTTCTCTTTGAATGGACTCCCTTCCTTTCTATAGCTGATCCCCCTTAAATATTTCCAGACTCTTTCACCTTTTTCTTTTTTCAGGAAATAATTGACTACTCATTCCCATTAGGATATAGAATAATAGTTGGGAATGCTTAAAAGCCCTCTACAAGTATTTGTATATTCAGAATTGGAAAGTCTTAAACCAAAATAGTGAAGCTGTATTGTTGAGATTTCAGGCATCAACAAGTGAAAAGAAAAGTTTGGAGAGGCAAAGAGTCTCCCTGTATCTCCAAAATCACCCGTATGATGATTATTTAATCTTTCTTTTCCATATCCAAGTCCACTTTTGAAGAGCTTCCATTTTTGTTAAGCCAAGTGATGTGTTACCTGCTAAAATATTATGGTTTTAGCATAACGACTTTTCAGGAACTTTTAAGTTGCACTAACAAGCACAGAGACTTCCCTATTCATATCATTGGAAGTTAAATCCCTCCTAGGTGCAATAAACTTACTATTCCTCAATATGGATTTTGAAGAACAGAGATACAAGGACAAAGAACAAGTAGATCAAAGTGTACCATCATTAGTCATGTATGGCTTTCACACGTTGGAGGAGTTCTTTCCATAAAGCTTGCAGAAGTACCAACATCTGAAACATCACTGAGCAGACCCAGTAATCTCTATAGATCCAGGTTGTGGCACAGTTTCTAGAGGTGGCCAGTCACGAATGTATGTTCTCTTCTTTCACTCTTCTTTCCCCTAAAGAGGAAAAAGAACTGAGCCAAGCTGCATATTCCTCTCTATCTTGGGAAAGGCATAAAGTCCGTAGCTCTGTTCCAAAACCAGTTCAGCTTCTCAGGATGGCAAATTCATTCTCTCTCTCTCCTGTTGTTCTATCTACAGTTCTACCTAAGGCAGGAAATATGTCCATATCAGGAGCCCTTGGCCCTACAGTTTCATATCTGTTACTCTGACTTTCTTACAGCTGTGCTGTCTTGCATTGACCCCCTGGCAACACGTGCTCCCTCCCTCTAGCTTCTTGACTGGTTCTGATTCATGGCTTTACCTATATCTCCAGCTCTCCAGCTCTGGCTTCTTTTCCTGTCTTCCATTCTAAACTCATCCAAAGAACTAAGGTATAGGTAGATTTCTTAAGCATTTTTCTTCTGATTGTAGTAGCATGCTGAATCAGGAACAATCTAGAAACTTTCTCTGATTGGACTATAACATTGACCACCTACCACTACCATTAGTACCACCACCACCATCATCATTCTTGCCAGTCTATTCCATTACACCAGTCCTGGCCTGGCTTCATAACATAATGGGCATTTAATTCTGGCTTTAATTCTGCTGCTTTAAGCTACTGGTTTATTTATTCTCTCCTCTTTGATGTTAAATTACAGAAACTATTTCCATAGTAAAAGTAATAGTATCACCACAGCTGTGGAGAGGAAAGGTGAGGCATAATGAAGAAGAGACGCATAAGCATTATATGATAGTGTTCTTTTTAAACAAATAAATTTATCAGATATCATTAAATGATAGTCATATTTCTTCCACCAGGCTTTATCAATATTTCTGAACTATATAGAAGTTATGTATACTTTTGAACTTATAACTGAAGGGCAGAAAGCACATGGTTTTACGTATTACTCTTATTTTATCATTAGCAACCTTTACAAATATTTACTTAACTACAAGCAGTATGGTTATTTGACATACGTGAGAAATGTCACAAATTCAACAACTGAGTATATATTGAAATATGAAAGGCCAATATACACATGTGCATAGAACAATTTTATAATATGAGTTAGTCAACTATAATATGTTTAAATATTGGTGAGATTATTTGTGAATGTGAAACTAAAGCAAAAAATGTGACTTTCTTGAGTTCTCATAATAATATTAATAACAAAGCAAAGATCAAAGCTAGTTGTTGGTTAATAATGTGATTGTGCTGCGTTTGTACTAGGAAAGTTTCTATGTAAATTCATAGCTATTGTCTATATAGTAACTATTTTCAGGAGTACATCAGAATGGCAAATTTATATAACATATGTACTATCTTTACTTTTTCAGAACTAAATTGACACCTTGCTTAATAAGATATCACAAATTTATGCCCAATTTATAGCTTTTACATGTCAATCAAGATGAACTGCTTCTGAAAAATTTTCCTAACATATAATAAATGATTATTAAGGTAAAATAACAATGCTTAAAGGAGATTTCTTCAAATTAGTTACTGAGGCAAAGAAGGAAGAACCACACATTGAATACATATGTAAGGCTGTAACAGACTAAGGCAAAGTGGTGTTTGGTAATAGTGTCTCCACAATGCGTTTCTCTCTGGCCCTTGCTTTCTTGGTTCTAGACTTAAAGGAAGATACTAAAGCTGCAGATAAGGAATACTAATGATGGACTGGGTCTACCACATGCAAGCAGGCAAGAAACTAAGATGAGCTAGAGTCTGGGAGATTATATTAGTTTTTTCTCGCTACTGTAACAAATTACCATGAATTTAGAGGCTTAAAACAACACAAATTTATTATCTAACACTTTCTTTAGCTAGAAGTCCAGTGTGGCTCAGCTGATTCCCTGCTTAGACTCTCACAAGACCAAACTCAAGGTGTTGGCAGGATTGTGTTCCTTTCTGGTGTCTCTGGGGATGAATCCTCTTTCAACCTCATTTCTTTCAAGCTTATTTAGTTGTTGGCAAAATTTCATTCCATGCAGTTGTGGGACCGAAGTCCCCATTTCTTTGCTAGCTGTCAGATGGGGGTCATTCTCAGCTTCTAGAGGCAGCCAGCATTCCTTTGTTGGTGGGTACCTTCTTTCATTGTCAAAGCCAGCAACAGCTGGTCAAGTCCATCTCAGCCTCCCAATCTATTTGACCTCTCCTTCTGCCTCATCTCTCCTTCACTTTCCTCTTATTTTTTTAAATTTTTTTATTTTTTTGTATTTTATTTTTTTATACAGCTGGTTCTTATTAGTTATCTATTTTATACATATTAGTGTATGCATGTCAGTCCCAATCTCCCAACTCATCACACCACCACCACCACCACTACCACCACCTGCCCCCAGCTTTCCCCCCTTGGTGTCCATATGTTTGTTCTTTACATCTGTGTCTCTATTTCTGCCTTGCAAACCAGTTCATCTGTACCATTTTTCTATATTACACATATATGCGTTAATATATGCTATCTGTTTTTCTCTTTCTGACTTACTTCACTCTGTATGACAGTCTCTGGGTCCATCCACATCTCTGCAAATGACCCCATTTCATTCCTTTTTATGGCTGAGTAATATTCCATTGTAAGTATGTACCACATCTTCTTTATCCATTCATCTGTCGATGGGCATTTAGGTTGTTTCCATGACCTGGCTATTGTAAACAGTACAGCCATGAACATTGGGGTGCTTGTACCTTTTTGAATTATGGTTTTCTCTGGGTATATTCCCAGTAGTGGGATTGCTGGGTCATATGGTAATTCTATTTTTAGTTTTTTAAGGAACCTCCATACTGTTCTCCATAGTGGCTGTATCAATTTACATTCTCATCAACAGTGCAAGAGGGTTCCCTTTTCTCCACATACTCTCCAGCATTTGTTGTTTGTAGATTTTCTGATGATGCCCATTCTAACCAGTGTGAGGTGATACTTCACTGTAGTTTTGGTTTGCATTTCTCTAATAATTAGTGATATTGAGTACCTTTTCATGTGCTTCTTGGCCACCTGTATGTCTTCTTTGGAGAAATGTCTATTTAGGTCTTCTGCCCATTTTTGGATTTGGTTGTTGTGTTTTTTAATATTGAGCTGCATGAGTTGTTTATATATTTTGGAGATTAATCCTTTGTCCATTGATTCATTTGCAAATATTTTCTCCCATTCTGAGGGTTGTCTTTTCATCTTGTTTGTAGTTTCCTTTGCTTTGCAAAAGCTTTTAAGTTTCATTTGGTCCCATTTGTTTATTTTTGTTTTTCTTTCCATTACTCTAGGAGGTGGGTCAGAAAAGATCGTGCTGTGATTTATGTCAAAGAGTGTTCTTCCTATGTTTTCCTCTAAGAGTTTTATAATGTCCAGTCTTACATTTAGGTCTCTAATCCATTTTGAGTTTATTTTTGTGTATGGTGTTAGGGAATGGTCTTATTTCCTTCTTTTACATGTGGCCTAGTACCGCTTATTGAAGAGACTGTCTTTTCTCCATTGTATATCGTTGCCTCCTTTGTCATAGATTAGTTGACTGTAGGTGTGTGGTTTTATCTCTGGGCTTTCTGTCTTGTTCCACTGATCTATATTTTTGTTTTTGTGCCAGTACCATATTGTCTTGATTACTGTAGCTCTGTAGTATAGTCTGAAGTCAGGGAGTGTGATTCATCCAGCTCTGTTTTTTTTCCTCAAGATTGCTTTGGCTGTTCGGGGTCTTTTGTGTCTCCATACAAATTTTAAGATTTTTTGTTCTAGTTCTGTGAAAAATGCCATTGGAATTTTGATAGGGATTGCATTGAATCTGTAGATTGCTTTAGGTAGTACAGTCATTTTCACAACATTGATTCTTCCAACCCAAGAACATGGTATATCTCTCCATCTGTTTGTGTCATCTCTGATTTCTTTCATCAGTGTCTTATAGTTTTCTGAGTACATCTCTTTTGCCTGCTTAGGTAGGTTTATTCCTAGGTATTTTATTCTTTCTGTTTCAGTGGTGAATGGGATTGTTTCCTCCATTTCTCTTCCTGATCTTTTGTTGTTAGTGTATAGGAATGCAAGAGATTTCTGTGCATTAATTTTGTATCCTGCATCTCTACCAAATTCATTGATTAGCTCTAGTAGCTTTCTGGTGGCATCTTTAGGATTTTCTATGTATAGTATCATATCATCTGCAGACAGTGACAGTTTTACTTCTTTTCCAATTCGTATTCACTTTATTTCTTTTTCTTCTCTGATTGCCATAGCTAAAACTTCCAAAACTATGTTGAATAATAGTGGCAAGAGTGGACATCCTTGTCTTGTTCCTGATCTTAGAGGAAATGCCTTCAGTGTTTCACCACTGAGAATGATGTTTGCTGTGGGTTTGTCGTATATGGCCTGTATTGTGTTGAGGTAGTTTCCCTCTATGCCCACTTTCTGGAGTGTTTTTATCATAAATGGGTATTGAATTTTGTCAAAAGCTTTTTCTGCATCTATTGAGACGATCATATGGTTTTTCTTCTTTAATTTGTTAATATGGTGTATGTATCACATTGATTGATTTGTGTATATTGAAGAATCCTTGCATCCCTTTCTAAGGATTTGTCCATTTCTTCCAGGTTGTCTGTTTTATTGGCATAGAGTTGTTTGTAGTAGTCTCTTATGATGTTTTGTATTTCTGTGGTGTCCATTGTAACTTCTCCTTTTTCATTTCTAATTTTATTGATTTGAGTCCTCTCCCTCTTTTTCTTTTATTTATTTATTTATTTATTTATTTATGGCTGTGTTGGGTCTTTGTTGCTGTGCCCAGGCTTTCTCTAGTTGCAGCAAGTGAAGGTTATACATTTCTGAGAATTTGTCCATTTCTTCCAGGTTGTCCATTTTATTGGCACTATTCTTTGTTGCGGTGCACAGGCTTCTCATTGCAGTGGCTTCTCTTGTGTGGAGCACTGGTGCTAGGTGCATGGGCTTCAGTAGTTGTGGCTTGCAGGCTCTAGAATGCAGTCTCAGTAGTTGTGGCACACAGGCTTAGCTGCTCCGCAGCATGTGGGATCTTCCCAGACCAGGGCTCGAAAACATTTCCCCTGCATTGGCAGGTGGATTCTTAACCACTGCACCACCTGGGAAGTCCTCCCTATTTTTCTTGATGAGTCTGGCTAAAGGTTTATCAATTTTGTTTATCTTCTCAAAGAACCAGATTTTAGTTTTATTGATCTTTGCTATTGTTTTCTTTTTTTCTATGTCATTTATTTCTGCTCTGATCTTTATGATTTCTTTCCTTCTACTAACTTTGGGCTTTGTTTGTTCTTCTTTCTCTTGTTCCTTTTGGTATAAGGTTAGATTGTTTATTTGAGATTTTTCTTGTTTCTTGAGGTAGGATTGTATTGCTATAAACTTCCCTCCTAGAACTGCTTTTTCTGCATCCCATAGGTTTTGGATCATCATGTTT
This sequence comes from Physeter macrocephalus, assembly GCF_002837175.3. NCBI lineage: Eukaryota > Metazoa > Chordata > Mammalia > Artiodactyla > Physeteridae > Physeter > Physeter macrocephalus. The sequence continues at coordinate 32,728,868 of NC_041228.1, read as the reverse complement.
ATATTGTCATTTGCCTCTAGGTATTTTTTGATTTGCTCTTTGATTTCTTCAGTGATCTCTTGGTTATTTAGTAACGTATTGTTTAGCCTCCATGTGTTTGTGTTTTTTACGTTTTTTTCCCTGTAATTTATTTCTTATCTCAGCATTGTGGTCGGAAGAGTAGCTTGATATGATTTCAGTTTTCTTAAATTTACCAAGGCTTGATTTGTGACCAAAGATGTGATGTATCCTGGAGAATGTTCCATGTGCAGTTGAGAAGAAAGTGTAATCTGCTGTTTTCAGATGGAATGTCCTATAAATATCAATTAAATCTATCTGGTCTATTGTGTCATTTAAAGCTTGTGTTTCCTTATTAATTTTCTGTCTGGATATCTGTTCATTGATGTAAGTGAGGTGTTAAAGTCCCCCACTATTATTGTGTTACTGTCAGTTTCCTCTTTTATAGCTGTTAGCATTTGCCTTATGCATTGAGGTGCTGCTATGTTGGGTGTGTATATATTTATAATTGTTATATCTTCTTCTTGGATTGATCCCTTGATCGTTATGTAGTGTCCTTCCTTGTCTCTTGTAACATTCTTATTTTAAAGTCTATTTTATCTGAAATGAGTATTGCTACTCCAGCTTTCTTTTGCTTTCCATTTGCATGGAATACCTTTTTCCATCCCCTCACTTTCAGTCTGTATGTGTCCCTAGGTCTGAAAAGGGTCTCTTGTAGAGAGCATATATATGGGTCTTGTTTTTGTATCCATTCAGCAAGCATGTGTCTTTTGGTTGGAGCATTTAATCCATTTACATTTAAGGTAATTATCGATATGTATGTTCCTATGACCATTTTCCTAATTGTTTTGGGTTTGTTTTTGTAGATCCTTTTCTTCTCTTGTGTTTCCCACTCAGAGAGGTTCCTTTAGCACTTGTTGTAGAGCTGGTTTTGCGGTGCGGAATCTCTTAGCTTTTGCTTTTCTGTAAAGCTTTTGATTTCTCCATCGAATCTGAATGAGATCCTTGCAGGGTAGGGTAATCTTGGTTGTAGGTTCTTCCCTTTCATCACTTTAAATATATCGTGCCACTCCCTTCTGGCTTGTAGAGTTTCTGCTGAGAAATCAGCTCTTAACCTTATGGGCGTTCCATTGTATGTTATTTGTCATTTTCCCCTTGTTGCTTTTAATAATTTTTCTTTGTCTTTACGTTTTGTCAATTTGATTACTATGTGTCTCGGTGTGTTTCTCCTTGGGTTTATCCTGCCTGGGACTCTGTGCTTCCTGAACTTGGGTGGCTATTTCCTTTCCCATGTCAGGGAAGTTTTTGACTATAATCTCCTCAAATATTTTCTCTGGTCCTTTCTCTCTCTCTTCTTCTTCTGGGGCCCCTGTAATGTGAATGTTGTTGCATTTACTGTTGTCCCAGAGGTCTCCTAGGCTGTCTTCATTTCTTTTCATTTTTTTTTCTTTATTCTGTTCTGCAGCAGTGAATTCCACCATTCTGTCTTCCAGGTCACTTATCTGTTCTTCTGCCTCAGTTATTCTGCTATTGATTCCTTCTAGTGTATTTTTCATTTCAGTTATTGTATTGTTCATCTCTGTTTGTTTGTTCTTTAATTCTTCTAGGTGTTCGTTCAACATTGCATGAATCTTTGCCTCCATTCTGTTTCTGAAGTCCTGGCTCATCCTCACTATCATTATTGTGAAATCTTTTTCTGGAAGGTTGCCTATCTCCACTTCATTTAATTGTTTTTCTGGGGTTTTATCTTGTTCCTTCATCTGGTGCATAGCCCTCTACCTTTTCATTTTGTCTGTCTTCCTGTGAATGTGGTTTTTGTTCCACAAGCTGTAGGATTGTAGTTCTTCTTGCTTCTGCTGTCTGCCCTCTGGTGGATCCAGTTTCCTCTTTTAATACAACTCTATAAATGACTCTTCTGTCTTCCTCTTCTGCTTTCAAGGGCTCACTTAATTACAATGGGCTCTTGTGGATAATCCAGGACAATCTCCTAATTTTAACATCAGCACTTAGATTAGTATTTGATTAAGTAACCACAGGATAGGAATCCTAGTGGGACATCTTTGGAATTCTGCCTACCACAGGACCCTAGAAACAGTAAGCTATATTTTATAAATGAGATTATCTAGTTTCAGGTTAAAAATTTACATTTATTTGTTGTTGATATTACAAGCATTTGTGAAGTCATATTTAACTGTTCTGATCATCTCTCTACTATGTCTCAGGGAAATAAAGAAAAAAGTTGGACACTCAACCACACATACTTAAAACAGAGTTGGAGGAGGATCAGTGTGGTGGTGGCAAAGCAGTTAGCAGGAAAACCTCAAAGACTTCCTTGAATAGTAAGAGAAACTGTGCTCAAAATGTGCTTCTCCATTTGGAAATTCTTACAATATTGCTGGCTTGAGAAAACTGGGATTTTATTTTATTAAGGACATGAGTGTCTTTGCAGTTGCTAGGGAATTCCATGATAAATGGTAATTATTAGATGTTTACCTGAATTGATTTTTTAAATTTGGAATAAAATCTTTAATAGTCTCCATTTAATTGGTTTATTTGTTGTTTGAATTGAGTTTCTTGATCGTTGAACCATAGTCCTGGTATGACTAGTGGCCTTCAGGTTTTTGCTGTTGTGTCATTAGACATAGGAAGTCTGGGTATAATAATAAGAATAGCTCAGGTTAATCTATAAAAACCCAAATTAGATGTCTCCTACTAATTAAGAATCAGAATCTTTTTGGTTATTTTCTTATTTCAAGGACAACAAACATACATTGTAATAGTTCGGTAATAGTGACTATGTATGAAATATCAATGCAATGGGATAATTGGATTTCTATAATGATAAGCTTCTGGTAATCACTCAGTTCTTCAGGCTCCTGTTTATTATTTTATTGAATGGGATTCTAAGAAGATCTTTTCTGGATTTGTACTGAAAATTTTGATTTCTACTATACTCTGACTAACCTTTATTAATAATCACAGGAGAGTCAATTTTTGCTTCATAAAATAAAATATGGTATTTTATTCAGAATTTTATGTAACCACTAATTACTTATTACACCAAATTTTCTCCTTTAGAATTTGTATATCTATTTTGTTGTTAAGTAAACTGAGCCACTGAAGTAAGTGGATTGACTACGGAAAATGTAATAAAATAATAGCACATTATTTTCAAATTGTAAATCTCCGATGAATATGCATCTACTAAGTATAATCATCACCTTGTCTGTCCAGGAAAACATGCATCAAAAATATTTGCTTGGGCTCCCCTGGTGACGCAGTGGTTGGGGGTCCGCCTGCCGATGCAGGGGACGCGGGTTCGTGCCCCGGTCCGGGAGGATGCCGCAGAGCAGCTGGGCCCGTGGGCCATGGCCACTGAGCCTGCGCGTCCGGGGCCTGTGCTCCGCAGCGGGAGGGGCCACAACAGTGAGAGGCCCACATACTGAAAGAAAAAAATTTGCTTTTCTGTGTTTCTATTTTAAAAAAACAATATTTGCTTTTCTTTTTTAAGAAACGAAATAATACAAACACCTATAATAGAAAATAAAAGTTGCTTCCTCACTTACCCATCTCCTCCCCTTTGATCTCATCTCCCAGAGATAACCACTGTTAACATTTTGTTGCAGAAGCTAATCATCCAAACTTTCATCTATGCATGTTTCAGTATTCACTTTCCACATGTTCTACTGCAATTTGCTTTGGGTTTTTCACTTCAAAATGTATTTTGGCATCTTTATATGTCAGTATGTATAGATTTATCTCATCTTTCAGGGAATTCTATTGACTACTGTTTTACCTCATAGATTTAACATAATGCTCTATTGAAGGACATTTAGGCTTTTCTATTTAATGCTACAGTGAACATCCTTTTAGTGATCCTAGTGTATGTCTGACTTATTTGTAGAGTAATTCCTGCGAGTAGAATAGCTAAAAGGGTGTGCTCATTTTAAATTATGAAAAATATTGCAAATTGCTCTCCAGAAGTACTGTACTATTTACATCCTCTCCAAGAGAATATGCGAGAGCTCATTTTTGCCCACTCTGTGTTTATTTTTTCTGTTTTTGCTAGTTTAGCACAAATTTTCATTTAATTCAGTATTCAACAAACACTTACTGAATGCGTTCTTTGATTATTGGTGGGGTAACAAATATTTCAACGTACTTATTGGTTTATTAACCATTTTTATTTCTTTATTCCTGTGAAATACTTGTTCATAGTTTTTGCCCATTTTCCTAGTTCTGTGCCATCATATTTAGTAAACACTTTTCCTCTCCAATGCTATAAAAATATTATTATATTTTATTCTCAGATGTGTCTATAAAGTTTTTATGAGTTTAGATCTTTGATGCAGCTGGAATTTCTTTTATAGATGGTGAAAATTAGAAATCTAAGTTTTTTTTTCCATATAGGTAGCTGGCCCTAGGTAATTCATTGAATAACCCCAACTTTATTTCCATAAAATCCCATCCTTTATATGTATCAAATTGTCCTCATTTTTTATTGTTCCTGGATTATTTTCTATTCTGTTCTATCAATTTTAGGAGTTAAAGCAGTACCATAATGTTTTAAATACTAATCTATCTTTATAATTCAGTTTACCAACTTGCGGGCAAGACTATCATTATTATTCATCTTCAAAATTCTCTCATCTAAACTCCCATATTTTCTTTACTTGGTAAACTGTAGAGTTAAAGTTGCATTAAAATTTAGACTAATTTGGGGACAATTGGCATATTTATAATGTTGATTCTTCCTATTTAGACTCATAGTATGTCTTTCCATTGATTCAGGCCTTCTTTTAAGTCCTTCAGTAACATTACATAATTTTCATCATATATCTTCTAAACACAACTTGTTAATATTATTCCCAGGTATTTTGTAACGTATATTACTATTGTAAATACCATGTTTTTTTTTTCTATTACAATTTCTAACTGGTTATTTTTGGTATTCATCTGTTAAAAGTATTGATTTAAATAGTGCTTTAGGGGCTTCCCTGGTGGCGCAGTGGTTGGGAGTCCGCCTGCCGATGCAGGGGACATGGGTTCGTGCCCCGGTCCGGGAAGATCCCACATGCCGCGGAGCGGCTGGGCCCGTGAGCCATGGCCGCTGAGCCTGCGCGTCCGGAGCCTGTGCTCCGCGGCGGGAGAGGCCACAGTGGTGAGAGGCCCGCGCACCGCAAAAAATAAATAAATAAATAAATAAATAAATAGTGCTTTAAATCTTGTACCACCTAACTGAACTCTGATTAGTTCTAATGCTTTTTTCTCATATACTTAATTCTTAGTTAATATTTACTTCTACTAGTTTTTTCTTTAGATTTCCTAAATACAACCTCAGATCTTCTGAAAATAATTTTCTCTCTTCCTCCAAGTGTACTTTCAAGGTGCATCTGCCCAGGTCTATCACAGATTAATTGGAGCATTGACTTGAGATATGTTCAGAAATTATTTTGCATTTGTTCCCTGCTACTCTAGAAAATGGATCAATATGACTCTGCTTTTTAAAAAAGGGAGGGAGTAGAAAAAGCAATATTTTTTCCTTCCCAACCCCAAATCTGCATTATATGTCATGTTGTCAAAAAAGAAAACAAAATTGTTTTCCTTTGTAGTGTATCCTGTGTAGTTCTTTGAAGCATAAACTTTTATCTGTGATTTATTGCTTTTTAAAGTCATTGCACTATTTAATGTATTGATATGACATTGGGCCTTTTGCCAATATAAGATCTATTTCCAGCTATCAATGTTTTCAAAGCCATGAAAAAGTAAATTTTAAAAATGAATTAACAAAGTGACAGGAACAAGGGCAAAAGTAATCAGAAAGAAGCATGTTTAATAAAGGCTTCTATGCCTTTTAATAAAGGCTTCTATGCCTTTATTATGCCTGTGGCATTCTAACTTTCCTCATTTAAATGTGTTACTCGTTAACAATGGACAATATCAGGCGTGAAAATGGAAAACGTTTTCACCTAAAGTATCATTTCTTGAAAAGTATACCTCAGAATAATAGGTCTCTGGATGCCAACAGATGTTAAGCAGAAAAATAGGGCTCATGGTCAAATAAGTATAGAAAATGTGGGTTAAACAGTTTTAACATGTGTTTTCTGTAATTGCAGGACTTCATAAAGTCCTTTGCTATGTTTATGTACTTTGTGACTTTTCAAAAGAAAGATTATGTAACTTCTCTCTGACTCACTTTGACCAACCCTTTGTCTGTGAAGCATATCTTGGAATTAATATCCTTGGAAAACACCTAAACATCCTTAAATTTAAATTGCAGCATATGTTTTTAAGAAAACATAGAGTTAGAAGTAGATGACAAACTATTCTTTGATTATCTAGTTGCATATCTCTAGTTACATTTTACATTAAATGGATTGACTAAGGACTAAAATGGCCTTCTTAGCTGATTTATGTGTCTCTGCTCCATTCTTTTACTGAATCATAAGGAGACCACTCAGAACGAGCAGCATTGGTAATAAGTGAGATGAGAGGTATAGTAGGAAGAAGAAAGATGCAATGATAGAGAAAAGGAATCAGGTGAAATAAAGGTACAGTGATCTAGCTGGAAGTGATTTGGTCTAATCTAAAGTGGTACCTATGGCATTAATGGGACGTGTAGATTTGAAATGCATTATGGTGATAAAACATAGTATGAATATTGTAATTATTTTTAAATGTCCTTAATGTTGTGTATGTAGAATCTGGGGATAACTTTGAGGGACATAGAGTAAGATTTATACCACAAATGATGAAAGCTACAACTACCAAAGGCAACAATTGAGAAATTTTTACAAAAAGGAATATTTATTTATAAAATAGAATTATTAATGTGAATATTAAGGGCAAATTATATTGGGAAAGTGTCAAATAGGGCTCTGAGATTTAGTTTAGACAAGTGTGTCCAAAAGAAATAGAATGTCAGCTACATCTATAAATTTAAATTTTCTGGTAACACTATTGAAAAAGTAAAAGGAAACAGGTGAAATTAATTTTAATATATTTTATTTAACCCATTATAGTTTCATTGTGTAATCAATAAAAATTATTAATGAGATATTTTACATTCAATTTTTGGTACCATGTATTTGAAACCTGGTATGCATTTTATATTTATAGCACATCTCAATTCAGACCAGACACATTTCAAGTGCTCATTTGCCATGCATGGCTTCTGCCTGCTGTCTTGGACAGCGCAGGTTCAGACTCCTCTACTTTGTAGATGTGCATATTCTTGAGCTTTGGCTTCCTCATCTGTACAATGGAAATAATATCCATTTCAATGGGTTACTATAAGAATCAAATTATAAAATGTATATGAAGATATTTTGTCAGTTGTTTACTAATATTGATGATTTTTGTAGTATGTCATGTTGCAGTTGTAGTTGTTCCAGAGATGCAACTAAAAGCACATTCTTCCTTTAAGCCTCAGAAAAAATGAAATAAATAAAGGTGTTGAAAATGAATCCATGAAAATATAGAAGCAACTACAACTTTCACCCCATATTGAAAGTTGTATTACTGCTCTGTGTTCTATTCTTTCTGATGGAGTACAGCTAAACAAGATAAACCCTTTCATGTACTAGTCTTCCAAAGAATTAAATTAGGAAAAAGATTGTTTTCTATGGAAGAATTGGATTTTTTTTCTGTCTAAATATTTAATTCTGTACTCCTTATTACTTTGGCTACCAAGAAGTTCAAAGTTAAATTTGAAGTTTAATTATAACAATTAAGTGGGACTTCACAGCAGTATATTTCTACTTATTTACATTTTGTTATTTTTCATTCTTTTTTTTTAACTTTATTTTACCATTATTTTTTCCACTTATCCTTCTTAAGTAAACTCATATATTTTGTAAAACCAGAAATGTAAATAAATACAAATTTTACAGATTTTTAAAGTTAATAGGATAGACATTAATTAGACAATTCTGAATACTAAAATATTATTCACACCAGAATGCAAAAGTTCCAGAATACCGTGAAAAAAAAGAACATTATTTTGAAAATAAACTTTGACTTTTTTACAAAGAGAAAAAGCTAAGTTATCAAAAAATATAGAACTGAAATTTAGGAAATGCTACAGATAATCCTTTAAAAAATTAAATTCTGGACAGTCATCAGAATATAAAAGAATATGATTTTGTTGGAGGTGAGAGCCACTGCTTTTACCATAACTAAGTTTAATGATGTGTAATAGAATTAAATCTATAGTCTATATTTGATAGTCCCATTAATTATATATATATTTATCATTAGAGGACTTTTGGGGAAAGCAGTAAGTAGTCTAAGTTCTGCAGATATAGATAACTTCTGAATTCTGGGCTAGAGTTAAAAACTATGAAAGCAACATACTTTTGGTAAAACTTCCTATAACACTCAATAGTAGACTTACATTTTGGGGATCTACAAGGAGAAAACTATTGTTTCTTCAGTTAACATAGAAGAATCTTACTTTTAGTATGGGCTCATCTGTAAAGATTATGAAAACATGGAAAGGTTCCCGGAAGGAGGGAAGGAAGGGAGGGAGGGAGGAAGGAAAAAGAGAAATAAAGAAACTGTGAGCTGTCTGTGTCATAACTTGTACTCTACCTCATTATGTAGAAAACGGTATATAACGTGATTTTTTAAAAACAGGTCATCTATGCACCAGAGACAAAAAAGGTAGCAATCCTATGACATGAAATTTAGACAGACGCTATTTCTGATACCCTGTATTTATTTTCTCAAGGTTATCATGTCTACACTCTCCTTAGATTGCTCATACTGAATTAGATTATACGCTTCTCAAACACAAAGATTTTATCTTCTTTAGAAGCTATTATTCTTAAAGCATCTACCCTCAACCTTATGTGTTTTATTTTTTATGTAATTTGAGTTACTAGTCACCCAGCTAGATTAAAAAACTACTAGAGAGAAAACGCCATTTACTATATCTCTTTTACCTATCTTGTGATATCTAAACCAGTATTTTTATTGGATAGTGTGACAGGTATGTCTTTCTTGATTGGTCATAAATACTTTTTCTTATAGTATCAAGATAAAAGTGCTCACTGACTATGGTCCTAAGTCTCTATGATTTCTCTTCAATATCTAGGTTTGAAACTGTTTCCAAATAGATCAAAGACATTTTCAGTGTTCTTGTAGTTGCTATTGAATGACTTTTTATTTTATTTTGGTTAATCCTAAAATATTCAGTAAAAAATTAAGATAAAATAAAGTGATGTACTTCTTAGAAATTCTTAGTAAAACCAAGATTGATTTTGGAAGTAATCAAGAACAAGTCATTTAAGACTCATCTACCTCCTTTGAAGAGTACTGTGTTTAGGAAACCTTTTAGTTTAGATATATGTACAATGTACCATGGTAAGAAAGTAAGATTCTAGCAAAAGTTTATAATAGAGAAGAAAAAAAACAGAAAATTCATGGACTATGGAATAGTTTTTTGCTTCACTTCTGCTGTTTTGCGTATACCAATAGTACTAGTTAGCATCTGTTCCGACTGGTAAGTTGTAAAATATTTTCAGCGTTAACCCTGGTTTGTGTGAAGTATAATTGCCTTAAATATTTATTTTTACGCATATGAATAAATGAAGATTTATTTATTTATTTTTATGCATATGAATAAATGAAAATGTGTTTAAATTTCTACAGTTAACATTTACATTTTATCCCAGTAACTTAATTTCAACTCAGTAACCCCTGAGAATAAAGCATAAAATCTTGCTTAAGCCAGTAATTAATTATATTTCATTGCAAACAAAAATGATTTATTAAACTTTTATGTTTTTCCTTCCTGGTGATAGCAGGTTATACATAAATTTTTAAGTATCCCTGATCTCTGTAACCTTTCAAAGCTGTCATTTTAAGTGTTCTTTTATTTTCTGATTAGAATGAAGTGTCATTCAACATGTCTAAATAATATATAGGTGTTATTTCCAAAAGGCCTAAGGCCATTCATTCTTTCTAGGTTTGCCTGATCAGTGTTATCTGTAGCCCAAAATCCTGACCAAATTCACTAATGAAAACAGTAAAATTATATTTAAAGAGAGCCTTCAGCTAAGAGATATAAATAGACATTAAAGAGATTAGTCATTAAAACTCCAAATGTAATCAACATCTAAAGGTTAAACATAAGTTCATGGTTTTCTCCTTCACTAAAGATCTCCTTAGTTATATTTCTACCACTCTTTACTCTCAGGGCTCTGACTTCTAGCATTGCCAGGGTAGAGAGTGGGGAGGGAGAAAAAGTTGGGGAATTAATAATTCTCTTTGTCTATAGGGCTGACTACCAATGTTACTACATTCTCAGAACTCCAAGAGCTGAGAATGGCCCTTCATGTTAATAGTCAGGCCTCTGGCCTTCTGTGTTAATGCCTTCCACCAGCTACATCCTTTTGTTCTTTTAGGCCTCACCTGCTCATAGATTGCTGAGCTGCAGTGTAGAAAACTTCTCCACATAAAGCCAGATAGTTTCCAGCATCTGTATTAGAGAATATTTGATATTCCATCTCCTTGTCCTTTTACTTATTCAAGGACCAACTCAGGATCCAAAAAAAAAAGCTCTTCTGGCCTAAAAAAGGCCATACCCCTTGCTTGACTCTAGCAATCAACTGGTTTTTCCAAAGTGCGGGAAAGAATAAGATTCAAAGGAAAATAGAGGGAAGAACCTATTTCCACAGGGAGGTCTGAGAAAAAGAAAGAAAGGATGAGAGGACAGTACTGACAGACTGAGAAGTAGAACAAAGCCACAATTAGTCTCAAGTTATGTGATTTTAATATGCTTTCTCTTACAAGAAGTCAAATGGTTGCCTTTGGAGCAAAGATAATCCATGCAAAAGTCGTTATATGACTCTTGCTTTTCCTCCATAGATTTCATGAGGCCCACTCCGCAGAAATTTAAGTATGGAAAATATATGTTCTTGTAAATTCCAAAAGAATTCAAAATGTAGGCACATGGTTCTGTGGTTTGTCGTTCCTCTTCACTGTGAGAATTTCTATTCAGTGATTCTAATATGAACAATATAATGATGATAATCTATAGTGTGTTTAAGAATAAATCTCAAGGAACATAGTGATGTGACAAGCAAATAGTTTCCTGCTGCTAGTGAAATATCAATGCAGAGTTAAAATAGCCTTAGAAAATAAATCTGTAGGTGAAACTGAAACATTTCAAAGCAAGAGTCTTTTGTTCTATCACTATGTTTAGATCTACCATAGGAATGTAACTTTATTTTTATTTAGCTATGTACCTACTTGAAAACTAAATCTCATGCTTTCAACATGAAAAGCGAAACACTGTGTGCTTCTTAAAGTTTTATTTGGAAGCATGAAATCCATTTTGTTTGGCTGAAGGTTTTTCTTTTATTCTTGTATTTATATAATTAAGGAAGTAAAACATAATCATATTTCAAGTATATTATTTACTACTTAGAAATCGTGATATTCTGTAGAGGGTAAGACCAGCCAGACCCTTTAAGTCTTCATTTTGATAAAATTTATCAGGCTTGAATCCAACATGCTTCTTTTAACAGTGAATGTCTTCCAACATCACACACACTTCTTTGTCATAAATTCTTATTACTAGAAGTTGAAATGATACGAAAGGGGTTTTTAATAACTTTTATTGTGAAATAATTATGGAAGTTGCAAAAATAATGCATAGTGTCTCGTGTATCCTTCAGCCAGCTTCCCCTGGTGGTAATATCTTCAATAGATATAGTATAATATCAAAACCAGGAAATCTAAATCGGTACAATAATGTTGACTAAACTACAGACATTAGATGTGATAAATGAATGTGAGAGGGAATTTAGAAAGTTTTCCATACTTGAGATATATGATTGATTTAGTAGCTATTGTAGTTTGCTCAGGCTGCTATAACAAAATACCATAGACTGGGCGGCTTAAACAAGAGGACTTTGTTTCTCACAGTTCTGGAGGCTGAGAAGTCCAAGATCAAGGTGCCAGCTAATTTGGTTCTCCAGCGAGGGCTCACTTCCTAGCTTGCAGACAGCTACCTTCTCACTATGTCCTCTAATGCCTGGGAGAGAGAAAGAAAGCAAGCTTTCTGGTGTCTCTTCTTATGAGGGCACTAATTCCATCATGAGGGCCCCACTCTCATCTAAACCTAATTACCTTCCAAAGTCCCCATCTCTAAATACCTTCACATTGGAGGGTTGGTGCTTCAACATATGAATCTAAGAGAGGGACACAATTTAGTCCATAGTGATGGTAGAAGCATTTATCAAAAAGTGAATGAAGGCAAGGAGAGAAATACTATTTCCATCTTGGGAATGATGAGTTTTGACATTCCTATGGAAAAAGCTAGGAGGCAGCTGATACACCAATTGGGGGATTGGGTTGGGCTGCATAGACAGAATAGGAAATCTAAGAGTCTTCAAAAAATGATAGTTTATAGGATGGGAATTGATGGACCCTAACACATCTGTTCAATAGGACAGTGCTTACTGGTTGGTAATGAACATTACAGAAAGGGGAGTTCAGCTTGGGTACCGTTTGTCAGGTAAGGTTTTATGAAAGAAGTAGGACTTTGAGTTGTTTAAATAGAGAGGGTATATGTCTGTGGGTATGTATAAAATCATCGAAGTATATAGTTGATCTATCTAATTTTTTACCTAGAGCTATCCTGAACTAAAAACTCCTCAAGATTCCCAGTATTCACTTCAGGATAATCTTGTATTCAGTTCACAAAGAGTAAATAATAAACATATCTAGTGTCCATTATGTGCGAGGCATTATAGAACTCCTGGATAGTCAAATATAAATAAAATTTATATATTTTCTATGCATGAAACACTCAAAATCTATCAAATAAGTCGGATATAATGTGTGCCCCATCTGAGAGGTGTGAAATAATTAACATTTTAGTGGATATTCTGGAGAAATGTGGTATCCAAATGAGCGTTTGCAGTGTTTGCATGGGAAAAGGCTCACAATGAGTAAATTTTTTTAAAAGGACACAAAATTATAGGGTATGATTCAGTTTTCATTAAATTTAATTACAGATAATAAATACACCAAAATATAGTTTCCTTCATTCAGGTAGTGAATGTATAAAGTTAATTTTTTTCATTAGACTTTTCAGTATTTTCCAGGTTTTCTACAATAAACCAATCATATTTAAAAATTATACATTCTTTTATATTCTTAAAAGAAAAGAAAAACAGCAGTTGTATAGCACTGCTAGTGAGCATGACTAGTCTTGAGAATTACAAATATTGACCTTTCCTAAGTATTCCTCTATTGGTTTGCCCATGTCTACAAGTTGCTCAATCTTCCTTAACTTTAATTGCTTTGTAAATAAAATTATATTTTTTGTGTTTTAAAAAATAAATTGTGAGTCAGCTTCTTAATAGTTATTTTAAGACCAGTAAATAGCCAGAATTTTCCATAAATTATCCTACAGTATAGCTGTTTCTATGAAAATCAAAGAAAGAAAAGGAAGCCTCCAGTGTGTTTCCAAAAGAAAAAATGAGAAGGAACTGGAAAAGAACATCTTCTCTCTCCTTAAGAATTATAAAGCTCTTGACATTAGAGAAACATTCCAGAACATACATGCTTAGGTCTCTGATGGAGGACAAATCGTTAGGCTTTTGTCGCGAAGTCATTGGTCCATCTTCCAGACCTGGGGATGGCACAGAAATGTGCACTCCCTTAGGTGCTCCCTTTACCTCTGATACCCTCTTACTGTTGAACTGAACCTATTATTTCTCTAGAGGTCCAAAAGAATGAAATAGTAGCATTATTTGATATCTAGCATAAACTCTGGAAAGTCCTGGCTAAATGTCAATATGGCAAGCAAGAAATATATGTTCCACATATATATATATTTCAAATATATATATATAATATATATATATGCAATTAATGCTGAATAATGGCTGCAAAATTATAATTTGAGGTGGTATATTTTTGTTAATTATTAACTTATGAAACAAGCCAATTGTAATATGAATCTCTGAAGACAAATAAAAACTCATTCATCACTTTGCTTCGGAGATCATAGAATGCCAGAACTGGAAGGGACCATCTAATCCAACTACCCATTTGTTGCTTGAATCTTGTCATATCACTTTCCAGGGTCATTGTCCTATTCTAACCACCTCCAGTGACAGGGAACTCACTACTTAAAGATAAGGATACTTACTTCATCTTTCCAAGAGCTTTGATTATGATTTGTATCTAACTTGCTATGACTTCCAATCATTGGTCTAGTTCTACTTGTTGGACTCGTGTAACTCTTATATGACATTTTTCCATATTTTCGAAGACAGTTCTGATGTCCTGCCTGAGTTTCCTTTTTAGTATTTACCCTTTTTGTCTTTACTATCCAAGTCTCCAAATGCTTTGATTCTACTCCTCCAAATGTATTCAAGTTTGCCTATATTTCTCCTTAAGTTTGGCACTGAAAAGTGAGTAAGGTTCTGAGTGTGCAGTGACTACATTGACGCAAAATGGACTGTCACCTCCTTTCCTATAGATTTGAGAGTATGCATCTATTTTGGCAGCCTAAGAGCACCCTGACTTTTGGGAAAACTAGTTAACAGCACTACCATTTCACAGATAACTTCAAACCATCAAAAATAAGAAAGATGCAGTTAACTGCTGTCAGGTTTTGTGTTGTTGTAGAGGGTTGCAACTATTTTAAAAACCTATGCTTTTAATGCTTTCTCAAACATTTGAGGAATGTTACATTTAATCTTTCTCTTTTCTGTTTGTGAGTGTGTTTTAATCTCTTTCTTTTCTGGGGTGGGAAAGAGTAGGGAAATTTGGTAATACATAGAATCAAGCAAAAATATCCGGTCAGTTCTTTTTTTTTTTTTTTTTTTT
>NC_041228.1:32655312-32713964 GCF_002837175.3 Physeter macrocephalus | reverse complement strand
GCATCGGCAGGCGGACGCGCAACCACTGCGCCACCAGGGAAGCCCATCCAGTCAGTTCTTAATGATCATTTCTAAAAACCAGAAGAGACAGAGTTTGTTACCTAAAATGTTCTGCTTCTTTGGAGTCTCTCTTTTAGCAGGATCTAATTTTCATTATTGGCTACTAAAAAAAAGTTAATCTGTGAAGTGAAACGTAGTCTATATTCCTGTGGGATTTATGGTGGGCTTCTCAAGACAGTGATAATCAAGCCTATCATTTCAAGCCTTATTTTTGTAAAGATTGTGCCATGGCTTCTGCCTAGGAAATGAATAGCCTCCTGCAAAGAATATAGCTGTTTGTAAATTTCCATTTTTATGAATCAGCACACTCTACCTAACAGGTATTTTGTGGTGAAATAAACTTCTTCTAATTACCTATTTTATATATATATATATATATATATATATATATATATGTCTCAGGACCCTGTTTATTCAGATCAGTTAAGATCTGATTTAGTAAAGTGAGGCACTATGCATACTAGAGTGACTTCTGTGCTTTTCCAAGAAATAATTGAGCTCAAGACCAATATAGAGAGAGGTTTGGAAGAGAATGTATTGAAAGTAACACATGATTAAAAGCCAGAAGAAATTATTTAGAAGCTTTAGCAGTTCCAAAGAAACTATTGTCTAAGTGCAAATTATCTTGCATTAATTAGTGTTTAACCCTAAAATATTTGACTATTTATAATCTGTTAATAATAAGCAATCTGGGCTTCCCTAATGAAAATGGAGGCCCGCGTACCGCAAATAATAATAATAATAATAATAATAATAATAATAAGCAATCAAATGGTGCAATGCAGACTTGTTAGTTTAGAGCTGATCAGCATAGCCCTATGGCAGAATTCTATTTAAGTAAATTATCTTATGTCCTGAAAAATAAGTTCATTTCCCAAGAAGAGCAGTTATCCTAGAAAAATGTTCATTCCCAGAATTAAGTCTAATGAAAATTTTCACTATAATATGTATGAACAAAAAAATGTAGTTTTACTGTAAAAGAGAAGCTAGGATGCTAAAGCAGTTAAAAGATTCTTTGTTTGGGAAGTTTATTCATAGGTAAGAGTTCTTTCAATTGCAGGCAGTAGTGAATGGGCATTTATGAATTCTGGTGGAAAAATCAAGGATCAACAGTATCTGCACTGAAAGGATAGGGTCATTTGTTCCATACTGTATAATATCTCTTTGGCAGTACATTATTTGGTTCTAAGTGAAATACGTGGTATATGCATACTTTGTGAAACTGTAGGTCAAATGCTATTCTGAATCATGTTGTAATGTTACATTACATGCTGAAGGAAAACTCACTGAGAGCTTTTGTGACTCAGAAATTCCAATATAAGAGAGCATAATAATCCTATTTTGATAGGAAAATTATAGTATGCACACTTTAAATTTTAAAAGGGAAAAGCATTTCTTGCCATTTGAACAGTAGTATCTCTTTATCTTGCTAACAAAAAAAGCTGAAGATTTATTTATTTATTTATTTTCTCCATTTTAAATGTAGACCCTAATACAAAAGTGGTTCAGCCAGTGCCACATGTGAGTATCATTGAAAACAGAATTGCTGCTCTATCTGCTTCACTTAAATGTAACCTAAGAACTTAACTTTCTTGAGATGAATCCTGGAATTTAACACTGAAAAGATCCATGTGAAATTTTTTTTCAAGATCTTACGTTCAGCTTTTGGTTTTCTTTCTGTTAGCATGGGTCAGCCAATGTAAAATTGTGCATTCCTTCATTCCTTCAACAAATATTCCTTGAATTCACCTACTGTGTGCAAGCATAGTACCAGGTACTGAGGATACAGCAGTGAATGAGACAGACACATGGTACCCATCATCATGTGAATTAAGACCTGGCTGTAGAGACATTTAACCTATAATCACACTGTGGAGTGGTTGAAAGGAGTTAGCACAAGGAAACACTTAGGGAAACAGGGTGAAGAGGGGTCACACAGGTCCACACTGAGAGAAGAGTTTCTCTCTCCATCTCTCTCTTCCTTTCTCTCTGCCTCTGTCTCCCTCTTTACTGAATCCCCTTTAATCCCTATTTTCCTCCCTACATCTGTTAGGATGGTTATTTTATTATGTTTAATGTATACCTTCAGTATATCTATGTGCTCTTGTAAAATGTGCATTATTGTTTTATATATACATATATGTGTTTATGCATTTTTAAGTTACATTCCCTTTTTATTTTTCTCATTGAGCATTATGGTTTTCAGTGCATCTGTGTGTACATTTATCCCTATATTTCTAACTGCTGTGTAGTATACTCCATGGTATACATTTACCACATTTTTCCTCTCTGTTCTTCCAACGCTGGACATCCAGATAGACTCCAACTCCTGCCATCACAAATAACACTGAGATGAATATCCTCATTTATGTCTCCTTATAAGCCTGGGTGAGAATTTCTTTTACATATATCTATATATACCTAGAACTAGATTTATCGAGTTGTTCAGTGTGTGTTTAATTAATTTGGCCAAGTTCTGTCAGCCTTTCACCAGATCTGCTGCTCTAGTCTACTTTTCAAACAGCAGTGCATAAGAGTCTCTATACCCCAACATCCATGCCAGCAATTGGCATTATTTCCTAATTTTTAATATCAAATACAAGTATTTCTGATCATATGAGTGATGATTAGCATGAGTGATATTAGCAATGAGTGATTTCTCATTGTTGTATTAACTTGCTTTTCTCTAATAACTAATGAGTTTGAAAATCTTTTTATACCCATCAATCTTTTTGTTTGCTCTTACATGAATTGCCTGTTTCTAACTCTTGCTCATTTTTTTTGTTGGGACTGCTATCTTTATCATTTTGGTTTTCAATAGTTTCTGATATTAATTCATTCTTTGGTTTGAGATATTACAGAAAATTTCTGCAAATCTATCATCTGGAAGGTTTTTTTTTCATTATGAAAGTGGTGGGGTAAAATCTGGAAGAATCCAGAATCCCTCAAACTAGACTCTTAACCATTAGGCAGTATAGGCATAGTGCCTAGACCCTGTGAGGATCTTTAAATGGTCTTTTTCACAGTAGCTGCAATATTTTCCAGACTGCTTAGAATAAATTCCCATAGAAAATGTCAATATTATGAGAGTTTTCTTTTCTTCATATTACCAAAATGCTCCTATATTCCACTTTTGTATTTGATTCTTTGTTGCATATGATTACTCTGTAACCTTCAAATACTGTGACTCCAAAATTCATATTTTGGAGAAAGCAAGGTTTCTGCCAATAGTTTACCAAAATGATGAGCATTTAAGATTTCAGAGTTTACAAATATTATTGTGCATTATTTATACTGTATGATCATATAATTTTTAAAATCTTCATAGTGTTTTGTAATCAATGATAATTTTTTTCTCAAAAACATCTTAATGTCAAGACTGAATGTAAAAGTAAATCAAACAAAGTGTGTTTTGAGCTATTACTACATATAAAATACTATGTTAGACACAGAGTAAGGACATGAAGGTGAATGGAAATAAATTCAAATAAATAAAGTATAACAGTGTTCCTCTTAAAGTTCAGTTGGGCATATTCACTCATTCATTAGCAAAAATAATTTATTGAATATCTATTACATGGCACAAAAAGTTTCCTGTCATAGGTATTCAATAAGTACTTGAATGAATGAATGAATGAACATAATTGTAACATAGCTTTTAATACTGTGTAGTAGAGACAGACTCCAGATACTGTGGAATCTCAGAGAAGGAGCATTTACTTCCTCAGGAGATTAGAACTTGTTCCCTGGAAGATACCTGAACATATAAGTAGAAAATGTCTAGGTAAAGAGAAAAGGAGGGAGGAAGGCATTCCAGGTATCCCACCTTCAAATACATGTGGGAGGTAAGTAGTAACCTGGAAGGTGCATGGCACCTCACACAATCCAGTATTGCTAGAGCTGGGAGTCAGAGGCAGGAAGAAGCCAGAGAGAAAGAAGGATAGTAGGCATGCCTTTTAGGCCAAGAGAAGGAAAACCACTGAAAAGTTTTTAAGCAAAGCAATGTGACATGGGCTAACTTGCTATTTAAATAGATCATCTGGCTTCATGAAAAATAGATTGAAAAGTACTTGGATTAAAGACAGAGCAACAAATTAGGAGTCTTATATAACAGAAGTGAGAGATTGTGAGGCCTTGAACTTGGGATGAAGAAGAATCAGTTTCATAGATATTTAGAAGGTGTGAATTAGGACTTGATGATTTATTAGATATAGATGGGGGTGTGAAGAAGAGGGAGAAGCCAAAAATGACCCCAGTTTTCTGCCTGAGGGACTGAGTGAATGAATGGTACTGTCACCTGCTAAGAGAGGGAGTACAGAATTAGGAGCAAGTTTGGCAGAGGATGAGGCATTTGGGGATATTTTGAGGGGTTTATATCTCTAGAACTTTCAACTAAAGATGTACAGTAGGCAGTTGAAAAAGAAAAGTTCAGTAATAATGCAGGTAGACTATGATAAGTACCCAAAGAGCGAATGAGATAAAGGGATTTCAGAGTAGGAAGGCATCACTATGGACCAGGGGATTCAGACAGCTGGTGGAATGAAACTGAATCTTGAAGGACAGGCACTGTATATAAGCAGAGATGCAGGAGAGCATTCTGACCAGCACACATTCGTGTCTTTAACAGGCTCTGTATTTACAAGGCTGCTGGGACGACCTTGAATTCATAAGCCTAGGACTGGGAGGAAGGCAACTTGAACTGGATGATGATGGAGATGCTGTAGAGCAGGACCCTCTTCCTTAGCGCCCTGACTCACAGTCTAAAGTGTGCTGTAAAGAGAGATGTGATGAAACTGGGACCCACTTGATGAAAGGAAGTGGGGAGGGGCGAGGTGACAAGAGACACTGCCTAGAAATGGCAATATTCAGAGTCAGACTAGAAGCTCTATCAGTGATGCTGAGGGTCTAGAGGCTGAGGGTATGAGGAATCCAATAGCTTCCAGCTCCAGGATAAAGGAAGAGTCATGGTTGCACTTAGCTCTGGCACAGCAGACAGGAGGCTTTGGACAAGAAGACGAATTCCCCACCCTAATAATGGGCTCACATGAAAGAAAATAAGAAATGAGAAGCAAAAAGGTATGTGGGGGGCAGTGAATAGAGTAGCAAAGTTTGATTAAAGCTGTACGTGTTTGAAAAGTAGGAGAGACATTGGAAAGTTCTTTTTGTCGGAAGCCCTGAATTCCAAGATTGGTGGAATAGATTTTGTGCTATCAACTCGCTGAAGGTTTGTTTGTTATTTTTCTTAGAAAGAGACTTGATAATAAATCTATTCTATGAAAATGTACCTGGCAAAAATGTCCAGAATGGATTAAAAGAGAGGGACTGGAGGCAGGAATGCCAATGAGTGGGTTGTGAAAGAATCCAGACACAAATAAAGAAGTCTGGGGCCAGGGCATATGAGGACTGGAAGCTGAAAAGAAGAAATATTTATCGTATCAATTTGTAAATCTGGGTTGGTACCAGCATCAATAGTTATTTTTATCTTAAAACTATGCCAAAGTGCACTGAAACGAAGTTTTAATCCTAGCATAAGAATTGATTTTTGAAATAATTTCAAGAACATAATTAGATATATTTGCTTTGTCCGTGTGTGTGTGTGTGTGTCTGTGTGTGTGTGAATGACATAGATTTAGGATCATAAATACATACTTAAATTTATGGGAATTTAAAATTGCTAGGTGGATCAGTGCATTCCAACACTAATTTAGTAACAACACTTCAGGTTTCTATATTCTATATTCTTTCAGAACTATCACAAAATTTTCAAAATATTCACAAAATAAACTTTAACTCACTTCAGTTTGATATGTGTCATTAATGATGTCTAGGAGAAGGAGATGGTCATGAAAGCAAATGAACAATTTGAGGGGTATAAAGAATTCAGCATCACAGGTTTAAATGATGATATTGGATTAAGACATCTTAGAAATACAAGATTTTACATTTCTATTATATTTAATTAATTAGGTAGCAAATGACACAGTTAATTTTTAATGTATTCAGTGTTTAAAAAATTAGCTTGGCTTCTAGTACTGAACACTTCATATGATGAAAGTAAGAAACATGTTTACTTTTGATTTACTTCCTGATAAGTGGAGGTAATAAAAGATGTGTTCAGGGCATCCATTTACTTTGCTGAATTGGGTAAGTTAGAACTGCATTCGGTAGAGCCTTTTAAATATCAAAAAAATGTAATTTGTAAGTAATGATTTGGAATGCTAATGAAGAAAAATCAATTTCAAGAGCCACATCCACAATAATAGTAGTCAGATGATTCATTCACATTCACCACAGAAGCTGGTGTTAGCAGTTTTCATTTTAACCCTTTTCTTTAACAGAATAATGAAATAAGAATTTGAGTATGCCAGTTGGTAACGAACAGCTCCTTTATCAGAATTTATTTAGGTAAAATAGTGTCCTTAGAAGCAAATCAGTGAACTAGGCCCCGATCATGGTGGTAGGCTCTGGGAATGCAATAATATCATCAATAAAGTACAATTTCTGCACTTAAGAAACTTAGTCTTATGTATATAAAAATGTAGTTGGCATAGAAACACCAGCTGTTAAAACAGCAAAAGTAATTAGAAAATACCATTTGATTTATGGAAATTCACTTTACAGCTAAACTTTTATGATACAAAAAGACCTGGTTTATTGGGACATCAAAATTGTACAGGTGTTAAAAAAAATTAGAATAGATCTAAATATGCTAAGTAAACTTCTTAAATTTTTAGAAAAAAAATGAAAGCTTTTGAAAGCACTGTAAAGATAAAGATTATAGGGGACTTAATCTATCCCAAAGGATAGGCAGCTACGGCTGCCATAATAAAATACTACCGACTGCATGGCTTAAACAACAGACATTTATTTTCTCGCAGTTCTGGAGGCTGGAAGGCCTTTCTCCTTGACTTGTAGAGGGCACCCTCTTGCTGCCTGTTCACATGATTTTTTCTTGGTGCATACACATCCCTGGTGTCAATTTGTGTGCCCAAATTTCTTCTTATGAGAACACCAGTCATATCAGATTAGGTTTGAACGCTTCATACAGCTTCATTTTAACTTAATCACCTCTTTAAATACCTTATCTCCAAATGCAATTACATGCTGACATACTAGGGGTTGGGACTTAGACCTATGAATTTTGAGAGAACACAATTCAGCCATAACACCTATGAAGTGGCATTATATATAAGAGATATGAATCAATAAATTTTCTTCAATTTACTAGGACCAAGGATGGAATGAAATGTAAAGGGTTGTGTCTCTAAGACTTCCATGACCCTGGAAGTACAGGAGGTTAGGAAGCATCTTTCCAAATATTTAGAAGAGAAGTATAATTGATTGACTTCATGTAAAGTTGTACTTATAGACAGAAATTATACCAGTACATTCTCAAGACATTTTCAGATCTTAAAGTTATTGTCATTCTTTCCAATCCCCCAAATACAAAACGATTTATCAGGCCTAGAAACTACAAAAAATTTGTGGTAGTAACACACAATATAATTATCCAGTTCTTTTACCAGAAACAAATTAATTTTGAGAATAGAAAGTTACATACAATTTTTAATACCACAAAATTTCATTATGTAATGTATGTCTATTATTATATCCAAAAAAGAATTATATAAGAAAAGATGTGTGAGAGGGTTTTTTTAAATAGTAAATTTCTTAAACTGTTATCATGTCTCATAAATATATTATGACCCAAATGCAGAAACCTATTTAAATGATCAGGTGGGCTCAGCACTTCCCTGGCAGTCCAGTGGTTAAGACTCTGCACTTCCAATGCAGGGGGCACGGGTTCAATCCCTGGTCCGGGATCTAAGATACCATGCCACAAGGCGTGGTCAAAAATAATATTAATAAAATAAATTATCAGATGGGCTCTAAGTTAAGAGAGCAACTTAGGACCATATAAAACCAATTGAATTTTCTACACAAGTTTTAAAAGTTATTTTTCATGCAACTAGAAGCTATAATTTTAAAAATTACACTAAATGAAATGATTGAAAGAATTCATCCACTAGGAACTACTTCTGAAGCATTCAGTTCAAACTTTGCCTTTTTGCTTTGGTGATTTATGTAGAGAATGGCTATAGCTACTTCTCACTGAGTAAGGGAAGAGGCAAAACCAATCGTTTGAATATTTTAAATTGACACTTGCCACGTCTTCAAAGTTGTCCCACAGTCAATGTGGCAGGAGTAGTCGATGCAGCAAGACCCTCCACCTTCTACTCCACCCACATGAAAATGCTAGATAAAACATAGCAGAATCATTTGGGGACATAAATTCATCCTGAATCCATCTGGCCACTTGAATAAAATCAAATCTGTGAGCAGTTATTCACATATGGACTTACATTAAAATATAAGTAAATGTACTGTACAGTATTCCACATTGTGGACCTGTTTATGTATGTATACAATGTTAGGGGGAAATTCTGAACTTCTGTAAATACATGTGACACTTTAATAATCTTTGTGATGTTCACATCATAGTCATGAAGTAATGCAAACTACGTGATAAACATACGCCCTGAAAGTGGAATGAATCACCTTGAGATGGCTGCTTTGTCAGGCTTGGTTTAATCAAGAACCTGTCTTGTCCAACGAAATGCTGTTAGGTTAATGTGTAATATTTGTGTGTGGTGTTCTCCCGCTGCCTCAAAGGAGTGTTTCACAGAGGCTGGTGTTAAATTTCTTATATAGTATTAATGAAATTTGAATATGTTAAAATATATGCACAGATAATTCTTTAACATACAAATGCCTGTCTTAAAAGTGGGCCCCAACCCCTCAACCTCCGCCTGTAGAACACCTCTAGAACACCTGATTTTTCAAAGAAATTATTTGGCCTTTGTTCATTTTTAGAGGACAGAGAAAAGCTGTAACAGAGCTGGTACTCAGGAGAACTGAGCTCAGAGAAAAATCTCAGGAGAGCCTTGTTTATATGTGAGAAAATGTACCAGTTCTTCCCTAAATTTGCCTAGGTATTTTTAAAAATCACTTAGCTCTGCCTGAAATTTCACCAATTAGTTAAGGATATTGTTTGAAAATGAAAATATGTCTGAAAGATGAATCCATTTCACTAGTTCATGTTAATCTTAAAACCGGTCTGAAGGTAGCAGTGTATCGAGAGTAGAAGTCTTAATTGGAAGAGGAGAAATATGGAGCTGATGACTTGGAATTTCTGAGCTTCACGCTCACTGTTAAATGAGATCATTCTCACAACAACCTACAAGATCATTACTATTATTATGTCCCATTTACAGATGAGAAAACTGAGGCACAGAGTGTTTAAGTAATTGCCCAAGGTCATACAAATAGTTATGTAGATGGGATCAAATAATATAATAATATTATTAAATTGTGAAATGTTAACTAATAATAATATACAATATTTGACAGCCTGTATCATGGTCCTGAGGTTCTGAGCCTACCACCACTGTTTTTCGTCGTAAGAATGCGATACTTTCTCATCAGTAATAGCAGCTCACTGCATAAATGAGTCACAGCTTCTTCAGGGAAGCAGGTGTTAAGTTTTAAAGTCCTCTTCCAGCGAGTGATTGTTGTGTTAAATAATCTCCAAGTTGAGATACAGCTATGAAGAATTCCTGGCCAGAGATACAGTACCTTTCATGAGACCTGGGAAAACATGTTTGGTAGGAATTGACTAACCTTTACATAGTTCTCTTTAAACTGAAATATGAGAAGCAAGGAGGAAAGGGTCTATTTAAAATTGCAGAATACTTTCTGGAGTGGATATCACTATGGCAAAACAAGAAAAAACACAATGGAGAAATATAGTGATTTTTAGAGTAAATAACAGAAACTGGACACCACACGGAAGTCTTAATGGGTAATAAGGAAAACCATTTAATATGAAGAAGTAAATATAATCCTAGAGGGAGGTCATGCTGTGTGTTTGTGTTTTATGTAATTGCAGTGATAGAAGGGTAGTAACATGATCCCATATATATTTTTAAAAGATAATTCTGGCTGCTTTATGAATAATATCTTGAGGGTAAGAGTGAAAGTGGCTTGGAATAGGTTTAGAGAAATGGATAGATATGAGATCTATTTTAGAAGTAGAATCAATAGACTCTGATGATGATTGGATGAGAGAGGCATACAGTATGGGAAAATAAGGAATAAAAGAGGTTGTTCAGATTTCTGGTTTGAGCAACCATTTGGCTGATGATGTCATTTATTAAGAGAGAAGATAAGAAAAGAAGTAGATTTCTGCGGGAAAGAAATCAAAAGTGTAGTTTGAGAGGTCTGTGAGATATTCTGGTGGTGACGTCAAATAGATGGTTATCAGCTCTGAAACTCAAATGAGAGGTCTGCACTCAATAATAAATTTGAGTGAATACAAATGGTTATTAAAACTGGAAATGGAACTGATCATATGGGGGAAAGTATAATGAGAGAAGGTGGTCCAGGTTGTGTTAAAGATGTTAAAGGTAGAAATTTGATAGAAGAGATGAAGTCAGCCACTAGGGTTGATGAAGAGATGCCAGAGAAATGGGAGAAAAACTCTTAAGAATGTGATCCAATGGAAGTCAAGAGAAGATAATGCTTTCAGACCAGAGAGTGGTCAACTCTGTAGAATGCTGCTCAGGGAGCCAGTAAGATGAGGACTTGAAAGTCCCATTGGACGTGACAACATAGTGGTCATTTTGGACCTTCTAAAGAGCAGATTTACATTCAGTTTATTATATTTTTGTTGGTTTATTCTTTCTGAGTCATTTTGTGCCTCTACAATTTAATGCCTCTCTGAGTGTGTGTGTAATAACCAAAGTAATTTATCTTCAGATTTCCCCTTTAGTTCTATTTTCCTGTTGAATACTGTGCTTTTCCAAACTTGTATTTTAGAAATGTTAGTCCTATAATTTTTAAAATTAATATCTCATGATCTTGAAAGTGTGGCATTATAATCAAAACAGGAATACTTAAGCTGTCTTTGTTTTGCTTTGGTGCTCATATTTGAAATGCTTTTGAGCTGCATACACATGTTCCAAATACATGCTAGTGCATCATTATCTCTATTTTTAATTACATAGCATTACTTGATCTGTTTCCTTAGCTTTTCTATATTTATCAGTTGAAATAATAATAAATGAGTAAAAGTAATAGATTTAATCCATGGTCAGTTAATTAGTAAATGATACAGTTTACTACTTCTACTGCTTAGCACTGTGCATGGACATGGTGGCATTCAGTAAATATTTATTTAATATTGTTCAATAACAAATGTTTGAATGGTCAGTTAGTTCTACTAGGCTAACAATCAGTTGTCTTTGTTAAACACTTTCAGTAGATTACCTTTTGATAGGAATATATTCATTGACCCTTTACATATATTTTTTGTGAACAATTTTTCAATGTGCAGGAATGTAAAAAAGGTTTAAACCCATAGTTTAACTGTCTAGGCTTCATCAGATCCTATCACTAATGGATGTGTAACCTTTTATCTTCCTTATACTTTAGCACATAAGAAATGGGGACTAGCACTGACAGGTTACATAGAGATGTTTTAGACATGAATGTATAGGTTTTGAAAAAATACTTGAGAGAAAGTCATTGTATAAAACAAAAGTATTATGCATTAGACTGACATAATGTCTAAAAACATGGGAAAAACTAAACCACGGGAAATAAATGTCAGAAGCTGAGCATTTAGAACTGTATATGGAGTTTTCAGTAGACCAAAGTAATTGTTTTATGTTTCTTGGACTGTCCCTTAAAATTGGAATAAATTATTTTCAATTGTAGTAGAAGATGTTAGTAAGCTCGAGGAGTATGTAAGGGCTTGCTCCCTCTAGAATGACTCTGAAAGAATGAATTCTAATAGGTGTTTAACGTGAAACATTAAAATTCTAAGCAGTGGTCCACAAATGGACGACAAACAATGAATGGAGGCCAGTACAGATAAGAAATTTACAGGAAAAGTTTTTATAGAGTTTCTTATAATATTGTTGACACAATCAATAATTGTTTCTTCGGTGGTATTTTTTTTAAACCGGCATGCACACAGAACATTATAGAAAATATAATTTGGAGAATTTTTCTTAGAGTTATTGTGACCATTATAGTGAGAAATACACATTGATAATAGATTCTCATAGAGTTATTTAGTCTCCAGTGCTGTTTTACATTTTTCTTAATGGACTCCACTATGGAAAAAAACTATGATCTTTCTTACAAAAACTTGTATTAAAAGGAGTACTGTAATGTGTGAACACAAAGAGGAACTTCAGTTATAGGGGGACATTTCCATCCCCTCATCTATGTCAAAAGTGCATCCACAGAGTGGTGTAAGCAAAGGAGACATGGTGGTTTGGTAAATCCGGGGTAATCACGGGATCCGAGTAATAATGAACGAGGTTGAGAGTAAAGTTGGGATAAGACTGTGGGTGGAGGTGAGACTCAGATCTAAGAGTAAGGAGGTGAGTGGAGCTCTAGTTCTGCAAGGATGGGGGCAAACTGTGTCTTACAAGGTTGACAAGGGGCTTGTTCACTCACACTATGACTTCTCATTGACTCCCAAACTCTAGGGCTCTCTGACAGGCACCTTCTAAGTGGCTGTAGAAACCAGAAAACGTACCCTTTGTCAGCTGATCTTAGCCTATAATCTGAAGTTGAGAATAAAAGTGAATCATTTTAATAAATGAAATTAGAAACAGAACCAAAAATGTTATTTTGGTTTAAAATTGCAGTCACCTTGAATTGTGATAAAATATGTAACAATTACATTTTTTAAGATCACTGTCCTTGAAAAGTGTCTTTCAGTGTTTATTCAGTTGCAATACAAGATTTATTAAGATATAAAGTTTGTATTTTTGCCTCACCCAGAGAACCCCTAATACGCTGCCTTCATAGTGTGAAATACACTATTATTTGAAATGAAATTAATAGTTTGTAACAGTGAGTTGTGAAGCAGTGACCTTCTTCTAGATGTTAGATCAAATGCCAGATAATCACAAAAAAATAAGTAACAGAACAGAAAATAAAGGAACTCAGAAATTCTATACCACAGTTTTTCTCTGTCCAAATGCTGATAAATGGTGGCTACATTACAAATAAACATTTCTGGAAAAGCTTTTTGAATGGTGTGGCCAAATTTAAGTATATATATATATAGATAGATAGATATAGATATATACAGTTGCATTTTTAGTTATTTTTTAGGCTGTGAATCGAGACTTCCAGCTCCTCCCTAAATGTCTTTTCCCAGTTTGGTGTCAAGTATGGGAAAGGAGCTTGGGATTTGAAACACTATTCTGTTAGGCTGAGTTGCAGAAGAAGTTGCCAAGCAGAAGAATCCAAGTCATAAAGCAGTGGTCAGGGAGAAGCATTACAGAATATCCCCATAACTAGAACACATACTGATTTGCCTTTTTATAATTACTTACGTTTCTTAGAGATTTTTTGTATGACACCACAAATTTACCTCTTACTGAGACTGTTTTCTCTGGGAAATAAACCTCTGTCTTCTTAGACCTGAGCTTCTCATCTTATTGTGGGAGTATAATAAAGCATATTAGATGGAACCATTTTGAATTGAATTTTAGGAGGGAAACATGTTTAATCTGTATTGCTGTTTCCTATTATGAAGTTTCATATCAACACGACAGATGAACTGTTACTTTAAAGGCATCTTTAACACAGAGTACCTTAAGTGGGTGTCAGCTGATAAGGAGTTGCTTAGTTTGGTTCCTAAGTCGGCCACTTTGCACACAATCTTAACTGTTTACCAAAGGTACTGAGCTCTGAATAGAACTTCCTTCAGGCAGCAATTCACTTATGCCCAATCTAGGTGATGTTTGACCTGGATCTGTATACCATGAATGTTTTTCCTGGGCTTTTTATTTTTGCAATATACTATTTAAAATCCTGCAATTTTTAATGCTTTGAGAGAACCCTCATTCTTTTTTACTGCCTTTGATTTTTAACAACTTTAAATAACTTTGTTATAAATTTTATGCCTTGATATATAATGAAAAATAATTAAGGTGCCTGCAATTTAAAAGTCAACTGGAAAATTAAGCCAAATTTCTGTGAAAAATGTTGTTTTCTATTTTTATATCAGCATGGTATCAAGCAGTTTAAACAGTGTATAACCATTTATATACAACAAACATATGATTCAGTTAAACTAAATGGTAATCAGAAGTCTTTTATGCTATGTATGTTGAAGTGAATACATGAAGCTTTAGCCAGTAAAAAAAAAGAAGGAACAGTGACAAGTAGGAATTAGACTTAATTGTAATTAAGAGAATCCCTCTATTTTCCATGCATAGCTAATATTATTCTCATCACACTGTGGTGTAAGGAATTAATGAGTAATGAGTAAATGAATAGTGAATGAATAAATTAATAATGAATGAATAAAGCAGTTTAAATGAACACACTTTTTATAAATATTGTATAGTTACTGGCATTGGCACCTGAAATATATATCTAATTTTTAAACCTTGCTGTGTATTTGGGCAGAATGTTTACACTCACAAAATTGTGATGCTATTGATCTCATAACGATATGAGAAGTTGCTAGGTGATGTTCATCTAGAATACCAAGGCATTTATAATAGAAGAAATGTTCCTTCTTTTCTCTCAAATGTTTGAGAATGTTACCATGACTGTGTAAATTTATCACAAAGCCAGAGCACTGGCTGGAATAGTGGAAGAGAATATTGGAGCTGGAAGTTTCTCAAACTTGGAAACCATCCTTGCCATGATCACTGTCCTAAAGGACTCTGTGTGTATATATATGGACTCTGAGAGTTGGGTTTTCTTATTTAATTTTTATTTTATATTGGAGCCTAGTTGATTTATAATGTTGTGTTAGTTTCAGGTGTACAGCAAAGTGATTCAGTTATACCTATACATATATCTATTCTTTTCAAATTCTTGTCCCATATAGGTTATTTCAGAGTATTGAGTAGAGTTCGCTGAGCTATACAGTAGCTCTTGTTGACCATCTATTTTATATAATAGTATGTATATGTTAATCCTAACCTCCTAATTTATGCCTCCCCCCACCTTTCCCCTTTGGTAACACTGAATTTGTCTTCTAAGTCCATGAGTCTGTTTCTGTTTTGTAAATAAGTTCATTTGTATCACTTTTTAGACTCCACATATAACTGATATCATATGATATTTGTCTTTCTCTGTCTGACTTACTTCACTTAGTATGATAATCTCTAGGTCCATCCATGCTGCTGCAAATGGCATTATTTCATTCTTTTTTATGGCTGAGTAATATTCCACTGTGTATATGTACCATATCTATCCATTCCTCTGTCGATGGACATTTAGGTGGCTCCCATGTCTTGGCTGTTGTAAATAGTGCTGCAGTGAACATTGGGTTGCATATATCTTTTCGAATTATGGTTTTCTCCAAATATATGCCCAGGAGTGGGATTGCTGGGTCATATGGTAGCTCTATTTTTAGTTTTTTAAGGAACCTCCAGACTGTTCTCCATAGTGGCTGCACCAATTTACATTCCCACCAACAGTGTTGGAGGGTTCCCTTTCTCCACACCCTCTCCAGCATTTATTACTTGTAGACTTTTTGACGATGGCCATTCTGACTGGTGTGAGGTAGTGATACCTCACTGTAGTTTTGATTTGCATTTCTCTAATACTTAGCAATGTTGATCATCTTTTCATGTGCTTTTTGGCCATCTGTATGTCTTCTTTAGAGAAGTGTCTATTTAGATCTTCTGCCCATTTTTTGATTGCGTTGTTTGGTTTTTTGATATTGAACTGCATGAGCTATTTGTATATTTTGGAGATTAATCCCTTGTTGGTCCCATTGTTTGCAAGTATTTTGAGAGTTGGTTTTGAATAAAACAAACCAAAATATATCCACAGATATTTCTATTTAGTATAGAATTATTTGCTGTAGAGCGGAATAGTCCAAAGTGGCAAAGGTAATTGACATCAATTGTGAAGACTGAGGTAGAGATGAATTCCTATATTATCAAGAGCAAATGTGTATCAAGAAGAAAGAGGTTAATCCAGTCTGCAGTGTGGCTTTATAGCCTATCCTGAGCAATTCCTATCTCTTTTAGCAACCAGCCATTTCTGGGTTGACTGGATACTCTAAATAGTGACGACGGAGTAGCAATAAGAGTCCTTTTTCTATCTCTTTTTAGCATATCCACTTCTAGGTCTTATTACTTGTTTGTTCCAATACTTCCCCAAAGGACTTACTTTGTCTTTCCTTCTCTTTATTAGTAGTATTTTGCATTCTCATCATCATCACCTACATCATTTCTAGCATAGAAAAGGGCAAGGCTGCCAAAGGCATGAGTATTTCCCAGCTGAACTAATCCATGGTCTAGACACTACGTAACTACTTCACAAAATAACCTTTTTATGCATTCACATCAGTTACCAAGCCTCTATTTCAAGAATAAACTAATTTAACATACTTCAAAATTTTGGTGATTTATTTTGGCGAGGAAACTATTATAAAAACTGATACATAAATGACATGTAACTTTCTAGCCCTGTTAAGAATTGATGAACTGAAATACATATATGGCTATGTAATATTAATATGTTTTGATTAAAAGGGCAAATATGGATTTAACATTGGTATATAGTTAGAATAAACATTATGGCTTTTAAATATATTTTTTCAATATTTATTTTATTTTGAACCAAATAATTTACTGCATAGTTCATATTATATCTATCATCTATGTTTTGTATGTGTTTCATCTGTGCTTATGTATATGGTATGAGACACCTGTGATACAGTGTATAGGGCACTGAACCTGAAATCAGAAAATCAGTGGCTCTGCCACTTTCTAATTAAACAAGTCATTTAATATTATTGAGTCTTTATTAGCTCATCTGTAAAGAAGAAATAATGATGACACTCTCAGGATTGATGTATGAATTAAGTGGCGTAATTGGTGTGATATGTTTCATATTCATCGAATAGAATGCTATGATTTTTTATGCAAGTTATATCAATCTATATATCTTTTCTTCAAAAATATAATTTTCTTATACAGTAGTGGAATCTTTTTTCAAGGCCAGAATTTGCATTTAGAAAGCAATTAATATGTATATTTGTGAGTCACTTTTTCTCTGATTATTTTGGATGAGTAAGAAAGTTATAAATATATTATAAATAATTTGAATACTAGACTATAATTGTTCTGGAATTACACTTAGTTTTATATAATGGAACTATATAGTGGCCCATCATTTGAAAACTACATCCAAAGCCATTTGAATGTTCTTTCTGGTATGGAGGAAATGACATTTCCTATCTTTTATCAGTAGTTTCTTTTTTATATAAATTTAAAAATTCCTTTAGGGTTGGTAGTTCATATATGGGATAAGGAATAGTAAATCAACTTTTAAAATATATGTAAACCAGAAATATTATTTATATAATATTTATTATATAGGAAAACAGTTGAGCATAGGACAAAAAAAAAG
The DNA here is from genome assembly GCF_002837175.3 of Physeter macrocephalus. NCBI lineage: Eukaryota > Metazoa > Chordata > Mammalia > Artiodactyla > Physeteridae > Physeter > Physeter macrocephalus. Next base: position 32,696,435 of record NC_041228.1, on the reverse strand, counting down.
TGGAATTGTAAGTTTTCTCAGTAAGTTCAGTATATTCCACAAGTTATCATTCAAGACTAGAAGTCTCTTGGCCATTATTGTGGTTTGTCTCTCGGATACCTGTGTGCCAATAGTCTTCTTTTTCTTTGAAGCTTTTTTCCCTGAAATAAGGTGATTTTCTTCTTTCTTCTTTAGTACTTCCTGTTTCATTCTTTTATCACTTATCTATATCTCTCAAATTCCAACTATAGGAAAAAATATCAAAAAGCTTCCCAGGACAACTTTGTTCTGAGACTGCAAGAGAGAAGTGATGCTCATGAAGAAACAGATGCATCTGGGCTATTCCAGACTAACCTCTTCTTGGTGCATAAAGTCAGGTTATTAACATAGAGAAGGCAGGGCCCAAGCAACTTGAGTGTGACCACTGATTGAGTTCTTAGATTCCCTATCCCCATGCAGTCACTAGTAGAAACCCAAGATAATTCCCTTCCTAAGTGACTTTCAACTATCATTATGATGTCCCTGGGTGCCAAGATAAAACTTTTCCACCCTTGGCCAATTTATTTTCCTAGGATTTTCCTACTTAGTCCCTCTTCCTTGAAACGTTTCTCTTGATCACAACTTAGTACACACATGTGAACACACACAAACACACAGGGGTGCATACATATTCATGAAACAATACTGCAATTGATACAATAACTACATGGGCTACACTCTAATATTTTATTTCATTTTATTTTTTAGAATGCTGATCATTCTAATGATAAGTTATTTTCGTGACTCACTAAAAATTTGTGACCCACAGTTATAAAAAATACATTAGATGACTTACAATAGTCCTTTCAGTTTCCAAAATTCTATGATTCTCTTTATTCTTATAATGAAAGTTTCATTTAATAAAAACATTTCTATTCTCTGAATAAAAGCAATATGGTATGAAAAAATACTCATAGAGTTCCTGGTTTTATCAGTGTCTATTGAAATGCTGGTATTTTAGGAAGGTGAATAATGAGTAGGAAATTGAACTAAGAGAGAGTTGTAGGAATATTAATGAGAAACGACAAAAGCCTATTAGAAAAACAGAAGCAAGAAACCTGGATGATCCTAAGTCTAAGCAACCAAAAGTTGTTATTATGTAAGAGCACTCTTATTTGAAAGTTTCCTAAGTTTTAGAAAGATTTGGGAGGATTATTACTTGAGTGCATTGTTTTGCACTTTCTAAATTGTGATGTGCTATGGCCAAAGCTGTTAACATACCTAGAAGGCCCTGTGTGATCTGTCCCCTTCTCTGCTTCTTATCTCTCTGACCTCCTTTCCTTCCTACTCACTCCACTCCAGCTACCCTGGCCTCTTTGCTGTTCCATGGACACCAGGACATCATATCTTAGGGCCTTTGCACTGCAGGCTCTCTTTGCCTCAAACTAACTCTCTTCCTCACATATCCAAATGGCTTACTTCCTCAACTTCTTCATACATCTATTCAGATGTTGCCTTGTCAATGATACGTACCCTGACAGCTCTTTTTTAAATTGCAGACTGTCGCATACCCCTTAACTTTATTTTTTGCCATTTTCATTTATCTCCCTTTTAACACTATATAATTTACTGATTTACTGTGTCTTTCTCCCCCTACCAGCATATAAGTTCCATGAGAGCAGAGATTTTTATCTGCTTCGATCACTATATGTCCTAGGTGTTTACAAAGGTACCTGACATACACTGGGAGCTCAATTACTATTAATTGAATGAATTTTTGTATTTCCCAGTACATCAAGCAAAGAACTTGTTCATATATAGTACTCAGGAAATATTTATTGTATGAAAGAACCATTTTAGATTGTATAATTTACATTTTACAAAACACTTTTGAAATCCCCTAAAACACACAGCCAACAATCAAGCTATGACATGGTTAGGACTGGCATCATTGTGCCCTGCCTTCCCACCTGCCTAGATAGGGAAATTGAGAGGTCTAGTGACTTGTCTAAAGTTACAAAAAGTAGGACAGTCTTCTAACTTATGCTAAAATGGAATTACGGTTGCCTTATGTTCTGGGATAGAGATTTGCAGTTTGCAGAATGTGACGTTATTTCACTTATAAACTGTTTTGTTTCTGGTATGTCTGTGTTGCTTCCAAATTTATGTTAAGAGGATGTTACCTGTTATTTAGATGCTAAAGCCTTACAGTGTTCATTGTCATTCTTAGCAACAATAGGTAGCAGATTATCTAATTTGGAGGGGAAAAAAAGCATTAAAAATTCCCAAAATTAAAGCAAAATTGATAAACATCACAGTACTTTTTTAGTGTTGGTTCTTTTTCAGGCTCTTGATATTTTTTTAAGCTTTTTTACCTTCCGTTGACTTTTCAATCTTTTTAAGAAAGAAGGTAAACGAGAAAGCTTTAATTCTAGGCTTTCATGGGACCTGTTAAAAATTGGGGAGCCTTTGTTTTATGATTTGGAGAAAATTTCAGTATTTCCTATCTATGCCTGAGGAACGTTAACAAATTTTAAGTGAGACTGAGGAAAGTGACTACCAAAATTTGCCTGCGATAGTTCCCACCTGCGATGCCTAACGTATTGCGTCTAATTAACGACCATTCCCCGGTGTTAATCACGCCCGGGAAAGGGAAGAAACGGAAACAGCAGGAGCTCCTCGGGGCCCAGGGTTGCCCCGAACCTGAGCAGCGCGTTCGGGCGCTGCCAGCCCGCCTCCCCGTCCGGCTGCTGATTGGCGGGGACCTCAGCATCAGCAACATCTCCCTGCGAGGGGAGGGCGGCCACGCCGACTCGCAGCCGCAGCCTCCGGGCACCTCAGCTCCCTCCTGGCGAGACCTCGGACTTTCACAGCGAGCAGCCGCGTCCCCGCTCGCCACCGCCTGGATCCCCACCTCGTACCCCTCCCCAGAAGAGTGGAGGCCCCGGCAGGCCAGGAAGGCCACGTCTGGTCCGGACCGGGTCAGGGAGGCAGGGGCCAGTACCCCAGGGTCCCGCGGCGGCATCCCGGCCCTCGAAGCGCTGCGGTCGCCGCGCCCCAGCCGCCAAGACGCCTCGTATCTTGTACCGCGGGAAAAGCGGGTCTTCGTCCAAGATGGGCCGGCAGGGCTTGGGGGGCGCCGGCGCCGCGGGGCGCTCCATGCAGCGCTCCCAGAGCCGGAGCAGCCTCTCCGCCTCCTTCGAGGCGCTGGCCGGCTACTTTCCCTGCATGAACTCCCTGGAAGAGGAAGAAGGAGGTGAGCCTGTAGTTAGTGTGTCTGTCTGTGTACATCTCGCGTCTCGGAAAGTCGGCGGCTGGAGGGTTGACAGGGTTGGAGAACTCCAGGTAGCAGTGTCCCTACCCCCTCCTCTCTGGGGGACTGTGGAGCGTTTACCCCCAGAACGCCAGCTGAGCCGAGGAGAAGTTCTGTTGATTGGTTATTTGGGGAGCTCCACAGGCGCTGCCTTGGGAAGAGGCTTTCCTAATGAAGTTGAGTTAAACAGTGCTTGGCAGTTGGAAGAGGACGGAGACTGGTGGGAGGCAAGGCGGCCCTGTTGGGTGCACCCAACTCTCTTTTGTTTTCGTTTACTCCCGCAGGCTTGGTACTAGCATTTGATTTCGAGGACAGAAATAATCAGAACTTAAAGGGAAGAGCAGCAGCAAAACTTTGAAACAGGAATCGCAGCCTGTGAACACTTAAGATCCAAATGAGGGGAAAGGGTGATACGATGGACAGGTCAAAGGTTGATAGTACTAAAGGAGGCCGGTTTGTGCTGTGGGCCTTTGGAACTTCGTTGGCAGGCGCAACACTTTGAATCTCACCATTGGTTGTTTGTCTCTGGGGTTTGAGTGATGTCATTATAATTAAGCTAATGAGAAAAACGGCGAAGGGGACTCAAACTTTTCACCAAGAGACTTCAAGTCCTTCATAAAGTTTTCAAAACATACGTTTTCTTTGTGAAGAACTTTCCTATAAGATTTAACAACTAATACGAAAAACATAATTGGTAAATCAGAGTAAGATCTGACTGCTAAATGATAGCATCCCAATATTTGAAATGCTGTTTATTAATTTATTGATAAGCTAGTTGCAAACTCTTCATCTTTGCACGCACGTATATCCAGAGTGGGTGGGTTATATCATCATCATGTTACCTCTATTATTGTATATATCATTGTATAGAATAGGATTTATTTTGCTTTTATTCTGTGACAATCAATGATCTCTTACTAGGAAATCTGTAGTGACCCCTGATTTAGAAGAAACTAACTACCTGCTCTGAGAACAGGTAGAAATATTTTTTTCCCTATTTTTCCCAGTGGAGGGCAGGGAGGAAGAAGATGGCTGATTAATAATATGTCTGAAAAGTGTTCTTTAAGATAATTCACTTGTTAGAGCTATCCAGGTTTCTTCTAGCTTATTGTTGCAATATCAGTTTGCACTAGATCAGTACAGGTTTAATGGTAGGGTACTTCTCTATATAAATGTGACTTTCAATTTTCATACTTATCTTTTGCTGTTCTTGTTTGTACATTTACAGTTTGCTCGTTTTCTACTATTAAATGTTTAACATTTCAGGAAATGTAAGCAAGTCAAGATATTAGAAAATCAAATTGGGTACATGAATGATCATAATTGTAGCTAAAACTTTCAGTATCAGCTATTATCCAGGCACTATTCTAAGAACCTGACATGCACTTAGACTTTTAGGCCCATAACAGCCTTATGAGGCAGTGCTTTTATTATCTCCAGTTAACAAAGGAGGAAACTGAGGCAGAGAAATTCAGAAACTTGCTCAAGGTCCCCGAGATAGTAGGTAATAGTTCGCATATGAACCCAGGCAGTCAGCAACACAATCTGTGCACTCAACCCAAGCTATATTCGTTTATTATTTGCATATACTTGGCCACAGTCACATACCTAGTAAGTGGTGAAACTAGAACTCAAAGCCAGGTGTGCCTAAAAATACATATTTAGATAAAACACATTATTATACACTCATTTCTCAATTTTTAATTTTTACACCAAATCTTCAGCCTTGACTGTGCTTCAGTTGAACTATCATCATTCTTTCTTAAGTTGTAGCTAGAGTTAATTGGATTTACAAAATGCCATCCTAAAAGCCTTTTTGAGACAAGAAAAACTTATGTAAATATGAAATTTTTTCAAAATTTAAAGTACATTGACTTAACCTGGGCTCATACAGACTAATCCCAAAGGAAATTCCTACATCTACACATGGGAAATTGGAACAGATTTCTATCCTATAATATGGTTTCTTGAGTCGCCAAGACAAAATGAAGCCAAAGTAAGTAACTAAAGAGGAGGCATTCCCCATAAAATAGAGGTCTTTCCACTGGGGTGTAGTCATTTTACAGCCAAGAGAAGAAATCCTAACTTTCTTCTTTGATTTTGCTATACTCCTACCACCCTTGAAAGTCCTGAGATTTTTGAGGGTATTTCAACATACCCTGCAGAGTTATAAAAGTTAGAAATCACTGGCCTGGAGCCGTGCTTCTCTGCAATTATTTTCTCTCGAGACACCCACACAGGACACATAAAGTTCATGTGGATAACATACTCTCATAAGTTTACTCAGGACTATGTTATTATAGTCATAACTGTGATACCCATCCTAATTTATAAAGAAAATACATCACAACAGATGATTTTCACACAGGTTGAGAACAGCTTTTCTAAAGAGAGCAGGGTCTACCAACCAGTGTGATTTGACTGGAGTAACTGATCAGTTCAGTAAGTCAATCTCATTTTACAGCTTCTCTCTCTCACTCTCACACTCTCTCTCTCTCTCTTTTTTTTTTTTATCTTTTCAGATATAGTGCAATAGCTAACTAATCTCAAATGTACTCTGCCTTCCAGTTCCATATTCTCATTTTATTCTTGGACAGCACATCCAGGCATTACCATTCTACACAAGAAGTGCTGAGAAATTTATTGAGACCATATTCTTTTCACTCATTCATTAATTCAGAAATATTTATTGAGGCTCTGAGATGGGTTAGTTGCTATGCTAGTCCCTGAATTAGCTGAATATGCTCCCTACCTTCTTAGAGCTCATAGTCTAATGGAGATAGATATTAATAGGAATAACTATGTAATTAAAACTGTGACAGGGCTTAGGAGGGTGAAGTACAGAGTGCAATAAGAGATTATACAAAAACCTAATTGAGGAGTTAGAGAAGGGTAGGTACCCTGAGACAGTGAGGGTTAAACAGTGATAGCTCTCATTGCCTCCTGCACACCTTTGAAAGTAATTTGCCCAGAGTCCACGGCCAGTAAGTCGGGGAGCTGAGATCAAAACCCATAATCTGGCTCTGAAGTTTAAAATCCCAACTACTCTGTGTGTTGTTTCTTCGTTATTATACTGCATTTTCTTGTAATATGCTGTGTTTTGAAAATCAAGTACAATAATAATAGTTACCATTTATTGAGCACCTTCTCTGTGCCGTATACCTTTGATTTCATGATGATTCTTCAAGGAGATTATCATTTTCATTTTATATATGCGAAAACTGAGATTTAGAGAAATTAAACAACTTGGCCACAGATTATAATCTCAGTGGGGCTGACTTAAGTGAGGAGGAAAGGGACATTCGTATAAGCAAAATAAGTTAAGATTGTTGACTGGTCTTTGTAGCATCTCTTTTGTTTGCTTGCAGTTCTTTTTTATTTTACTTTACTTTTTGTTCTTGGTCTCGGGATATATTCCAGATAACTGTTCTCCAAATCTCTGGGTAATTTTTTTTCAAGTAAAAGTAAGGATAATAGCACCTACATGTTCGGTAACTGTTTATAAATTATGTTTACTTATCATTGAGCCCTCTGAGATAAGTATTAGCTTCACTATATAAAGTACTTGGTCCCAACATTGAATCCACCTCCCTAATATAGAATATTACTGTATGTAGAATTTTTAAACATGACAGATAATTCTAAGAGAGAAGGAACCATTGAAATGGTTACTCTTCCTAGCAGGAGAAGCAAGCCTCCCACCCATAGATCCAAGGGCAAATGGTATGGTCATATAATGTAGGGAAATTGCACATATCCTAATATTTGTAGTTCTGGTTTCTCAAGCTGTCTTAAAGTGACTTGTGTTTCTGGGCTAGTGATTCTTGTTCAGTAATGTACATATAATATATGATGAATTTGATTTGCTTGATTTTATGGGCCTTCCTTCTTTGTTTAAAATATGGCTTGGCAATTATACAGAAGAAGAGATCTTATCATCTTAAGGTTATTTAACTGAATAAATTAACTTGTTTAATTTCTTTTACATGCCACTATCTTGAAAATTAAGTTACAGGAAAATTAAGAAACAAGAATCGTTTAAAAATCACCAGAAAGGGCCTCCCTGGTGGCGCAGTGGTTTCGCGTCCGCCTGCCGATGCAGGGGAACCGGGTTCGCGCCCCGGTATGGGAGGATCCCACATGCCGCGGAGCGGCTGGGCCCGTGAGCCATGGCCGCTGAGCCTGCGCGTCCGGAGCCTGTGCTCCGCAACGGGAGAGGCCACAACAGAGGAAGGCCCGCATACCACAAAAAAAAAAAAAAAATCACCAGAAAAACTGAGGAAAGTATCTTTACAGGTGATAGTGAAGCTATGAGGAATTAATATAAAAGGAACTAAACAGACTGTTACCGGAAGACCTAGTTAACTATCCCCCACTCTTTAAGAGGCTACGTTATCTTATTCTAATCCTTTTGTAAATAATACACTTAATTCTTTTTTAATTTAATTTTTATTTTTTATTGAAGTATAGTTGATTTACAGTGTTGTGTTAGTTTCTGCTGTACAGCAAACTAATTCAGTTATACATATATACATTCTTTTTTATATTCTTTCCCATTATGGTTTATCACAGGATATTGAACACAGTTCCCTGTGCACTTAATTCTTAATAAGCAGTCCCATTTGATTAAAATGTAGCTTAACCCTTTGCCCATGCTCCACTGGAATAAAAAATTCTCCATACACTTAAATATAATCCTCCTAAGTACAGACATCATGTCTAGCACAGTAGGTATCCAGTAAGTGTCTATTAATAATAACAGTAAAAGAATTACAGTATATAGTTCTACCATTCTTTTCCAGCTGAATATCAATGTTACTGACTGCTGGCCATCATATTTATACTATTTTAAAATTATAACATGTGATCTAGACTTACTAAAATTTAGTGATCATAGTTTTTGTACATTTTCAACAATGCCAATATTGGGGACAGGACATGGATAGACAATAATAGTCCAAATATGTGTCTTTTCTTAGGGGATATTATTTTTCCTAGATTATGATTGGTTATGTATAATAAATCATTTCTTATACGAGTCCACATCATATTCAACAATAGCACAATTTTTATATTAGATTTACATTCTAGGTCGATAAATGAAGCAAAAGAATTTGGAATTTAAAAGGATAAATCAAAGAACAGTTCCACTCAGAATGCTTATCAGATATTACATTTTTATTCTAAGATTCAGAATCTTTCACTGCCAAGTGTCCAAATAATACCCTTAAAGTAATTTAAATTTAATACAAAAGTCAAGTTAAACCCCAATTTGCTATCATCCTTGAGCAGGTTCACTAAATTCAAAAAACTAGAAAGGGGGACAGACTTTCCTATGGAGACATCTTGTGTATAATGACTTATAAAAGAAACCCACTAGTAAGTTTCACTAGCTGTAATGGCAGCTTCCAGTTGCTGCCAAGGACTATGGTTAAGTGCTCTCTGCTGGTCTTCATAAACCCTTATTATTGACCAGAAAAGATCATTCTGTATATTTGTTCTATCTCATATTGTAATGGTATTTGATTGGAGAGGAGGGGATTTACCTAATGCCATGTATATATAATACTATTTGATCACCTGAAGAAAAAGCTAACACAAAAATGATAATATAGGTTCTACTTTTAAAGTATCATTTCTTTTTTAAAAAAATTTATTTATTTATTTCTGGCTGCGTTAGGTCTTCGTTGCTGTGCACAGGCTTTCTCTAGTTGCAGTGAGCGGGGGCTACTCTTTGTTGCTGTGCGCGGGCTTCTTGTTGCGGTGGCTTCTCTTATTGTGGAGCACGGGCTCCAGGCACGCGGGCTTCAGCAGTTGCAGCACGCAAGCTCAGTAGTTGTGGCTCACGGGCTCTAGAGCGCAGGCTCAGTAGTTGTGGCGCACGGGCTTAGTTGCTCCGCAGCATGTGGGATCTTCCCGGACCAGGGCTCAAACCCGTGTCCCCTGCATTGGCAGGCGGATTGTTAACCACTGCGCCACCAGGGAAGTTCCTGCAGTATCATTTCTTAAGGTTTAGATTTTGCCTAATGAGACTAAAATGAAAGGGTCATTTATTTTAGCTATTCCAGCAATCAGTTGTTCTCTTATTATTCCTGTAAGTCGAGGGCCAGGAAAGTAACATACATCAGTGAAGTAGGCCAGATATAATACAAAAGGGAAAATGCAGGAACTCTGAAAATCTGGAGAAAGCTTATCCATCCAAAAAGGAATGGTGAATACTCAGTTCTAGCTAATTGATGCCAAATTGAATATCAGCCCAGGGTTGGCAAATTTATTCTTCTCTTTTCCCTAAGAGAAGCTATAAATCTGAATGTTTACTTAAAGCCTTTACATTTTAAAATGTTAGTGCCTAAGTGAAAAAATTTAAACATTATTAATTGAACCCACATACCTATTGACCAAGTGTGGCTTAAATGTGTGCCACCAGTTGGCACCTTCTGCCAAGGAAATGCTTCCTTCCCAGCTTTTTTCAGTTCTTTTTCTTCCTTCCTATTCTCATTATCACCTTGATATCATTAGTCCTTGATAATTTAGGACTGAATTAGTCCATCTTTGAAATCATTTTCAGTTGGAGAAAAAGCTAACACAAAAATGATAATATCAGTTCTACTTTTAAAGTATCATTTTTTAAAATTTATTAATTAATTTATTTATTTTTGGCTGTGTTGGGTCTTCATTGCTGTGCGCGGGCTTTCTCCAGTAGTGGCAAGCGGGGGCTACTCTTCGTTGCAGTGTGTGGGCTTCTTATTGCTGTGGCTTCTCTTGTTGAGAAACATGGGATCTAGGCGTGTGGGCTTCAGGAGTTGCAACACTCAGGCTCAGTAGTTGTGGCCCGTGGGCTCTAGAGCACAGGCTCTGTAGTTGTACCACACGGGCTTAGTTGCTCCACAGCATGTGGGATCTTCCCGGACCAGGGATCAAACCTGTGTCCCCTGCATTGGCACGCAGATTCTTAACCACTGCACCACCGGGGAAGTCCCCATCATCTTGATCTTCACACTACTCTCTCTCCAAAAACTTCAGTAGATTTCCGTCTCCTACTAAATAAAACCTTTAGCCTAACATTCAAAGTCTTTCACAATCTGGTTCTTACATTCAGTTTAGCTTCCCTACCTTCCAAAGCCCTTTAGGAGCCCAGTGAATCAGTAGAACTAAGCTTTTTTGCTCTTTATCTCCAAATTCAGTAGCTTCAGATTCAAAGTTTGGGGCGGTGGTGTCTGATCAGCAGAACCTCAGCCATTTACTCATGTTGGAATTGCCAGGCAGGTTGGAAAAACGACAGCTGACAATTTTAGCTTCTACAGTTAAAGGATGGGTTATTTCTCATACATAGGAAGAGGGTTCAAATGCTGGTGAGCCAAAAACCCTAACAAATATCCATCTAATTATATAATTACCAGTGGGGGGAGAAAAGCGTTAAGCTCAGCCTAATTACCTATTTTTAAGTCTTTAAAAATACTGGCTTGCTATTTGGTCTTTGCTCAATAAGGTAAAGTATATGACTCTCTTAATTTTAACTTTTCCTGCAGATTTGGCCACCCAAAATATCTATGGACGTTTTTATTTTGCATATAGAACATAGTCAATCCCTCCCCCAGAAAGACAACCTTAAAATATCATCCATATATCATGCAGATTGAAATCTAGGATCTCTGAGTGATGTATAGTCCTCTCCTTCATATCCACATGTGGCTTTTCAGGTTATAGTGACCTGTAAACCTAAAGACGCATTATCTGCCTCCAGTACATCCAATTTAAATGGTAAAGTAGCAGCAGGATAACCAAAACAAAAATTTTCATTTCTGAAGGAGAGAATAGGAAGCACAAAGCAATCAGTCATCCACAGGAATTTTCCCACTTAGAGGGAATGGCAAAGATTGAGAGTAGAATATATTTCTTGGTTTACTCATCTGGGACCCTGGGTTCTGTTTTCTGGAAAGTGTTTCTTTGTCCTTTATTCTTTATGGCCACAAAGGTTTGCATCGAAGAGGGGGTTTCATAGCTTTCATAGCCCACTTCTTCCTAGTGCAGATTAGGAAAAAAGTAGGAGTTACCTTAGGGGTTGAACAGGCTTTTTTTTTAATATTTATTTTTTTTTATTTTTTGGCCATGCTGCACAGCTCCCCAACCAGGGATCGAACCCAGGCCCACAGCAATGAAAGGATGGAGTCCTAACCACTGGACAGCCAGGGAATTCCTGAACAGGCTTTTGTAAATGGGCTAGTAATTATTTTTTTCTATACAGATCCTTCAAAAATTCAGGAGGCTGTTTGAGTCCAGCCAGTTTCAAGTGTGAGTGACTCCAACCAAACACCTCACTGGACAAAGATTTTAAGCCTCGAGATTCTGGTCTTTTAGTTTCCACCCTCTGTGCCCTGCCTACTTCCTTTGTTCTCAGTGGCAACCACCTTGATATCATCTGAAATCTGTGGGTTTGTGTGGGAAAGCAACCCCTTAATCCAGTTTGGCCAGCAGGCTCTCCCCATTTCTATGGCAAGGCCCCACTTTTTTATATATAGTTTTCTTCCTGCAAGTTTAGGATAATTTCACATTATTCCAGTCATTTTTCAAAGAAGGATTTGTATAGCATTTTACAGTTTTCAAAACTTTTTCACAGAGCTTACAGTATCTGGTCCTTATTTATCACTACTCATTAAATACCACTACATTTCATATATTCTATGACATAGGCTAAGTCTGACCTCAAGTTTGCACAAAAGAACTCTGAGCTTTGGAAAGGAAGTTACCTGCCCAGAGTTTGCTAATGATCGAATAAAGACTTGAACTCATATCATCTGATTCTAAAATGGCATGCTCTTCTCACCACAAAAATGCTGCCTCAAAATAGCTAACTTGAGAGTTAAGAAGAGGTTCGTGATATTTCATGTCCATTTTTGAGAGAGAAACAGGCACAAATATCAGTGGGCTGATGCGCGACCAAGGACAGACGTCAGTTAAAAAAAAAAAAAAGCCAAAAAGCAGGGGGAACAATTTTCTAAATAATTTCATTTGCCGTAATAGCAACGTCAGGTAGTAGGAACAAAAAAGTACCATAAAAAAGACAACCCCCAAAAGAGTACAGTGAGAGCTATAATTTCTTATATTTAAATGTGTTAAGAATACCAAGATAAGGGACTTCCCTGGTGGTCCAGTGGTTAAAACTCCACATTTCCACTGCAGGGGGTGTAGGTTCAATCCCTGGTCGGGGAACTAAGATCCCGCATGCCATGCAGTGTGGCCAAAAATAAAGTCACTAAGTTTGGGGTGGTTTGTTATTAAAAAAAAAACCAAAATGATAAGCCTCAACTTTTATGGAAAAATATTAGAATGATCTTACTGCAAAAGAGTCATAGCTTGGTTTTATTTCTTGCTAAAATAAGGATTAATAATTATTAACAATATTAACAAGTAATAACAACAGGAGCAGAGTGTTCTGATTCTCTGGGGTAGTCTCTTTCTCTTGTAAGGAACCACCAAATTGTTTTCCAGAGTGGCTGTACCATTTTGCACTGAATGAGAGTTCATGTTGCTCCACATCCTCACCGGCATTTGGTGTTGTCAGTGTTCTAAATTTTGACCATTCTCATAGGTGTGTACTGGTATCCCATTGTTTTCATTTGCATTTCCCTGATGACATATGATGTAGAGCACCTTTTCATATGATTATTTGCCACGTATATACTATCTTATTTGGTGAGCTATCTGTTAGGGTGTTTGGCCCATCTTATAATCAGGTTGTCTGTTTTCCTATTGTTGAGTTTTAAGAGTTCTTTGTATATTTTGGATAACAGTCCATTATTGGATATGTCTTTTGCAAATGTTTTCTTCCAGCCCATGGCTTATCATCTCATTCTCCTGGCAGGATTTTTTGCAGGGCAGAACTTTTTAATTTTAATGAAGTCCAGCTTATTGATTCTGTATTTCATGGATCATGCTGTTGGTGTTGTATCATCTAAAGAGTCATCACCATACTCAAGGTCATCTAGGTTTTCCAGAAGTTTTATAGTTTTACATTTTACATTTAGGTCTGTGATTCATTTTGAGTTAATTTTTGTGAAGGGTTTAAGGTCTGTATCTAGATTCTTTTTTTTCTTTTTTTTGTTTTTTTTTGCATGTGAATATCCAGTTGTTCCAGCACCATTTGTTGAAGAGACTGTCTCTGCTCCATTGTATTGCCTTTGCTCCTTTGTCAAATATCAGTTGACTATTTTTATGTGGGTCTATTTCTGGGTTCTATATTTCTGTTCCATTGATCTCTTGTCTATTCTTTCATCAGTACCACTGTCCTGATTACTGTAGCTTTATAGTAACTCTTGAAGTTGGGTAGTATCAATATTCCAACTTTATTCTTCTCCTTTAATATTGTGTTTGTGATTCTGGGTCTTTTGCCTCTCTATTTAAACTTTACAATCAGTTTGTCAATATCTACAAAATAACTTGCTGGCATTTTGATCGAGATTGCATCGAATCTATAGATCAAGTTGGGAAGACCTGACATATCAACAATATTGAGTCTTCCTGTCCATGAATATGGAATATCTCTCCATTTATTTAGTTCTTTGATTTTATTCATCAGAGTTTCATAGTTTTCCTCATATAGGTCTTGTATATATTTTGTTAGATTTATACCTAAGTAGTTCATATTTTGTATGCTAATGTAAATGGTATTGTGTTTTGTTTTGGTTTTTTTGTGTGTTTTTTTTTTGTGGTACACGGGCCTCTCACCGCCGTGGCCTCTCCCGTTGCGGAGCACAGGCTCCGGACGCGCAGGCCCAGCGGCCACGGCCCACGGGCCCAGCCGCTCCGCGGCACGCGGGATCCTCCCGGACCGGGGCATGAACCCGTGTCCCCTGCACCAGCAGGCGGACTCCCAACCACTGCGTCACCAGGGAAGCCCGGTATTGTGTTTTTAATTTCAAATTCCACCTGTTCATTGCTGGTATATAGGAAAGCAATTGACTTTTGTATATTAACCTTGTATTCGGCAACCTTGCTGTAATCACACTAGTTCCAGGAGTTTTTATGTCGATTCTTTCAGATTTTCTACGTAGACAATCATGCTGTCTGTGAACAAAGACAGTTTTCTTTCTTTCTTCTCAATCTCTATACCTTTTATTTCCTTCTATTGTTTTATTGCATTAGCTAGAACTTTCAGTATGATGTTAAAAGGAGTGGTAAGAAGGAAAATTCTTGCTTTGTATCTGATCTTGGTGGGAAAGCTTCAAGTTTCTCACTATTAAGTATGATGTTAGCTGTAAGTTTTTTGTAGATATTCTCTATCAAGTTGAGGAAGCCCTCCTCTATTCCTACTTTACTGAGAGTTTATATGATGAATAGGTGTTGGATTTTGTTGAATGCTTTTTCTGCACCTGTTGATACGATCATGTGATTCTCCTTTCTAGCCTGTTGATGTGATGCATTACATTAGTTGACTTTTGAAAGTTGAAACAGCATTGCATAACTGAGATAAATCCCATTTCAACATGGTGTGTAATTCTTTTTATACATTGTTGGATTTGAAGCTTCTACCCTAAAGTTACACAGACCAGTTTTGCTCACATTTCATTGGCCAAGCAAGTTACATGACCACACTGAACTTCATAAGTGAGGGAAATGTGAATATATTTAGACAGCCCTAATGTCTACCGTAATTGTGACCTCTACTTGTAGCTCACTTACTACTTCATAATAGCTGTGACAAAGCTGTTGGAATGAATGGATTTGTGTTAAACTCTGAAACAATTTTGGAAATCAACTGTTAATTTCTATTTATTTTAATTGTTAATGCCAATCCTGGATTAGCCCAAAAGAAATTGTCAGATATTTGTCCGTATTTTGTTTAGACTTTCTGAGATTTGAATTATGTTTATTATAGTAAGAAGCCCTGACAAACATAGATATAAGTGCACAAGCTTTTATACACAACTACAGTAATCTACTCATGAGTGTCCCCATATTGAGGTCTTGCAGGACCAAATAGGTTTATAAATCAACCTCTTTATGTCCAGATGTAATATCTGCTGACGGGAAGTCATTTTTCAGAATCTACCAACCTGTCTTCAGCCTGTTTCCATAAATCATTTCCCATATTAACATCAAGAAAATCTTGACTCTAAAGTGAGTGTCTGCAAAAGGGGATGAGACTTTCCAGGTGGAGAGCAAGCGGGTTCTGTGGACCCAAGGTTTGGAAAGAGGTCGCCCTGACATTAAGTTAGGCATTTAATTGTGAGTCTCATCTTGGGACTTAGGAGAGTTTTCCAATCAGTAGCAGAGAGGACTTTTTGATTTTTGTTGTCAAGTCACTCAAAGGGTTGCCTGGTTTTCAGCATTGTTAGGGGAAACTGACACTTTGGTTGTTTATTTACTCAAGTGGCTTTCTTTGAATTTAGAGGGTGCCAAGCAAATGAGTCATCAGATTAATTAGAGCAGAATAACAAGGACACCTCCTGTGTTGCTTTATGCTTGTGATCTTTTGTAATTCAAGAACTTGATTTTTACCTACAGGCACCTTCTCCAAATATACTTCGGCTTAAAGTACCACACCAGAATGAGTGGTTTAAGAACTCTGCAACAACATAATCTGGGCCTTAGTTTTGTAGTTTGCTACCTGAGTATTTTTAAACATCTTTATACACACACACATATCATATATATAAATATATGATATGTATGTAGTGTATATATATATATATATATATATATATTCTTTTGAAAATATCATATATATAAATATATGATATGTATGTAGTGTATATATATATATATATATATATATACTTTTTAAAATATATACTTTTTCTTATCATGGCTGTTGAGTTCTTACAGATAATTTCAGTTGTTCTACTCCTGTGGTCACAACAGGTTATTTTTATAGATCTCCCATTTAAAAAATCTAAAGAATTACCTGTTGTTGCTTGACAATTATCACAAATTTTTACCAGCTTAAAACAGCACCCATTTATTAGTTCACAGTTCTGTAGGACACATGTCTGGCATGCCATGACTGGGATCCTGCTTAGGGTATTGCATGGCCGAAATCAGGGTGTAGGCTGGGCTGAGTTCTTGTCCGGAGGCTCTGGGGGAAAGTCAGCTTCCATGATCATTCAGGCTGTTGGAAGAATCCAGTTTTTTGCTGCCTGTCAGCTAGGCATTGCTGAAGGCTGCTCTCAGGTCCTTCCCACATGGTCCCCTCTGTCTTCAAGCCAGGAAAGGTACACGAAAGCCTTCTCGTGTTTCAGATCTCCCTGATTGACTTTTCTGGAACCAGCCAGAGAAAGCACTCTGCTTTTAAAGTTTTCATGTGGATGTGTTAGGCCCACCGAGATAATCTTTCTGTCTTTAGGTCAACTGGTTACTAACCTTAATTATGTTTGCAAAATCCCTTTTGCCATGTAAAGTAACATAGTCATGGAGGCCATCTTAGAATTCTGCCTACTATACTTTATATAGGCATTCTCTGTTATATAGATTTAGTTTTTAGGTTGAATAACATGACAGCATTCAAAACATTAAATGTGAATCACCATAGTGAATTATATTTAGGTTAAATTACTTTTATTGTGAATGTGATGCAAAGGATTTGTGGTATTGAAAAATACATACTTTAAAATAGATAGCCAGTGGGAAGCAGCCGCATAGCATAGGGAGATCAGCTCTGTGCTTTGTGACCACCTAGAGAGGTGGGATAGAGAGGGTGGGAAGGAGACGCAAGAGGGAGGAGATATGGAGATGTATGTATATGTAGAGCTGATTCACTTTGTTATAAAGCAGAAACTAACACACCATTGTAAAGCAATTGTACTCCAATAAAGATGTTAAAAAAAAAAGAAAAATACTTTTTAAATAAGTCTATAAAGATATCAGATAAAAGTACATTTAGGGCTTCCCTGGTGGCGCAGTGGTTGAGAATCCGCCTGCCGATGCAGGGGACATGGGTTCGTGCCCCAATCCAGGAAAAAAAAAAAAAAAAAAAAAATTTAAAAGACATATTTTAAAAAGCTATTATAAATGCTCAGCATATGCCTAGAATTCTTTGATTCCATCAGATGACAGGGAGTAGCCTTATCTCCTCAATATATACTATTAATCATGGTCTTGGTCACACATTAATGATACAAACTCATAGACTTTAGAGCTAAAAGAGATCAGAGATCATCTGGCACCCTCCCCCTCCTTTGTTTTTTTTTTCATAAATGAGGAACCTGAAACTCAGAGAGGGATATGACTCAGAGTAGTCCATAGAGCCAGCTAGTCAGTGGTAAAGATTGGCCTAGAATACATGTTTTCTGATTTCCTTTCTGGTAGAAATAATAACAGTACCATTAATTGAAGATTTTCTATATAGCAGGCACTATCCTAAGCATTTTAAATATATTATTTTCCTTAACCGTGTCAAAAATTATATCAGGTAGGCATTACTATTACCATTGCCATTTCACAGTTTGAGAAAGCTGAGTCACAGAGAAGGTAACTTGCTTCATGTCACTCAGCTAGTACATGATTGATAGAGTAGGGATTCTAAGAGAAACAGTTGGACACCAGGGCCTGACCTCTTCACTATTCTCTGCTCTTTCCACCCCACCAGCTGCTTCTAGCAGGGCCTTCCACATGTACTCATAGAGTTAGCTTAGTATCATCTCCATGGACAGCTGTCCAAGCTACCCATTGGTTATATTCTGACAACAAAATACTGAATAGCAGAGAACGTGGAGTCAGGGAACTGTGTATAAACTCTGGTTCTGTCATTTTCTGTTTGGCTTCAGGGAATTGTGTAACCCGCTGGGGCCCTTGGATACTGGATCTGTAAAATGGGGATTATGAGAGTTGTTCTAAAGAGGACACATGTAAAAAGCAATCTGTAAACAAAAGGATTACATGCTCATTGTATTGTTATTCTTTGCCAAATGGTGACTAGTTCTCATCACCCTGTAATAGCAGATTTTCAAGTCACTTTTGCTGTGATAAGAGTCAGGCATTAAATGAAAACCAGTAGATTTTTGACACTGCAAAGGCCATGTCCTGAGACCTTTAGGAAGTCATTTTTTCTGTACTTATCCTCATTCTGCATTTTCAAACGTCACTGAAGTTGTATATCTCACTGGGTGGCGGTTTTTTCATTCTTCATAGGCATTCTTCACAGGAAGTGAACGGTAAAGCTACACGGAGAGGCCAGGACTCAGCCATTGGCCTGGCTCCCTCACACCAGCCCAGCACCTTTCATGATTCCAGTTCACACCTGGACAAAATTTTTACTACTTTTAAAAAAAAATTTTTTTTGGAGTAGAGTTGATTTACAATGTTGTGTTAGTTTCTGCTGTACAGCAAAGTGAATCAGTTATACATATACACATATCCACTTTTTAGATTTCTTTTCCCATATAGGTCATTACAGAGTACTGAGTTCCCTGTGCTATACAGTAGGTTCTTATTAGTTATCTATTTTACACATAGTAGTGTCTATATGTCATTCCCAATCTCCCAATTTATCCCTCCCCCACCCTTTCTTCCCTGGTAACCATAAGTTTGTTTTCTACATCAGTGACTCTATTTCTGTTTTGTAACTAAGTTCATTTGTACCATTGTTTTAGATTCCACATATAAGCAATATCATATGATATTTGTTTTTCTCTGTCTGACTTACTTCATTCAGTTTAATGTGGCCATTTGGGGATCACTCTCAAATGAAATCATAAATATTGAATGTATGGCTATCAAGGTCTACTCTTCATCCCCATCTTTTTGTTATTGTTGTTGTTATTTCATCCTCTTTGTTTTATGTATATGTGTATTTTTTGCTATACTGTTTGAAAGTAAGTTGCAAACAATATAGCATTTCATGTCTAAATACTTCAGCGTATGTATTTCCTAATGATAAGGAAAGTTTTTATAATACATGCCATTATCTACCTAGGGAAATTAACAATTTTCTTATCCCATCTAATACCCAATTCATATTCATATTTTCCCTACTTGCCCTAATATTGCTTTTAGTGTTTTGCTTTTAGGGTTTCTTTTTTTGTTGTTTTTTTTTCTTGAAAAGAAACCAATCAAAGTATACTTATAGCATTTAATAGTTACATCCCTGTGATATTTTTAAAGCTGGAACAATTCCCCCACCTTGTTAGTTTGTTTTCATGATATTAACTTTAAGAGACTAGGTCAATTCTCTTGAACAAAATCCCATGTTCGGGGTTTGTCTGATTTTGTGTGTGTGTATTCTTTATCTTGTTATTCTGTCTTCTCTATTTTTGAAAACTTAGAAGTTGGTTGCAAAGACCTGATTAGAAACAGGTTGTGTACTTCTGTCTAGAACAACTTGATAGGTGCTACAGTGATTGCCCCACTATTAGTGCTAAGTTTGCTCACTTGATTAAGATGGGAATAGCCAGGTTTCCCAGTAGTAAAGTACCTGTTTTCCTTTAACAATTAGAACTAATTTGTGGGGTGATTTTTTGGCTCATATGAATATCCTTTTATTTAATGGCATTAGCATCCATTGATGTGCCCTATTTGAATCATTTATTCCACTGGAGGTTGCCAATTGGTAATTTTAAAATTTTCTCACTTTTTACGTGTATTAACTAACCATTTCTCTGGAAGGAAGAGCCTTCCGTCATCAATGGGGGATGATTTAGCTCCTCTCAATAGTTCATATCAGTACAACATGTTTTACTGTCAATTATCTAAAATAGGCTCAGATTATGGAACTGAGTTGTAGATCAGTGATAACATATTTTATATATACTTTTTAAAGCATTTTGATGTACATTAAAGTTGGAAGTGGAGAAGAGATGAAATTTAAAGCAGTGTTTCGAAATGGTGAGCAGATATTATAAGTGGTTTGATGGAAAGGATTTCCACAAGTCACTGTCAATATCACCAAATATTTATTGATCTAAAATGAAATTATTAATACCAGGCACTAAAAGAGCTTACCATATCCCCAAATACTAACGATATGAATAGTCAATGTGGATAAATATTTAGACCTGACAGGAAGTAAATTAATACAAGTAATTTGAACCATCCCCCTGTTGCTCCAGCTTTAGTCATCTCTCAGCTCCACATTCCAGCATGCAAGGCCTTTGATAACTGGGGCTGTTTCTTGGATCCCAATCTGCCCATTTTTCAAGCCCAGCTCAACTCCCAACTCCCTCTGTGACGCTCCTTTTCCTCCCTGTCCTCTGCAGATGGCACTTTGTACCTCTGTTACATCTGTGGTACTTGACTCAGTTTCCTGTTTGGTCTTCTAATTGGATTCCATAAGCAAACCTCCTATTCAAGCTGTTGAAGATCCTTAACATGACTATCCATGACCAAAAATTTAAAAGCTCTTTTTTCACGTGGCATTGCTGGGTTTTGCATTCCTTATGAGAATCTCTCTGAAAGTTACGAACAGATGTGAAAGTGTTAATGGGCAAGGCTATCTCCTTAGTGTAGCTTTCTTTGCTTTCTAATACTGATCACCCTGCAAAAACAGGTTTTTGTGTGAAAGTTAAAGCTAGAATTGAGGATTACTCACCATCTATTCTTTGGAAATAATGTGAAGGCCTACTTCTTTGACTGTGACAAAAAGAAAGAAAAAAGAAAAAGACAGGCATAAATTAATCTTGATTTAAATATTACAATGAAAACAAAGCTTATTTTACACAGCTTGAAACTTTTTGTTCCTTTTTGTTACCAATTTGAACACTGTTTTAAATGAAAATAAAACAATGGTATTTTGTGCTTCTTGAAGATTTTTTAGAAAGTTTTCACCCTACTCAACAAGACATGATTTGAAATACCTCTACTCTCTGCCTCCTTCATAAAAGCATTTTGTATTTATGCAGGTTTTTCATCTGAGGACCTCAAAGCATTGGCTGCTATTTTTTGTTACCAGATGATGACGACAAAACTATCACCCCTTTTGTTTTCTGTCCGTGCAGAAGCCAGTGGTAAAAAGCTACGGAGCACTGTACAGAGAAGTACAGAAACAGGCTTGGCTGTGGAAATGAGAAACTGGATGACTCGTCAGGCAAGCCGAGAATCTACAGATGGCAGCATGAACAGCTATAGCTCAGAAGGAAAGTGAGTGATGCTGGCTGTGCTGTGGTCTCCATGCCTTGCTGGAGACCTTCTTCTCTACCTCACTCTCTGTGCTTTCACCAAAGCTAACTCACATGCCCTATAGCACCATTTTAACTTTCACTGGCTGATTTGCTGTGAAGAAACCTTTTGCTTACCTGCCACTGAGAAATGTGACATATCTGGCTTTTTATATCAATGGAAATAGGTTTGGGGATAAAGTGTTTCAATTTAAGGGCAAGATGCTAAAATATGACTGTCACAAATAGAAGTTTTCCCTACCTTGAAATAATACATAAAAGCACAGAAATAATAAGCACTTGTGCCCATGCCACATGTACGATGCTAATTTTTTTAAATCTTCGCTCTAAGAGTTATTACTAAAAAATATAGAATATCGATACATACTTAGTTCCACCCAGTAACAAACAGTTCGGATACATGTAACAGCCAAAAAGAAATGCCACAAAGTTGGTGAGCCTTTCCTTTATGTAGTTATCATGTAGCTTCCCCTTGACTCCACTGTGTCTGAGATATTTTTAAAGCATTTGTAAAGATTGTATAGCCCTGTCACCAACAAATTTTGACAATTAGCAACTGCAGATCGTAGATGGGTGCGTAAAGGACATTAATAGAGAAAAGTGGGGTTTACTGACCTCATCTGTCATCACCATGGAAGCATCAGGTGCGTAGGCAACGTATGTGTAGTCATTTCACAGATGTGAGGCCATAGGAGCAGCTGGCAGAGTGTTGATGATATGCCCTAGGGATCATTTGTCTAGCACAATTATATAAATACAAGAGATTTATATGGTTTCCATATATTTATAAATAAGGTTATATGGGATATTTATGGAAGCATTAGAAATGTCCGGATTAAATGTATATTTGGGAATTAAGCTTGGGGGACGAAATAGATTTGACGTTAATCAAGGAAGTCTTAAAAGAGATGGAGAATCAAGTAAAAAAATGTGCAGTGAGCACTCATCACTGCAAAGCACTGTTAGACACTGTTAGGGATATAAAAATGTTTAAACTATGACCCCTGTGCTCCAGGTGTTTATAGTCTTATTGGAGAAATGGGATGAATACTCATAAATTCATTCAACAGATATTTCCATACCTTCTAGTGTTCTAGGCACTTTGCTATGAGTTGGGGATATATGTCACACGAGGAAGCAAAAATCGGTGGTTAGACCATAGGCTTTAGAATCATATAGGCTTAAATTCTAATCTGTTTTTTGGTGCTATAGAAACGGGCAAGTTATGTAATTTTTTTAAGATTCATTTAAATTAATTGATTGAGTTTAACAAGCACTTACAATATTTCAGGCATGGTTCTAGTGCTGGATATATATATCAGTGAACAAATAAGAAAAAAAACCCTACCCTCATCAAACTTACAGTCTAACAGATAAGATGGGCAATACACTTGAAAAATTGTTCAAATAAAAGAAAAATTAGGAAAATATATAATAGATTAGGTGGTATAAGTGCTAAGGAGAAAAAGGTGAGAGAAGAGATGGCAGAGGTGAAGGGTAGGGTTTTATGTAGGTTAGACAGGGAAAAGGGCACATTTGATTAAAAATCTGAAGGAAGTTAGTGAACACATGAATGCTTGAAGGAAGAACATTTCAGGCTGAAGCAACGCTGAGGCTGGAGCTTACCTGGCATCAGAAGTGGGAACGGCGGCACCGGGGAATGAGAGCAGGAGTAGTAAAAAACTAGGAATTAAGATATGGGGGGCAGGGGTGGACAGGTTGTATGGTCTTTATACATCATTGTAAGGACTTTGCTTTTACCCAGATCGAGATGAGAAACCAGTGGAGGATTGTGAGCAGAGGGCTGACATTATCTGGCTTCAGTTTTAACAGATCACTCTGATTGCTGTGGGAGTGGAGAGAAAGGTGGCAATGGGGAGCTCATTCAGAAGGCTGTTGCAGCAATACAGAAAGAGAAAATGATGGCTTGGACCTGAGTGGTAGCATTAGTGAGGTCGGATCCTGGATATATTTTGACAGTAGAGACAATAAGGTTCAATAATGCATTTGATATGAATGTGAGAGAAAGAGAGTGTATTAGTTTGCTAGGGCTGCCGTAACAAAATACACAGAAGAAGTACCACTAAAACAAAAATTTATTTTCTCATAGTTCTGGAGGCTAGGAATCTAAGATCAAGGTGTCAGCAAGTTTGGTTTCTCCTGAGACCTCTCTCCTTGGCTCCCAAATGGCCACCTTCTCGTGTCCTCACATGGTCTTTTCTCTCTTCATGGATACCCCTGGTGTTTCTTCTTCTTATAAGGACACCAAGTCATATTAGCTTAGGGCCCCACCTTTATGACCCATTTAACTTTAAATATCCCTTTAAAGGCTCTACGTCCAAATACAGTCATACTGAGGATTACGGCTTTAATATTCAGTCCAGAGGAAAGACAAATCCAGGGTTGAGCAATTGAAAGAATGAAGTTGCCATTGAAGATAGGAATCCTCTGAGAAGAGCAGAGTTTGATGTTTTGTTTGTTTGGGGCTTGAGAGTCAGCTTGGGACAAGTTGAGTTTCAATAGCCTGTTAGACATTCAAGCAGGTAAGGAGACAAAGCAGTTAGAATACAGGTCTGGGGCCCAAGTGAGAGGCCCAAGCTGGAGATGTCAGTCTAGGCGATATGAGCATAGATGGTGTTTAAAACCTTGAAACTGGATGAGATTGCCAAGGGAATCAGGACTTACAGAGAAGAAGTCAAAAGATGGAGCCTCCTACATTTAGTGGTAAAATTAGCAAAGGAGACTGAGGAAGAATAGCCAAAGAGGAAAACCAGGAGGCTAGAGAGTCCAGGAAGCAAAGTGGAGAAAGTGTTTCAAGGAAGAGGGAGGGATCAATTGGGTCAAATGAAGCTAATATGCTCAATTAGACAAGTCTGGAGTATTAACTGTCGGATTTACCACTGTGGCTGTTAGGTAACCTTGATCAGAGAAATTTTGGTGGAGTGGAGAAAAAGTGAGGAAGAGAGCAAGGAAAAACTGATTCGATTTTCAAAGGAGAATGAGAGGAAAGAAATTGAAGATGGTACATAGAGACAGCTCTACGAAGTTTCAAGGAGAGAAACGGGGTGGTAGCTGGGGAGGGAAGGAGGTTAGGAAGGGGATTTTTTTAAGGTGGAAGAAATAGCAGTGTGTTTGGGTGTTGATGGGAATGATCTGAAGACTTTCTTCATCGATAAAATGGGTTAAATAATAGAACCTCTCTCATAGTGCAGCTAAGAGATTCAATATGCTAATGCCTGTCATGGAATAAGTGCTCAAAGTGTACTGAGTGCTATACATAGAAATCACAGTTCATGCCCTCCAGACAAGGAAAAGAAAGGCACATAAACAGAGGCTTGCAATACAGGACGAGGGCTGCTAGAGGATAAGGAGGGAGAGCCGTGGAGGTGCAGTGGGGAGGTTGGGATCCAATTAACGTAAGTGGCAAAATAGTGGTACCAACTGCTCCTGCCACGGAAAGGGGGCTAGATGGAAACAGGAGTCGAGGGTTTAATCCTGTGTGTTATTTTACTTTTAGTCTGATTTTCCCTGGTGTCCGCTTGGCCTCTGATAGCCAATTCAGTGATTTTCTGGATGGCCTTGGCCCTGCCCAGCTAGTGGGGCGCCAGACTCTGGCCACACCTGCCATGGGTAAGAATTTCTGTCACGTGATTGTTTTTCTTTTAGATTATTGAAAATCACATTCTTTAATTTCAAAGGATCTTTAACAGTATTATCAGGAATGAGTATCTTAGATTTAAACAAAAAACTTTGACTAATTTTTTCCATCTTAATTTATATGCTTTTTAAAGTAAGGTATCATTGATAAATTTTTAAATATATTTGAATTTAGGAAAAGATGTAGGAAGTGATGAAACAATGTTAAACCAAGGCCTTTGGCACAAACATTTCTCTCGCTGTTTCTTACTCACACGCCATTAGGTGACATTCAGGTAGGAATGATGGACAAAAAGGGACAGCTGGAGGTGGAAATCATTCGGGCCCGTGGCCTTGTTGTAAAACCAGGTTCCAAGACACTGCCAGGTAAGAACAGAAGAGATTCTTCTATTATCATTCATAATCCACACTTTTCAATTCAGAGCCTTGTTTTTGATTAGATGCTGGAAACTTTGCTCTTAAATGATCAAGGATACTAATAAATGAGACAGTTAAGTGGTAGTTTGTGTGTGTGTCCTGAGTGAGCACCCAGTGAGGGTGGTCTGATGGGGAGAAGACAAGTCGTTAGATAAGCACATATGTGGTAGAAACCACTGCAAAATAAAACCTATCACATTGATTTTGTACGACTTATACATAAGAAGTTCTTGTTAGCTGGTGTTTTGTGTTATTCTTCAGTTTATCTGGAGCTTCTAAATTCTCCTAACGAATCCTTAGAGTCCTGGAATTAGAATAAAAATAGTTACAGGCTCCCAAAGTAGCATAAGCCCCTACGTGAAGGACATTCTAAGATTCTTACTTCCTGTAGTGTATAGAGAGGCACCATTATAAGTTTTTATTGTGATGTCACATATTTCATACCGAAATGTCATAATCTAAGGTGCTTAGAGCCATGGGGAATGCCACAAATTCCAGATGTCTGGATCTGATGTACAGAACAATTCTGAAACTTGGTTTCTCACCTCAGCACCTCCACTGACTGACTTGTAATTTTGAATCTCTAGCTTCCCTGTCCTTGCAGAAATTCCAAATTGTAATGTATGTTACCTATTGTACAACCTTGCAGTGGTGATTAAGACAGTTGTGTTCATAAACGTCTTGGCGTTTAGTCAACTGACTCTGCTAGAAAGAATCCTGCAGTTTTGTACCTGCACGAAAATGTTTTTATGAAGAGTCTGTCAGAAAAACTTCAACCCATGGTATTCATAATTAGTTGCCTCTTCCTGGCTAATTTGAACGTATTACATCAAACCCCACCCCTGTTGGGTACCCACACCATCAATAAATAAACCCTTTTGAGTGATCAATGATTTGTGGGGATGGGTGAGTAAAACAATATAATTTCGAGCACATTTAATTAGATTTAAGTATTGACACATGAAAAACTGAGCGAGACATCTTTCTTGAAATTGTTAGGGACTGGAAGCATTTCTCCTTTTTTTAACGCGGTTGTTCAAATCCATATAACCAGTTGATGGCAAAATAGTAATCAACTCAGAGGCTATGTTAACATTGCCTAAAACTACCTGAATGGCTGATTGATAGTTATCTATTGTTTAGCTAATGATTTTGACATAATGTGGAAAGGCCAGTGATTTTTGACCGCTGGCTCTTCCAGCCTAAGATTAAGCTGTGGCAGATGTCACCCATAAGCTGGGTGTTCCGTAACCATAGCTCATCACTTAACACTCCTCTGTGTTTTCTTTCCCAAGCACCATATGTAAAGGTGTATCTATTAGATAATGGAGTCTGCATAGCCAAAAAGAAAACAAAAGTGGCAAGAAAGACGCTGGAACCCCTCTACCAGCAACTATTATCTTTTGAAGAAAGTCCCCAAGGAAAGGTTTTACAGGTATTTACTGAATTATATATTCCTTACCTAAGAAAGTGTCTTCATGGAGTCAAACTTTGTATCCAACATCTTTTCTTATCACATCCTTTTCCATTCTTCACAGCTGAAATTCTTGGGAGACTTCAAAGTAGTGGCCAGTGCTGTAAAGCTATACACACTAGGGAACTATCGATATATTCAGTATCCTGTGATAAACCATAATGGAAATGAATGTGAGAAAGAAAACAAAAGCTATACACACTGTTGTTTCCTTTAAAGTGACTATAGACTTGTAAACCCCCATCACACATAAGCTCCCATCTTCCTTGATCCCTTATGATCTTAACACTCCTGTAAAGTTTTCCTAACATACCTTCAGATTCTGGTAAAGACAACTATCCCAGTAATTAAATACAACTACATAACTTGATGTTTGATGTCAGCACATTAACTGAATGTACTTTAGTTTACAAGGTTTTACATACATGATTATACTGACATTGCTCTTTTAATTTTGCCAACAGATCATAGTCTGGGGAGACTATGGCCGCATGGATCACAAATCCTTTATGGGAGTGGCCCAGATACTTTTAGATGAACTGGAGCTATCCAATATGGTGATTGGCTGGTTCAAACTTTTCCCCCCTTCCTCCCTAGTAGATCCAACCTTGGCCCCTCTGACAAGAAGAGCTTCCCAATCATCTCTGGAAAGTTCAACTGGACCTTCTTACTCTCGTTCATAGCAGCTGTAAAACTGTTGTCATAGCAACCAGCGTTACAAAAAAAAAAACCCCACAGGTCGCAAACCCTGGTAACACTGCATGCTTAATGTTGTGTCTTCTGAGCCTGTTTCTAGGGATACAAAGCGATCCTGTGTTCTCAGAGGAAGTTGCACACATTGTGCCCTAAAGAAGGCCCTCAGGTGAAAGAGCGGAGCTATGACGAACTATCAGGTTTGGAGTTCAGTAATACTCACGTTTTGGT
Source organism: Physeter macrocephalus (assembly GCF_002837175.3). NCBI lineage: Eukaryota > Metazoa > Chordata > Mammalia > Artiodactyla > Physeteridae > Physeter > Physeter macrocephalus. The sequence continues at coordinate 32,668,585 of NC_041228.1, read as the reverse complement.
CCAATCTGAAGCCATGGATTAATCTCAAAGAAAGAATCAGTTTCATGCAACAAAAGCCCTTTTCAATGGCACCTTTATATTTTTATCGTTCCTTTTTCTTCATTTCTCTGACCCCAAAGTCCTGTGATGCCACAGAAATGGAGCTATCCAGCCATTAAGCCATGTTACAAGTCAAGGCATGAAGTCCTAGGAAGCATCAGGTGAAAAGCAAGAGACCAAAGACTTGGTCCAGGACAAAAACGTCAGCCCTCCTCTGGACGGGGATGGGAGCAGCCAGTCCAACGTGACAGCGTGAACAGTGGCAGACTTCGGAGCTCCAGCAGGCATGGCACTCACTAATGCCAAGATGAGTTGGACTCTGAAAAACAAAATTCTGTGGCTACACTGTACTGAATGAAATTAAACTTTTTTTTGCATGGACACAGATTAGCTAAATACTTAAATTATTTTCTTGGGGCTGCAACTTGCAAAAAATAAAAATAAAAATCAGCCATTTTCAACAATTTATATTATTTTTAAAAATAAATTTCACTAGTGCATGGTTTTAAAAAAGGGAGAGAATGCAACAGGGTGATACAAAGACACACCATGTTTATTCTTTAAAGTAATCATAGTCTGTGTTTTGGCAGACATTAAAGAAAATACTTTCTAGAAAATACTTAAAATTCTCTTTATGTGACAAATAAGTATAACATATTCAACTTATTTCCATGTTAAATATACAAATCTTACAAAGTTCAATATGTGCAAATTGTTCACATCTTTCTTCCTCTATCTCACTTTTCTTCTTCTCCCTCTTTTAATCTTTTATTTTCTTTCTCCCTACCAGAGTGAACATTATGCTAAAAAATTACAAGATTTTGACCTGATACTCTGTTATACCCCATGTTTGATTCAGAGCTGTAGATGCTTCTGAATCTCTGAATTTCTCAAGGGGGGCAAAAACTATTTAAGAGCTTTCTTTATTTCAAGCGTGTTGAAAAGGATTTTGCAACATGACTTGGGAGTTCATTAGAGTAAGTCAGCATGTATTTGATAAAGAAGATATTTGAACTTTTGCAATTTATTGTACAGTGCATGGTAATTTTATTTCCATCTTCAAAGTTCAGTTTACAGGAAAATCCTAAAATCATGTGGCCATTGTAATGTCTAATAAATTTGTTTTTAGCACCAGCATTATTCATACAGGGGTTAAAGTATTATTTCTAGAAGGTCTTAGGTTTTGTGGGTTTTTTTTTAATTAATTAAAGCAATTCCTTTAGCCAATTTCCATTTACTATGTGAATAGAAACACTGCTAATAATTTGGAGCCCTGAAGCACAAGGCTGTTTATTAATTCATTTTTCTGTAGTAAAATTCAATTTTTCACAAATTATATTTCTAAAGAAATATAGCAAACATAAATTTGCAACAGATAATTTTAAAGCTCCAATTTTTAGGTGACTCAAAGAAAGTCAGTCTGCCTATTAACAGTTCTTTGATGCCATCACCGAAAGTCTACATACAAATCCCCAAAATCAAACCCCTGCCTTTGGTTTTACAGACAGTTATTACCATTGGGTGGTGCTGCAAGGTCAAATTTCTCTTAAGTTCCCCGACTTAGGAGAAAAGTCACCGAGTAATGTAATAAACCACCCATACTTCTTTGTTTCTTTCTGTACACTTTGATAACACATTCTTATAGATGGATTTTAACTTCTTGCAACAACTTTTGAAATCCACGTACATACCATTTGTTTAAGGCCACGCACAAAAATTGCTCTCGTGTTCCTTTTTAAGTTCAGTGTTGACCATTCAAAACTATCATGCTTGATATGGTGCAAAAGTTAAAAATGAGTATCACTAAAAATGCCTTCTCTTTATGCGGTGCAATACGAACTACACTGAGACTGTGTCTTGACATTCTGAGACCTACGATGGACCCAGGTAAAGTTGAAAAGAACGAATAAAACTCTATTGAAATAATTTAGACACTTGTGTACCAGCAACAATTGATTTAATAGACCTACAGTGTCTATACTCTCCCTTAGAATAAACATTTACCATTTTCCTGATACTAAGATGCAGTCACATAATCTTTTGTGCATATTCCTATATAAATTATTTCTAATTTTAATAAGGACATGACTGTATGGAATATTTGTACATACCTATCATTATGCAGTATTTATTTTAATGTTGGTGTATTTTTTTCTTAATTTTCACATGTCTGCACCTCGACTTGTGGTTTAGTCATGTAAATAGCACTATTCCAGTGACCATTGCTGCCCTGTACATAGTATGTTTTAAAAGTAAAGGGAATTCCAGTTGGAAAAAAAAAAAGGGCAGATTAGTCCTGTAATGAACACCAACTAATGTAAAACTCAAATTCATTCTCGTGATGGTATTTAACACTTTAAATAAAACATTTTCTTTGCAGACGTTGTATGCATGGCATTCTGACTTCTTCCCACACATTCCCAAGCCTACTACAGCTCATTCCCTGAGCCCGCACATGATTTAAAGACAATGAAATCATCTTTTCCGCCTCTCCATAACAGAAGCAAACCTCTGGTCTTACCAGATAGCCCTCAGTAGAGCACTTTTTTAAAATGCCAAAGGGGGACTTCCCTGGTGGCACAGTGGTTAAGAATCCTCCTGCCAATGCAGGGAACATGGGTTCGATTCCTGGTCCGGGAAGATCCCACATGCCGCGGAGCAACTGAGCTCGTGTGCCACAACTACTGAGCCTGCACTGTAGAGCCTGTGCTCTGCAACAAGAGAAGCTACAGCAATGAGAAGCCCGCACACCACAGCAGAGTAGCCCCCGCTCACCACAACTAGAGAAAGCCTGCTCACAGCAACCAAGACCCAACACAACCAAAAAATAAATAAATAAAATAAAATAAAAAATAAAAACCCTTCCCCCAAAAGCCATTGGGGAGTTTGGGTCTTTAAAAATAATAATTCAAAAAAATAAAAAAAGAAAATGCCAAAGGATTTCGGCTCACAGCATTAAAATTGGTTGCTTTTTAAGAGATTATTGCAGATTGAGGTGCTTTCTGATGAAATGACTCAGCAACTCACAGATTTAAATGAGTGAGATTTCTGAGTCAGTGTGGCCTCCACTGACTGACAGCAGTCAAAGAGAATCACGCACAGGCTCTGCCATTCCCTGGCTGGAGATGGCGAGGGTGACAGTTGGCATTACGCTATGTGTTTCCACTGATGTGTCAGTTCAACTTTGTGGGGGACGGGGTGGGGAGCATTTTCAGTTGGGGACACATGCGTGGTAACCTGACATGGAGCAACTGACATATAACAACCTTTCCAGAGACTGGCTTCTGTCACGTGAGTATGAGTGGAGGAGAGGGTCTCTCCATACCCTTCTAGGGTGGTTCCTCTAACTGCGAGAAAGAACCCCAGCAGAGTTCCAGTGGAAGTCCTCCCCGGCTCTAAATTTAAGAGCGAGTTTGATTAATTAGAAATCCAACTGAAATCCAAACCTAGTTCTCTCTCCATTCCTTGAACCAGCCGTTTCTTTGATTTCCAAGGACTCGATTCCAGCCCAGTCCCCCATATCTATCCCATATTATCTTTTCACTATTTAATATATACTCTCTGCTCTAGCAAGCTATTTCTTTGCTGTTCATACACTCCTAAAAATCTCCTTGCCTTTTTTATATGCCCTCTCCTGAAAAGCCCTTCTACTTTCTCAGAAGTGATCCATGTTAGTCCCTTCCTGCAATTCCTAGCTCAGGACTGAGCTCTCCTGTAGCAGTTCCTGACAACCCTAACCACATGGCTGCATCGAGGCCAACACCTTCACTTTCCCAGGAACTCCAGACACCGAGGGTCCACAAGCAAAGATGAAGGACATGATGGTCACTGTCATGGGGGCTGTGGGAGAATTGGCCAAGAAATCACCAAAGCTGTCTGTACTGACTTAACCTTTAACACTCTTGGCATAAAAATCACATTTTCTGCATGTTTATCTCCACTCAACACAGCTTATGATGCCTCAATATCCTCTAGCATCCATGGACTGAATGAACAGAAGTTCACACATCCACCTTTGGTTTGTGAAATGTGTATTGAGAAGCAGTGTGTAAGAGGGAATAAAAAACAAAAACAATCTACGGCACTCAAATTCTTCATATGACTTAAGTCACTTAGTCTCTCTGGCAATCATTTCTTCACCTGGGAAATAAGGAGTTTGAGTTAAACATTCTTCCATCATTAAATCAACACTTTGACTATAACTTATAAGCTCCTTCAAGGAAGGGACCATATATGGGTTTTTCCCTCCTCTTTTGTAACCTCAGTGATAAGAACAATGCTGGACACATAGATGTTCCATAAATATCTGCCAAATTAATGAATATTTAGTCCTTGCTCTTTTGAGACACTATTTTAGGCATTGTAGTGAACAGAAAAAGCATGGCCCTATCCCCATGGGACTTCCATTCTACTAAGGAAGACGCACATTGGGTAAAAAATTACAAGTAAGATAACTTTCCAAAGGGGATAAAAGCTATAGGAATATACAGCAGTGTTTTAACCCAGTCAAGAGAGTCGAGGAAGGCTAATATCTATAAAAATGAACAGGAGTTAAATACAAGGTGATGGTGCCAATGGGAGATGGGAGTTAGGTGAAGAATATTCCGGGCAGAGATAACAGCAGCTGAGAAATTTGAGGGTAGGGAACTGTAACTCTACCACTTAGTAGTGTGTCTAAAGCAAAGGTGAGTTCATATGAAGTGCTTATGAGTGAACAAATGAATAAACAATACAGATTTCTGCAGCCTAAGCTATTTCTGAACCATTGAGGGTTTCCTTGAGAAGATAGTTTTAACTTAAACTTGATGCGAGGACTATTCATAAATAGTCATTGGTAAGGGATAATCCTCTATTTAACTATATTTAAAATTGGTCTCAGAATGCTCCTCAGCCGTTAATCCCATTCAATTGTTAGATCTTTGAACATAGGAACCATGGTCTATAGCTCTGTACCCAGCATAGCTCAGCACTAAGCACATTACAGTTGCCGAATACACAGCCTTAACAGTGAATATCCCTTTCAGATATTCTCGGAAAGATTGTGGTTATCAACTTGGAAGATTCCCGAGTCCTAAAATTTATGTTCATAGTTTGCATACGGTGGAGTTAGAAAGACTTTAAACCTGTGGTGTTCTTAATGCCCGAGCACCAGCTTCCTGTCATTTTGCTTTGAGGTAGGGGACTATTTTGTTTAGTATGCTTCCTTTTCTGATCTATCCATAGTGTTCCCAAGAGACCTGCCATTTTCTAACTAATCCCATTCTTCTGGCTTCAACTGATGGTGGTATAGGGGGTGCAGACTCCTAAAATGGGTCAGTCTGTACCCTTGCCTGTGAAGATGTGTTATTTTTTGCCTTGATACCAAAGAGGCAGTTCATCTCCAGTGACAGAAACTATTAGATGGGGGAAAAAAAGGCCAGGAGCTGTCGGTGGCTATGTTTTCTGATATATGATGGAAATTGGATTAAGAAAGAGAAGAAAGTCAGCAAAGCCAAAGTGGAGGCATGAATTGAAGAGAGTCCTGCAGGTTTCATGTTCCTGGTTCCGTTAACGACTGAGGATCAGCTGCATCTTTGCTCTTCCAAGAGAGCCCATACATTCAAGCTCTGGTTAGTTGGGTGCCTGCGATATGAAATCACAAGTCCTAATTAATGCATCTGGCCAAGGACAAGGCTGATGGAATCAAAGAACCCTGAAGGAGCCTTTGAGGTTACCTAGGACAATCTCATAGCATTAAGAGAAACCCTAAAAGGTGGCCATCAAACCTCTGCTTGCAAGTGGCTGGACAGATAAATTCAGGAATATAGCTCATTCCATGGTCTCTAACAGATCTCCTTTCTAGCACCTAACCTAAATCTCCCTTCTGGAATTTTGCACTTCCTGGGCTCAGTGCTCACCACACAACAGGCCAATAAATCAAGAGATGAGTTGTTGGGGCAAGGAATAGCGACTTTATTTGGAAAGCTGGCAGACCAAGAAGATGGTCAACTTGTGCCCTAAAGAACCACCGTGCCTGAGTTAGAACTCAGGCTTCTTTTATACTAAAAGAGGAGGGAGTAAAGTCAAACACTTCCTGGTTCCAGTAGGCCTCCCGAGGGGATGTGTTAATTTCTTCCTGCCTGCAGTCCTTCACAGGTGGGCCTGGTCAGAATGTTTCCTGTGAGCTAAACAAAGGTTTTTTAGCTTAATGCTCATTACCTGGGAGGCAGGGCTCCCAGAGATGGGCCACTATGTATAATTTAAGCTTATAGGCAACATACTTTTAGTGATTAACTTGTAATAGAATACAAAGGTTCTTTCCTATTACAATTCCTGACTGCCAATGTCCACTCCACCAACTTATGGGAAAAGGACGAAGACCGCTCTGGCTACTCCCGGAGGTGACAAACATTCCTTAGAATATTTAGTCAGTTCTTTTTTATACCTACAACTATCTGAACCTGATGAAGCCCATTAGCACTTTGTTTTCTAATTTGTAATTGAACTTGGGTGTTTTGGTTCCAGTTCCCAGTACATATACTAAATTCCTGTGCTATTTATTTAGACAAAATTAAACAACTTGGTTGACCCTTCTCCAGCTACAATGAAATTCCCATCTACTTCAGTTGGATAGGCAGACCTGTTGGAGGCAAACTCATGAACAGAGATTAGTATTAGTGCGCAAAGTTTCAACATCATTGGCAACTGCTAGGTCTTTTAAAGCATCTACAGATTCTCACCTGCGCAGACACCTGGAATGGCCTACCGTTCAGTGTTTCAAAGGGACTTAATTTAAGCCTGCTACTGGGAGCCACTGATCCATCGCAGGGCAACTGGCAAGGCCTTATCTCAAGTTAAATTAGTATCCATTTTCCCAGTTTTTCCTATTGATTGTGGTCTCCAGGATGAATGTAATTCCAATGCCTTAATCCAAATCAGGGGATAATTTCCTTAAGGAGGGCTTTAACCAATTAAAAGACACTGATTTTAAAAACTAATAACTTAAAACTGCCACACACAAAACAAATGGTCCACAAAAAATTCTCCTTTTTCTGAAGGTTTTACGATGCATTGTTGCTATTAACCAGTCTTTTACTATGAAACTTAAATGGCCAGTTGAGACCAACTGTTCTGAGACCATCTTTGACCACTGATTAAGACTGGGGTGGCGGGTATAATATTCATTTAACCTTCTGAGCTTTCTGGGCAGACTTGGTGACCTTGCCAGCTCCAACTGCCTTCTTGTCCACTGCTTTGATGACACCTATAGCAACCGTCTGTCTCATGTCACCACCAGCAAAGTGGTCCAGAGCAGGGTAGTCAGAGAAGGTCTCAACACCGTGGGCTTGCCAGGAACCATATCAACATCACAAGAATGTGGGGCCATCTTCCAGCTTTTTCCGAGAAAGATGATCAATCTTCTCCTTCATCCCAGCAAACCTGCAGCTCATTCCCCACTGTCAATTTTACCCAGGGCTCTGGGTGTGGGGAATTAGGCACCAAGTCCAAGGGAGCCCCAGGCCTCTTCATTCATCAGAGTGTTCCTCTCTTTCTACCATGTGAGAGGCTCTCGTCTGATTGTGTTTCTTCTTATGACTCAGCCTAGGACAATCTGTTTTCCAATGTTCTTCCTCCTTACAGTGAGTACATTGTTCCTTACTGTCGTGGCTTACCTCTCTTTGGCTTACCTCTCTTTGGGTTACTCACTTTCCTGGAATCCAGTGCCACTGCCAAAAAATGGCATTGAGTTGTTGGGGCAAGGAATAGCGACTTTATTTGGAAAGCTGGCAGACCAAGAAGATGGTCAACTTGTGCCCTAAAGAACCACCGTGCCTGAGTTAGAACTCAGGCTTCTTTTATACTAAAAGAGGAGGGAGTAAAGTCAAACACTTCCTGGTTCCAGTAGGCCTCCCGAGGGGATGTGTTAATTTCTTCCTGCCTGCAGTCCTTCACAGGTGGGCCTGGTCAGAATGTTTCCTGTGAGCTAAACAAAGGTTTTTTAGCTTAATGCTCATTACCTGGGAGGCAGGGCTCCCAGAGATGGGCCACTATGTATAATTTAAGCTTATAGGCAACATACTTTTAGTGATTAACTTGTAATAGAATACAAAGGTTCTTTCCTATTACAATTCCTGACTGCCAATGTCCACTCCACCAACTTATGGGAAAAGGACGAAGACCGCTCTGGCTACTCCCGGAGGTGACAAACATTCCTTAGAATATTTAGTCAGTTCTTTTTTATACCTACAACTATCTGAACCTGATGAAGCCCATTAGCACTTTGTTGTCTAATTTGTAATTGAACTTGGGTGTTTTGGTTCCAGTTCCCAGTACATATACTAAATTCCTGTGCTATTTATTTAGACAAAATTAAACAACTTGGTTGACCCTTCTCCAGCTACAATGAAATTCCCATCTACTTCAGTTGGATAGGCAGACCTGTTGGAGGCAAACTCATGAACAGAGATTAGTATTAGTGCGCAAAGTTTCAACATCATTGGCAACTGCTAGGTCTTTTAAAGCATCTACAGATTCTCACCTGCGCAGACACCTGGAATGGCCTACCGTTCAGTGTTTCAAAGGGACTTAATTTAAGCCTGCTACTGGGAGCCACTGATCCATCGCAGGGCAACTGGCAAGGCCTTATCTCAAGTTAAATTAGTATCCATTTTCCCAGTTTTTCCTATTGATTGTGGTCTCCAGGATGAATGTAATTCCAATGCCTTAATCCAAATCAGGGGATAATTTCCTTAAGGAGGGCTTTAACCAATTAAAAGACACTGATTTTAAAAACTAATAACTTAAAACTGCCACACACAAAACAAATGGTCCACAAAAAATTCTCCTTTTTCTGAAGGTTTTACGATGCATTGTTGCTATTAACCAGTCTTTTACTATGAAACTTAAATGGCCAGTTGAGACCAACTGTTCTGAGACCATCTTTGACCACTGATTAAGACTGGGGTGGCGGGTATAATATTCATTTAACCTTCTGAGCTTTCTGGGCAGACTTGGTGACCTTGCCAGCTCCAACTGCCTTCTTGTCCACTGCTTTGATGACACCTATAGCAACCGTCTGTCTCATGTCACCACCAGCAAAGTGGTCCAGAGCAGGGTAGTCAGAGAAGGTCTCAACACCGTGGGCTTGCCAGGAACCATATCAACATCACAAGAATGTGGGGCCATCTTCCAGCTTTTTCCGAGAAAGATGATCAATCTTCTCCTTCATCCCAGCAAACCTGCAGCTCATTCCCCACTGTCAATTTTACCCAGGGCTCTGGGTGTGGGGAATTAGGCACCAAGTCCAAGGGAGCCCCAGGCCTCTTCATTCATCAGAGTGTTCCTCTCTTTCTACCATGTGAGAGGCTCTCGTCTGATTGTGTTTCTTCTTATGACTCAGCCTAGGACAATCTGTTTTCCAATGTTCTTCCTCCTTACAGTGAGTACATTGTTCCTTACTGTCGTGGCTTACCTCTCTTTGGCTTACCTCTCTTTGGGTTACTCACTTTCCTGGAATCCAGTGCCACTGCCAAAAAATGGCATTTCGTTTTGCATCATCTTTCTTGTTTTTCCCTGTTGAACGCTTTAAAAGCAGCATCCACAGCTGAGTGCCAGGGGCCACGTGACTTAGGAAGCAGGGCTGAAATCTCTCCCAGCGACTGCGAGAGCCACAGTTTTACACCTTTGCCACCAGCTTTGTATATTCAGCGCCTGTGGGACATCCAAACGGACAACGGGTGCTTCTGCCGCTGGGATACGTCTGGCCTTAGCAGCTGTGGGCTTTGCGGGTGTGTGCACGTGGGGGCTTGGCCAGGGTCTGGGCTGCCTCCATAGCCTTCCACAGTGGGTCCAGGTGTGCAACTGCTGTGGTCCTAAAACCTGACTTCAGTGGATCCCTGCTGGTGGCCTTGTGAAAACAACACCTGAGGGACACTAGGGCCGAGTGCTGGCATTCCCAAGATTGAGGTGGGGCCAAGGGCAGTGCAAACAACAATGTACTTTGTGAGCCCGCACAACAGATAAAAAGGTGACACAACAGCGCACACTCACTGGTGAACAGCTCCAGCGGAGGAATACCCAGGGACTCCTTTCCCAGTGAGTACACTCCAGTCCTGCCTATCTCATACTGCAGCTCAGAAACACGGCTCAGAAATGGATTGGGGGCTTCTACTCCAACAACTAGGGAGCAGACCCTGCCCCTGAGAGGGCAGTGACAGGGCAGTGACAACCACAGAGGAAAGAGGAGGCCCCACTCAATATACAGTGCAGGCTCTGGTCACCAAAATACCAGTCACACCTCCTATTAAGGGGATAATGGCCAGCATACAGTGAGGAAAGAGGCAGCAAGCATCCATACTAAAAACAGCCCTCGCACCAAAAAATAAACTCACACAGGCTACACAGGGATGCTCCCACATAAAAATAACCCTCCAAGACCACAGTAGTTAATTATTTCTCCTAAACTCACAGAGTAGGAGAAATATAAGGGGAAATAATGAAGAAGCAGAGGAACCAATCTCAATTAAAAGACCAAGAGAATTCCCCTGAAGGAACAAACAATGAAACAAACCTCTTCAGTCTAATAGACACCGAGTTCACAAAGGAGGTAATGAAAATACTGAAGGAATTTAAAAAGGCTATTGACAAAAATGCAGATTACTGTAAAAACAAAAAAACTAGAAACTATAAAGAGGAGCCAAGAAAAATTAGAAAATGCATTCGCAGAGACAAAAGCTGACCTAAAGGCAATGAATACCAGAATGAATAATGCAGAAGAACGAATAAATGATCTGGAAGATAGAATAATGAAAATCACCCAATTAGAACAGCAGACAGAAACCCAAATGAAAAAAAAATGAAAGAACATAAGAGACCTATGGGATAATATAAAGCATGCCAATCTATGCATAATAGGAATCCCAGAAGGAGAAAACAAAAGGGGATTGAAAATGTATTTGAAGAAATTATGGCTAAAACATCCCAAACCTAAAGAAGGAAACAGATATCCAGGTACAGGAAGCACAGAGGGTTCCAAATAAGATAAACTCCAACAGACCTATACCAAGACATATAATTAAGTTGGCAAAAATTTAAAAGAGGATTCTAAAGGCAGCAAGAGAAAAACAAAGAGTTAATTAGAAGGGAACCCCCATAAGGCAATCAGCTGATTTCTCTATAGAAACGTTGCAGGCCTGAAGGGAGTAGCAAGACATATTCAAAGTCCTGAGGGAAAAATCTTTAACCTAGAATATTCTACCCAGCAAGATCTTCATTTAGAAGGAGACAAAGAATTTCTCAGACAAGCAAAAATTAAAAGAATACAGCAATAAAAAACATATCGTAAAGGAAATATTAAAGGTCTTCTCTAAAAAGGAAAGAAGAATCTATAGGAAAGAGAAAATCACAATTGGAAAGTAAAACACTTAAATAAGCCAGTAGAGAGATTTTTTAAAAAATCTGTGAAAGAGATGATAACCACAATGAAAAGCAAAAGGATGAACATGAAGATATAAAGGGGACAAAATCATAAAATGTGGGGAAGAAGAGTAAAAAAAAAAAAAAAAAATTGTAGAATTTTTTTTTTCTATAATGTGTTTGAGCCTATATGACAATCAGTCTAAAGCAAGCAGATACAGAAAGGGGTTAATATACTTGAGAAAACAAGGCAACCATAAATCAAAAACATAATAAATTCCAAAAAAACAAAAAGAAGAGAACATAAGCATAATACAAAAGAAAATCATCAAACCACAAAAGGAAAAAAAAAGGAAAAAAGAAGAAATACAAAATCAATGGGCAAACAAGGTTTAAAACGGCAATAAATACATATCTATCAATAATTACCTTAAATGTTAATGGACTAAATGCTCCAATCAAAAGACACACAGTGAAAGATTGGTTAAAAAACAAGAGCCAACAATATGCTGCTCCAAGAGACCCACTTTAGGGCAAAGGACATGCATAGATTGAAAGTGAGGGGATGGAAAAAGATATTTCATGCCAACAGAAATGACGAGAAAGCACGGGTTGCAATACTCATATCAGACAAAATAGACTTTAAAACAAAGGGCATAAAAAAAGATAAAGAAGGACACTGTATAATACTAAAAGGATCAATACAAGAAGAGAAGTTTACACTCGTCAACCTATATGCACCTAATATAGGAGAACTGAAATACATAAAACAAATACTAACAGACATAAAGGGAGAAACTAATGGGAAGACAATAATAGTAGGAGACTTTAACACCTCACTCACATCAATGGACAAATCTTTGAGACAGAAAATCAGTAAGGCAACAGAGATCCTAAATGATACAACAGAACAGTTAGACTTTATATTTTCAGGACAGTACATCCAAAAAAAAGCAGAATACACATTCTTTTCAAGTACACATGGAACATTCTCTAGGATCGACCACATACTAGGCCACAAAACAAGCCTCAAAAAATTTAAGAGTGTAGAAATTATTTCAAGCATCTTTTCTTATCACAATGGTATTAAACAAGAAATCAACCACTGAAAAAGAAACGAGAAAAAAAACCCACTCACATGGAGACTAAACAACATGCTACTAAAAAACAAATAGATCAACGATGGAATCAAAGAAAAAATGTTTAAATATCTTGAGGCAAATGACAATGAAAATGCAACCATATAAAATCTATGGGATGCAGCAAAAGCAGTTCTTAGAGGGAAGTTCATAGTGATACAGGCCTTCCTCAAAAAAAACAAGAAAAAGCTCAAATAAACATCTTAACCTACCACCTAATAGAATTACAAAAAGAACAAACAAACAAAACCTAAAGTCAGCTGAAGGAAGGAAATAAATAAAATACAGGTTAAAAAAAAATAGAAAAATATCAATAAAACCAAGAGCTGGGGAGGAGAACCAAGATGGCGGAATAGAAGGATGTGTTCTCACTCCCTCTTGCAAGAACACCAGAATCACAACTAGCTGATGGACAATCATCAAAAGGAAGACACTGGAACTCACCAAAAAATATACCCCACATCCAAAGACAAAGGAGAAGCCACAATGAGATGGCAGGAGGGGCGCAATCACAGTAAAATCAAACCCCATAACTGGTGGGTGGGTGACTCACAGGCTGGCGAACACTTATACCAAAGAAGTCCACCAACTGGAGTGAAGGTTCTGAGCCCCACGTCAGGCTTCCCAACCTGGGGGTCCAGCAACGGGAGGAGGAATTCCTAGAGAATCAGACTTTGAAGCCTAGTGGGAATTGATTGCAG
>NC_041228.1:32612596-32654812 GCF_002837175.3 Physeter macrocephalus | reverse complement strand
GCGCGTTCGGAGCCTGTGCTCCGCAACAGGAGAGGCCACAACAGTGAGAGGCCCGCGTACAGCAAAAAAAAAAAAAAAAAAAAAAAAAAGAAGTGGCACATATATACAATGGAATATTACTCAGTCATGAAAAGAAACGAAATTGAATTATTTGTACTGAGGTGGATGGAGCTGGAGTCTATCATACAGAGTGAAGTAAGTCAGAAGGAAAAAAACAAATACTGTATGCTAACACATCTATATGGAATCTAAGAAAAAAAATGTCATGAAGAGCCTAGGGGTAGGAGAGAGAGTGGCATGGACATATATACACTACCAAACGTAGGGTGGATAGCTAGTGGGAAGCAGCCGCATGGCACAGGGAGATCAGCTAGGTGGTCTGTGACCACCTGAGGGGGTAGGATGGGGAGGTTGGGAGGGAGGGAGATGCAGGAGGGAGGAGATATGGGAGCATGTGTATATGTGTAGCTGATTCACCTTGTTGTAAAGCAGAGACTGGCACACCATTGTGGAGCAGTTATACTCCAATAAAGATGTTAAAAAAAATAATAAAAAAAAAATAAAGATGCAGACCTACTAAAACAAATAAAGAAGCAAACAACCCAATCCAAAAATGGGCAGAAGACCTAAATAGACATTTCTCCAAGAAGACATACAGTGGCCAGGAAGCACATGAAAAGGTGCTCAACATCACTAATTATTAGAGAAATGCAAATCAAAACTACAATGAGGTATCACCTCACATCAGTTAGAATGGGCATCATCAGAAAATCTACAAACAACAAATGCTGGAGAGGGTGTAGAGAAAAGGGGATCCTCGTGCACTGTTGGTGGGAATGTAAATTGATACAGCCCCTATGGAGAACAGTATGGACGTACCGTAAAAAACTAAAAAGAGAATTACCATATGATCCAGCAATCCCACGACTGGGCATACACCCAGAGAAAACCATAATTCAAAAAGAGACGTGCACCCGAATGTTCATGGCAGCACTATTTACAATAGCCAGGTTATGGAAGCAACCTAAATGCCCATCGACAGATGAATGGATCAAGAAGTTGTGGTACATATATACAATGGAATATTACTCAGCCATAAAGAGGGACGAAATTGAGTCATTTGTAGAGATGTGTATGGATCTAGAGACTGTCATACAGAGTGAAGTAAGTCAGAAAGAGAAAAACAAATATTGTATATTAACGCATGTATGTGGAACCTAGAAAAATGGTACAGATGACTGGTTTGCAGGGCAGAAGTTGGGACACAGATGTAGAGAACAAACGTATGGACACCGAAGGGGGAAAACTGTGGTGGGGTGGAGATGGCGGTGTGCCGAATTGGGTGATTGGGATTGACATGTATACATTGATGTGTATAAAATTGATGACTAATAAGAACCTGCAGTATAAAAAACCAAACAAACAAAACCAAGAGCTGGTTCTTTAAAAGGATAAACTAAACTGAGAAACCTCAGGCCTGGTTCACCAAGAAGAAAAGAGAATTAACCCAAATAAACAAAATAAGAAATGAAAAAGGAGAAATATCAACTGATACCACAGAAATACAAAAAACCATAAAAGAATACTATGAACAATTATATGCCAACCAATTCAACAACCTAGAAGAAATGGACAACTTTCTAGAAACATACAGTGCACCAAAATTGAATCAAGAATAGATAATTTGAACAGACTGATGACTAGAAGTGAAATAGAATCTGTAATAAAACAAAAAACAACAACAAAAAAACAACTCCCTACAAACAATGTCTAGGACTAGATGGCTTCAGAGGCGACTTCTACCAACATACAAAGAAGAACTTTAGTGATCCTTCTCAAACTCCTCCAAAAGTTTGAAGAGGAGGGAACACTCCCAAAGATGTTTTATGAAGCTGCCATCACCTTGATACCAAAACCAGATAAAGATACCACCAAAAAAGAAAATTATAGGCCAATATCTTTGATTAATATAGATGCAAAAATTCTTAACAAAATACTAGCAAACCAAATCCAACATCACACAAAAAACATCATACACCACAACCAATTGGGATTCATCCCAAGTTCACAAGGATGGTTCAACATATGCAAATCAATCAATGTGATACACCAGATCAACAAAAGAAAGGAAACAAGCCACATGATCATCTCAATAGATGCAGAAAAAGCATTTGACAAAATTCAACAGTGATTCATAATAAAACTCTTACCAAAGTAGGTATAGAGGAAACACATCTCAACATAGTAAAAGCTATTTCTGACAACCCAAAGCCAATATAATACTCAACAGTGAAAAGCTGAACGCCTTCCCACTAAAATCTGGCACAAGACAAGGATGCCCACTCTCACCACTTCTATTCAACATAGTATTGGAAGTCCTAGCCACAGCAGTGAGGCAAGAAGAAGAAAGTGTATCCAAATTGGAAGGGAAGAGGTAAAATTGTCACTATATGCAGATGACATGATACTGTATACAGAAAATCCTAAAGACTGGCACACAAAAACTACTAGAACTGATAAATGAATTTAGCAAGGTAGCAGAATACAAGGTTAACATACAGAAATTGGTTGCATTTCTTTAACAATGCAATAGCAGAAAGTAAAAAAAAAAAAAAAAAAAGTATCTTTTAATAAAGCACCAAAAAAAAAAAATTAGGAATAAACCTGACCAAGAAGGTGAAAGACTTATATGCTGAGAACTATAAAACATTAACTAAAGAAACTGAAGATGATTTAAGCAAATGGAAAGATATCCCATGCTCTTGGACTAGAAGAAATAAAATTGTTAAAATGACCATACTACCCAAAGCAATATACAGATTTAATGCAATCCCTATCAAAATACCCATGATATTTTTCACAGAACTAAAACAAATAATCCTAACATTTATATGGAATCATAAAAGACTCAGAATTGCCAAAGCAATCCTGAGGAAAAAGAACAAAGCAGGAGGC
This sequence comes from Physeter macrocephalus, assembly GCF_002837175.3. NCBI lineage: Eukaryota > Metazoa > Chordata > Mammalia > Artiodactyla > Physeteridae > Physeter > Physeter macrocephalus. The sequence continues at coordinate 32,651,857 of NC_041228.1, read as the reverse complement.
ATAACGCTCCCAGACATCAGACAATACTACAAAGCTACAGTAATCAAAGCAGTGTGGTATTCGCACACCAAAAAAAGACATATGGATCAATGAAACAGAACAGAGAGCCCAGAAATAAACCCATGAAACTATGGTCAATTAATATTAGACAAAGGACTCAAGAATATAAAATGGGAAAAGACAGTCTGTTTTGCAAGTGGTGCTGGGGAAGTTGGACAGCTGCATGTTAATCAGTGAAGAACATGCCTTCACACCATGCACAAAAATAAACTCAAAATGGCTAAAAGACTTAAATATAAGACAAGACACCATAAAGCTAGAAGAGATCATAAGGAAAACATTCTCTGACATAAGTTGTACCAATTGTTTCTTAGGTCATTCTCCCAAGGCAATAGAAATAAAAGCAAAAATAAACAAATGGGGCCTAATCAAACTTACAAGCTTTTGCACAGCAAAGGAAACCATTTAGAAATATGAAAAGACCTACAGAATGGGAAAAATATTTGCAAATGATGCAACAGACCAGGGCTTAATTTCTAAAATATACAAACATCTCATACAACTCAACAACAAAAAAACAAATAATCCAATAAAAAAAATGGGCAGAAGACCTAAATAGACATTTCTCCAAAGAAGACATACAGATGGCCAATAGGCACATGAAAAGATGCTCAATTAATTATTAAAGAAATGCAAATCAAAACTACAATGAAGGGGACTTCCCTGGTGGTCTAGTGGCTAAGACTCTGCACTCCCAATGCAGGGGGCCTGGGTTTGATCCCTGATCAGGGAGCTAGATCCCACATGCCACAACTAAAAGATCCCATGTGCCACAACTGAGACCCAGTGCAGCCAAATAAATAAATTAAATAAATAAATATTTTTTTAAAAAAACTAGGATGAGGTAACACCTCACACCAGTCAAAATGGCCATCACTAAAAAGTCTACAAATAACAAATGCTGGAGAGGGTGTGGAGAAAAGGGAACACTCTGACACATCCTTTATTGATAGCCCCTCAATATATGTGGGAATGTATATATGTGGGAATGTAAATTGATACAGCCACTACGGAGAATAGTATGAAGGTTCCTTAAAAAACTAAAAATAGAGCTACCATATGATCCAGCAATCCCACTCCTGGGCATATGCCCAGAGAAAATCATAATTTGAAAACATACATGCACCCCAATGTTCATTGCAGCACTGTTTACAATAGCCAAGACATGGAAGCAACCTAAATATCCATCGACAGAGGAATGGAGAAAGAATATGTGATACATATATACAATGAAATATTACTCAGCCATAAAAAAAGAATAAAATAATGCCATTTGCAGCAACATGGATGGACCTAGAGATTATCATACTAAGTGAAGTAAGTCAGACAAAGACAAATATTGTATGATTATCACTTATATGTGGAATCTAAAAAAAGATACAAATGAACTTATTTACAAGACAGAAACAGACTCACAGACTTAGAATACAAACTTTTGGTTACCAAAGGGGAAAGGTGGGGGGAAGGATAAATTAGGAATTTGGGATTAACATATTCACACTACTATATATAAAATATATAATCAACAAGGACCAACCATATAGCACAGGCAACTCTACCCAATACTCTGTAATAACCTATATGGGAAAAGAATCTGAAAAATAGATATATGTATAACTGAATCACTTTGCTGTACACCTGAAACTAACACAACATTGTAAATCAAATATAGTCCAATATAAAATAAAAATTTTTAAAAAGGCTAATAGCAATTACTGCCAAGGCAAAAAAAAAAAGAAAGAAAGAAAAAAAATCCTACAAAGAGTAGAGCCCAGACTGCTGCAATGAAGAACAAAAATTCTATGAATGGATCAGAAGTTGTAATAGAGGTATAATTTATACTTCTTCACTTTCTTTTCCAAATGCACACATTTTAACTCTTGAAAAAATGTCACTATAGACTTTTTATTGATGTAGATCATTTATTCCAAACCCTTCAGGTTACCTCCCAGAAGGTACCAAAATTTGGACATTTTGGAAATGTGGAAATGTGATAAGACCAGTAGTAAATATATAAACGTGAGTTGATTGCCACAAGTGTTGTGCTACAAAACGAGTTTCTAAATTTTATTAGGTTCTTCCCCGTATTTTTCTTTTATGCATATGTGTACTTGACAGAGCCTATGAGACATGCCTTTTCCTAGCAGCAAAGGAGTCTGGAGTGAGTTTATGGAATCCTCTTTGAGCATGCTCACCTGTTAATGTGAGAAGGGTTTCTCTAAAGACGTTGGCTGCAGAGAGAGAGAAAGAATTAGAGGGAGACAGACAAGCAGAGAGACAGAAAGATCGATAACCTCTCATTTTACAGATGACAAAATGGAGACAAGGACTATCGTTGAAATTCAGGTTTTCTGCTCCGTTAGTGCTTTAGGATCATTTATATTATGATTACCCTTTTTGTTAGCTGTGTATTGGACAGTTCTCAGAATATTTCTGTATGAATATGAAAGCAAATGGATCTGGACTTCATAAAATGGGCTAATGTTGACTATTTTCTTTTTAAACATGTTTGCATTGAGAAAATGTATCCTCTAGACGTGAAGAGAGACTTACAATGGGAAGTCAGTAATGCAATCTCTTGGGGGAACGTCAGTGCACAAAATGCTCCATAGGAAACTACTATTCTGATGATGCTTTAGTCAATATGCTGGGGAAGGAGGTCAAAGGGGAAATACTAAATATGCTTTCAAAATTAAGAACATATAAAGATTACTTCAATGTTTTAAAGAATAGTCCATTAGTTAGGAAAAATATTTTTCCCATTTCTACTGGAAAAAAAAATTGGAGTTCAAGAAAAGTTCAAATTGTAAAAAGTGAGATATATGACTGATATAAATTAATAGCAATTTTTTTAATACAGCACAACTAACTTTATACCAAATAGAAGATAATATTTTATATCATATAAATATATATTCATGTCTGTTATTTTTCTATATTTTATTGTTTGCCATCTATATATTGTTATTTTCATAATAGATATAAACATTTTAAAAGTTATTTTGTTATATAAGGGGGCAAAGTTTTTTTAAAAGAAGTTCATTTATGATTTGACATTGAATGTCAAGGGAAATGCAAGGCATGATACATTGACGCCAAGAGTTTTATTAATCTATTTTCGCCAATGAACTAGTCTGTGTTTATATGTTATGAACCATAAGAAGTATAGTAACAAATAAAAACAAAAAAAGCACAGGGACCTCATAGTTCCCATTCCCAAGTTTCAGCCATCAATCAGGTACAACAACGTAAAACCTATCAGTTACAAAAGAGGTTGGAATCAAACTGGGTTTCTGGCAGATGGGACAAAATCAAGGTCACCTGTCTAGATGACTAAACCCTTTTTACTAATATTTATGGAAAAGGCACTTCTACTTCTATTCGTAGCTTTTGGTGATTTTAGGAACCAAGTGGAACCTTTCTCTTCTTCCTGGGAATGTCCCACTCTTCGAGAAGGACAGACAGGTTTGTTTGTTTGTTTGTTTGTTTATCCTGTTCCTTTCCTACATTTGACATCAGTAAAAGTTTTAAATATCACAACTGATTTGGCTGTAAATGGAGAAACAGTGCCAAACAAAACAAAATGAAAAACCCAAAGGACAAACAGAAAATCCTAAATAAACCCTCAAGTTTGGTCTTGGGGTTTTACATATACCAATGACACAGGAGATCATAAACAGCGTAATTAACACAGCAAGGATAGCAGTACATGGTGCACAGAGTCCCAAGATAACCTTGCCTAAACACCTTGAGGAGATCCTAACAGGTACTCTGGCCACACATTTTTACAATAAAATATCATCTTCCTCTCACCCATGTGTTCATAGCTGTAATCAGATCACTCATCCAAAATGCGCCTCAGAGGACTTCAGGGATTGTTGAAATATTCCCCATTTTTAAAGACAGAAATTCAAGACAAACAAAAGACAAACTTCGGGCTTCCCTGGTGGCACAGTGCTTGAGAGTCCGCCTGCCGATGCAGGGGACGCAGGTTCGTGCCCCGGTCCGGGAAGATCCCACGTGCCGCGGAGCGGCTGGGCCCGTGAGCCATGGCCGCTGAGCCTGCGCGTCCGGAGCCTGTTCTCCGCAGCGGGAGAGGCCACAACAGTGAGAGGCCCGCGTACCGCAAAAAAAAAACAAAAACATACAAATGCCAGCATCCAAACAAACAAATGAACCAGTTCACAAATCGTGGAGAGGTCCAACAACTCTTTCCTCTCTCCAACAGTGTACCCCACTCAAATGCAAAACAAATTATTCCAGAGAAAAAGCCCCAAACGGAGAGAAACTAAAGTTCCCAGCTGCACACACTGGAGTGACTTACCCTACTGTATGGAGCTCGCCAGCTCCCGAACGCCAATTCCTTGTTCCAACTGCCAAGCGCTGGGGTGGGCACTTCAGAGAATTCTGAAGGGAAGATCCTCGGTACAAGTCTTCCCGGTAGATTCTAAGGCCTTGCCTGAAAATTTTCCAACTGGGACCGGCCATCCATCCCACCTCTGCTTGGCAAGAGGCTGGAGAGAGAAAGCAGCCCCCTCCGTAGTCTCTAACAGACTCTCCTTGCTAAGGCCTAGCCTAAATCTCCCTTCTGGAATTTTACGTTCCCTAGACTCAGTGTTACCCAGTCCAAGCTCATTCTACTCACCACACGACAGACCGAGTTGCTGGGCAAAGGAATAGCGACTTTATTCAGAAAGCCAGTGGACTGAGAAGACGGCGAACTCACGCCCCAAACAACCATCGTGCCTGAGTTAGAACTTAGGCTTCTTTTATACTAAAAGGGGAGGGAGTAAAGTCAAACACTTCCTGCTTCCGGTCCGCCTCCAGAGGGGTGCGTTAATTTCTTCCTGCCTGCAGTCATTCACAGGTGGGCCTGGTCAGGGTGTTTCCTAAGAGCTAAACAAAGGTTTTTTAGCTTAATGCTCATTACCTAGGAGGCAGGGTTCCCAGAGATGGGCCATTTTGTATAATTTAAGCTTATAGGCAACATCCCTTTAGTGATTAACTTGTAATGGAATACAAAAGTTCTCCCCTATTACATTAGCACTACCTTCTAGAACTGTTTAAAAAAGGGCTGATCTCTATTCCGCATGATAGTCCTTCAAATATTTTGTTAGCTGTTGTACTTTCCCCAGCTCTAAGAAAGCAGCAGAGCAAGTTGGCTAAAAGTACCAGTTCTAAATAAGAATACTTGAGTTCAAAAACATGCTCCTCCGGGCTTCCCTGGTGGCGCAGTGGTTGGGAGTCCGCCTGCCGATGCAGGGGACGCGGGTTCGTGCCCCGGTCCGCGAAGATCCCACATGCCGCGGAGCGGCTGGGCCCGTGAGCCATGGCTGCTGAGCCTGCGCGTCCGGAGCCTGTGCTCCGCAACGGGGAGAGGCCACAACAGTGAGAGGCCCGCGTACCGCAAAAAACAAAAACAAAATATTCTCCTTCATTTACTAGCTGTATAAACTTGAGTGAGCCACTAGCCTCTCTAAGTCGGCTTTATCATCTATAAAATGGGGAAGCAGGGAAACCTGGTCATCTTGCTTGTACTTTAATATCGTCTCCAGAATTAAACAAAGGACCACAGATGGGTACTGGCCCAAGAGGAGTACTAGACTATGGCCCCTACTTCTATAAACACAGCCTAAAATTCTGTTGCTTTCTTCTGCAGCCACCTCACATAGCTCTTTCAGACTGGGCTCGAGGTTAACCAAATCTCCCAGACCTTCCTCATTCTGTCCTTGTTCAATTTTGTTTCTGGCCAAGCACAGATATAAAAGTTCATTCTTTTTTTTTTTTTTTTTTTTATTTATTTATTTTTGCTGTGTTGGGTCTTCGTTTCTGTGCGCGGGCTTTCTCCATTTGTGGCAAGCAGGGGCCACTCTTCATCGTGGTGCGCAGGCCTCTCACTGTCGCGGCCTCTCCCGTTGCGGAGCACAGGCTCCAGCGCAGGCTCAGTAGTTGTGGCTCACGGGCCCAGTTGCTCCACGGCACGTGGGATCTTCCCAGACCAGGGCTCGAACCCGTGTCCCCTGCATTAGCAGGCAGATTCTCAACCACTGCGCCACCAGGGAAGCCCTAAAAGTTCATTCTTGATAAATTTTTTTCTTATTGGGTTTGTTGAATATTCCAGCCTGCTAAAATCACTATGACTGTCCTAACTCTAGCATAAAGTCTGAATTATTAAGACATCAAATGTATCAGCTTTCATTGCCAGCTCTGGTGTTTCCTGTCTTCATCCATGTCTTTGATAAAATGTTGACTATAATAGGGTCAAGGTCAAAGCTTTGTAATCCTCTACTGGTAATATTGCTGGATATTAATAGTTATTGTCATGTAATACCATTATAGTTTATAAGATGTCCTTAATATACATAATCTAACTTAATCCTTATGAAGTAAATAGTGTTATTATCTTTATTTTGCACAAAAGAAATCTGTAGTTCAGAGAGTTTAAATAATGTGAGCAACGTCTCCCATCTGAGAAGTGGTGTATCCAGATGCAATCCAGGGTCCTCTGACAACAAACTGAGTTGTTCGATCAATTATGAGACCACTTCACCTTACGTCATCCACCATGCATTTTCCCTCTTTATCCTTAGGCAATCCATAGGACCGTTCTCATATGACTTACTGAAATACAGATTTACTACCTTTATTATATTTTCCTCCTACTGCAAGGTGCCAACAAAGCACAGGGGGGAGGGGGAGGTGGGGAGGGAGGAAGCAGTTGCTGGTCATAATCATACCTACTTCTCTGAGTTATTATTTGGATTTGACTAGAACATGGATATGGACTTGGCATAAAGTGGGTACTCACCAATGGCAGTTCTTTTCCTTATCACGGAAACTCTTGCCCATCATACGACTCTTTCGACAGGTGCACGCGTAGGTGCTATTTATCCTCACTTATGGGATAAAGTGAGGATATCCCCCTTTTCTCATCAGAGCTCATCAGTGGAGCCTCTCTGTAATTAGACTTTTCATTTATATGTTTGGTTTATGTATTTCTGTTTTGTCTGCCTTTCCCTTTTTTCTTGTTGGAATATTAGGATGATTTGTTTTCCCTAGATTTTTGCATGCCTCTTTGGCCATTACCACTTCTGCCACAGAATCATCCTTATATCCTCTAATTTTTCAACATGCCAGTAAAAGCTCTAGGACACATGTCTGATGATGACCAGTATCTTCTTTCCTCACTGTGATAAATATAAAATGAAATAGTGACTTACTCCCAAGAGTGTAAATGACTAACTTCTACTTAACAACCCAGTTTGGGGGTTTTTGTTTGGTTGGTTGGTTTAGAATTACACTCTATTGGCTGGTCCCTGGCTCTGCCACTTAGTGTTCAGCCTTGACAATATCATTTATATTCTGAGCCTCACTACCCACAGCGGCAAAATAGGAATAGTAAAACTATCCAATGCATCGGGTTCTCAGGAGGATTAAGTGAGATTATGTAGAACCCACAGCATCATGAAGGTATAAAATAAGTGCTTGCAAATGCCAACTATTATGAACATAAGCAATTCATTAGAATGTCCTGAAAACTGTTTCATTCTTTGTTGGTCTGTCTCATCAAAGGTACAAGCACTCCTAAGGAAACAAATAGTTTCCTCTGTACATTCAGGGCACCAGCTGCTGGATTTTGGAGGAGGGTCTGCTGAGTTCCCTGATAGCAGACTTTGCCTAATCTCCCCTGGAGATGAAGGTACCCCCGATGGATTCAGCAGCCCACAGTCAGAGCTGCATACAAGAAAGACCCCAGTGAGGAATCTCAAGAAGGAAGGCAGCTCAGGGCCTTCTCAGAAGGGAGCAGCTGGGCAGACAGAGCTGAGCAGTTATCCAAAAGCTAGGACTTTAAAAATACCCTGGGAGAGTTCACTCCATAGGGGCTGGCTCTGTGTGTCCTGGAGCATTGGGAATGGGAGGGGAAGTCCCACCTCCTGGAAGATAACACTAGATGAGAGCAGGGCGACCCCAGAATCCTCGTAGGCAGATCCTTGCATTCTGATCATGCAGTTTCTCTGGATGTTTCCTAAGCAAGAAATAGGTCAGGCTCTTTTCTGGGTCTCACCTCCAGAGTCTGGGCTCCCCTCTGTCATAGGTCTGGCTGGTAGGCTGCCAGGGACAACAGACTTCTTGGGTTTCCACTCAAGGACAGCAGGGCCCGGCCCTGACAATATGCTGGGGTACACAAACCCTGAACCACTGATGGATGACTCGGGCCCTCCCTGGGAAAGATGAACAGCATGGTAACAAGAAACTGTCTGTTGGGTAGTCATAAGCTTTTCTGAGCAAATTTCAAGCTCTTGCTGGAGAACTATTGAAAAACGTGGGGAAAGGTGCATGTTGCCTAGTTCATTCTTGATTTGTGTGCTAACAGCCACGAAGCTTATGTAAGTTGCTTGTAATACAGTAAGTGAAACTAACCAAACAAACATCAAAATAGTCCCCCAAACCCCCAGTGCTTTGGTGGTATGGGGAACAGATAGAGGATTGACTGATCCTGAATGCTCTGAGTTCTGACAGGTGCTGAGCCCTCAAGGTTGACCATCCAATCCACCTTTAGGTACCTGGTGCTTCAAGACTGTTAGAGAAATAATCCCAAACTCACAAAACCGAAGATCTAGTTCTTCAGGAGGAGCAAAGGGCACTGGCAGGTGGGGAACTACAGGCACCCTCCACTTTGCACCACTTCACCGTTAGGAAAGTCCTACATTAGTATTGTTTTCACTAACCGAAAGAAATCTGAAGAGGTTTTTCGCTTTTATGAGAAAAGGTGAAAGCATAAGTAGTGTTCAGCGTTTGTTCTGCAGTGAGAGCCCTTATAGAGGCAGCGCACACCCCAAGCGGTGAGAGCGGCCCTGCCAGGCTCCTTCCCCAGAAACAACACTCAGCATCTCAGCATCCACCTGCCATCGCTTTGAACTGTGTCTGTGAGCATCTTGCTTTACCCCCATTTAATGTGTGCACCCGTTAGTAAGACGTGTCCTAAAGTAATTGCTTCTTTGCTTTAAGTCATTTCAGATTATGAAGGTTTCATAGGAATGTTCTACTTTGTGATGGCGAGGGAAACCTGTATCTTGAAATCTTTCCTGGAAGTTCTGCCCAAGACTTCCGGTCTTGGGGGGAAGTGTTCAATATTTACCTATTAAGTATTATGTTAGCTGTAGGATTATTGCAGATGCTCTTTATCATATTGAGGAAGTTCCCTTTTACTCTTAATTTGCTGAGAGTTTTTGACATGAATGGGTATTAAATTTTGTCAAATGCGTTCTTCCCTTCTATTGAGATGTTTATATGTTTTTTTCTCCTGCACTCTGCTAATATGGTGAATTACACTGGTAGAAACATAGACCATGGCTCAAGGGTCCGAGGAACTGGAGGGTAGGTACCAGCAAGCAGCAGTCCTGGAGGGAGACCGCAGATTGTAAGAACTTTTTCGTTTTTGGTTTCCTAGTGGTAAAACTCTCCACTAATTGCCACTTGGCTCTTGTCTCCACTACACAGCTGGTGTTCTTAATAATGACAACTCTGGAGAAAATACTGTAAGACAGTGTATTCTCTTGATTTTACTTTTAAAAAGTATATATTAAATTCTGTTCAAGCACTAGCAATGCCATTGCAGCCATTCCAGGCTGCAAAGGGATTCTCTGGATATGTCCAAAGTGTACGTTTTTATGCCTAAAATCTGTGTCAGTTGCTAGATAAGATATATACTAGACAGGCGCATATAGAGGAAGAACTGGTTAGTTTTCTTTAGGAAGAAATGCTCACCTGAAGGAGGTGAAATTTTCTGTTTACTGTTTACTTTTCTGTTTCAGTTTACTCGTCTGTAAACTGAGGTGCAGAATGCCCACTTCAAAGGGCTTTGGGAGTTTAAATGACAAAAGAAATGACCACATCCAACACAGCTTAGTATATAATAAGTGCTCAACCAAAGTTATTTCTTGAATTAGTTAGAGATTGCATTCAGTCATAGGTAACAGAGTCACCAGTCTCTTCATCTTTGGTTTTCAGCAGTTTGATTCCTTTGTACCTAGATGTGCTTTTCTTTGTATTTAAATTACTATTAAGTCATCGGTGGGGTCTTTGGGTCCTGTCAAACTTTTTTCATTCTATGTTAGGGCAGGTCTGTTTCAGTTTTGAACTTAGTCTTAGAGCATGGCCCTCATCCCTAAGTTACGGTCTTTCTGGAGTAATAACTGAATGTGTGCATTACTCAGGGAGGTGTCTCCACTCTGGCTGGTCTAAAATCCCAACATCTCCCAGCATCGTTTTTCAGCTAATCTCCTCAAAATATTTGATCTCTAAAGTCTAGCCCTTTCATACATAGTCTGGTCCTCAGCCCAGAAACTGAGGTGAATTATCATGCTGACTTCTGAGGTCACCTCTCTGTACAGCTCCCTTTTCTCAGGTACTCTGTCCAAAAATTCCAGCTGCTTCAGCAGCCCAGAACTTGTCTCCTTGATTCCTTAGCTCACCAGGATGACAACTCGGCTTGGCTTGCTTCTCATTATGCTGAGCCAGAAAAGTGTCCCCCAGATAGAAAGCCAGAATGCCCACGGGCTCACTTTCTGCATTTCCTCCCCTCAAGTTCACAGTCCTACCCTGAGTGTTGTTTCATACCTGAAAACAGATGCTTCATATACATTGTTCAGTTTTTATAGTTGTTTTGGGAAGTCCAGCACTTCACTTACTTATATGGCTAGAAGCAGAAATCTACTGCCAAAAATGTTATCAATTTATTATTTTATTGGTAGCCCTACTAGTAGTAACACGATAACATCAACTCTTTTGTGTTTTACAAAAATGTTTAAAATACTCTAATTTTTAAATATAAAGCATATAAAGAGTTATATTACTAGGTTGAACCTTTCTCTAACTCCTCCTTATACCTCTAGAGGCAACTCCTAACATGCATTAATGTGTATCACCTTTATGTATATCTTTACACTGTTTCTATTCATGAACATATCCTCAAACAGGAAAATGGATAAGTAACTGGAATACTTAAACATTGGAATGGAGAGATGCTTTGGAGAAGGTATAGAAGTTGTATTAGCGAGAAAGATTCTAGAGGTAGGAAGATGAATTAGAAAGTTGTTGAAATGGTCCATGTGTACGTTGGTGAAGCAGGGGTTAGGGCAAGAGGAATAGATAAGGAGACTCAAAGGCCATTTACATGGGAGGAACAACATATTTAATTGGACTTAGAGTTTGAATTTTAAGTATATTTATTGGTATTATTTAAATATTTAGAAATATAGTTTTCCAAGTTATGTCCTGTTAAACATTTAATGAGTGTCTACTATGGACCAAGCACTGTGCTGAGCTCTATGGAGATGATATTGAGCAAAAAAACCCCATAGTTTCTGCTTTTATGGATCCTTTTGCTTGGCCCAAAGTTCAATCAAAAGGGACAGATCTAAACAGCTATTTTTCAGCCTGTTATTCAGCAGGTATGCATTCATAAGGCCATGCCAGGTGTGTTCAGTCAGTGCCCATTCTAATTGGTTGGCACCCTCTTCTAGTAGGTTGATTCTCCATTCTGATTGGTTGAGGTCTGCCTTGTATTAGTTAATAAGTATTTGACTCTCACCAAAAATAACCAGTAATGTGGCACCCAAAAGATAAGTTGAACTTATCATACTCTTTCTCTCAAAAGAAAGAATTAGCCCTACAACCCAAAATTGTGGATCACAAAAAACATGATTAAATAGAGGAAGTTAACTGATAGTAGGATTTTTAGAAAAGCAGACATATAAGACTGTAATTGCATCACAATCATGGTGTAGCATTATAGCTCTGCCAGGATGCTTTGACCAGTCTTGAATTCAGAGCCATCTGTCAGCTACAGACTGTGTGAGCCTCCACCCTATTTGAGATCTCTTCTTAGATATCCAAGGGGTCTCCTAATCACTTCACCTGATTCCTCACATTAACCCCCTCCCCGCAATTTAAGCTGCTTTGAATGAGTCTCTATTTAACCTAAGAGACAAGCTAAAACTGTAACATAATGTATAATTCAGAATATTTGTCAAGCCATGACATCAATGTTTTATCAAAAATGTTCATACCAATATTTTCATTAAATACACACACACACACACACACACACACACACACACACACTGTGTCAGTGCAGTAATTCAGAATATTTGTCAAGCCATGACATCAATGTTTTATCAAAAATGTTCATACCAATATTTTCATTAAATACACACACACACACACACACACACACACACACACACACACACACTGTATCAGTGCAGGAATAGGCCTAATGTATTAAGAACAGATGAGCAATCTAAAAGCTAGAGACACGTTTTTTTCCATAAGATGGCTTTAGTAGCACTTAATTGTCTTTAACTTCATTCAAAACAATTTTGTTAGATTGTATGTGACAGCTGTCATATCCACGTGCATTTTAAAAAAGCTTATAAAAATTGGTGAATTTTTGTGTAGCCATTTTAATATTGAAGATGGAAGAAAAAAAGCAACATTTTCAGCATGTTATGCTTTATGATTTCAAAAAAGGTAAAAATGCAACAGAAATGCAAAAAAAATGTGTGCAGTGTATGGAGAAGGTGCTGTGACTGATCGAACGTGTCAAAAGTGGTTTGTAAAAAAAAAAAAGTGGTTTGCGAAGTTTCGTGCCGGAGATTTCTCACTGGACGATGCTCCACGGTCGGGTAGACCAGTTGAAGTTGATAGCGATCAAATTGAGACATTAATTGAGAGCAATCAACGTTATACCACGCAGGAGATAGCTGACATACTCAAAATATCCAAATCAAGTGTTGAAAATCATTTGCACCAGCTTGGTTATGTTAATTACTTTGATGTTTGGGTTCCACCTAAGTTAAGTGAAAAACACCTTCTAGACTGTATTTCTGCATGCAATTTTCTACTTAAGCGTAATGAAAATGTTCCATTTTTAAAACAAATTGTGACAGGTGATGAAAAGTGGATAGTGTACAATAATGTGGAACAGAAGAGATCGTGGGGCAAGCGAAATGAACAACCACCAACCACACCAAAGGCCGGTCTTCATCCAAAGAAGGTGATGTGTGTATATGGTGGGATTGGAAGGGAGTCCTCTCTTATGAGCTCCTTCCGGAAAACCAAACGATTAATTCCAACAAGTACTGCTCCCAATTAGACCAACTGAAAGCAGCACTCGACGAAAAGCATCCAGAATTAGTCAATGGAAAATGTATACTCTTCCATCAGGATAATGGAAGACCACATGTTTCTTTGATGACCAGGCAAAAACTGTTACAGCTTGGCTGGGAAGTTCTGATTCATCTGCCGTATTCACCAGACATTGCACCTTCGGATTTCCATTTATTTTGGTCTTTACAAAATTCTCGTAATGGAAAAAATGTCAATTCCCTGGAAGACTGTATAAGGCACCTGGAACAGTTCTTTGCTGAAAAAGATAAAAAGTTTTGGGAAGATGGAATTATGAAGTTGCCTGAAAAATGGCAGAAAGTAGTGGAACAAAACAGTGAATACGTTGTTCAATAAAGTTCTTGGTGAAAATGAAAAATGTGTCTTTTGTTTCTTTTACTTTAAAAACGAAGGCAATTTTTGGCCCACCCAATAGAATTTACTCAGTTCTGTTGACCTTATGTCTTAACAGATGATATTGAGCAGTGGTTCTCAAACTTCAGTGCCCATCAGAATCACCAAGAAGACCTTGTTAAAATGCAAATGTCTAGGCCCCATTGCCAGAGTTTCTGATTTGGTAGGTCTGAGAAAGGGCTCAAGAATTTGCATTTCCAAAAAGGGTCCAGGTGCTACTGGTGCCGCTGGTCTGTGAACTACACTTTTAAGAACTACTGATGTGGAAAGTTCTCAGAGCAAGTTCATGTTTATGTTGGTCTGTATTTATGTTTCTCATCTTTAGAGAGTCATCAGCTCTGTGGTCACTCATTACTTTACAACACTATGTCATCTGTATTCCCAGAGTTAGATGGTGAGAAGCTGATATCCAAGACCAAGGAGAAGGTTATAAAGGAGCCATTTCAGTAATAAGGATTTTTCCTGGAAAAAAAAATGACAGCAGGGAGATTTGAGGGTTTCCAGTTACTTCTCCAGTACTCACTGTGCTATAAATAAACAGCCTTAAGTATACAGTTGGGACCTGACAGTATTTCTTTAATAAACTACACCGGTAAAAGCTAATGATGGTGAGCCACAGGTGTTTCTAATATTTAGGTGGTCATTATCACCAGCAGTACATCTCTAATTCACATCAAATGAAATTTCATAGCCCAGTGATGGCCTATTTTTTACTAGATGCAAAACCAAAAAACAACAATAACACTAATTATTGCCTAGACTTGATACAGCTCTCCATTTTGTCAAATTGTGAAATTCCCACATGCATTCACTTTGCTTAGTCACACAACTTTTCTGTGAATTGAGGCCATGTCCTGGTGCTTCTTCACTCAACTAATGTTTACGGAAAAACAACAAAAGTTAGGACCTGTGCTCTGTGGGGAAGCCAAAGGTGTTCAGGATATGGTGACTGCAAGGAGAAAAGTTACTGCAGAGGAGATGAGACTTCTGCAGAAATTACTGTGACAGCAAGAAGTGGGGCAGAGCAAGTAGCTGAAGACTCAGAAGAGAGTGGAGTCACTTTTTGGTTGGAGTGATCAGAGAAGGTCCTATGAAGAAAGTGGTATCTCAGCAGGATTTCAAAGGTGGACTTGGGTTTTGACAGGCATATGGGAAGAAAAGCAAGGACAGGGAATTAATTCTAAGTGCACCAGAGGCAAACTAGCTCAGAGTATATCCCATTTATAGTGAGTTAAGTGGTTCACTGCTCATGTAAGATCCATGCAAAGGAGTAGTGGGAGAGGAGATTAGGTGAGAAAAAAGGGGGTGTAAATGCTAGATCAAGGATTGAGAGTTGATTCAGTAGACAACGGCGGCACATTGACATTTTTGAACAAAGGAATAATATGATCTGGAATTTACCTTTATCCCATTCATGAATGGCCAATGACAAAGGAAGAAGAGTTAATGGAAGCAGTGAGATGACTCAAGAGGTGTACTAGTATAGGACTGACCCAGGAGTGTACTAGTCAAGGCAAGACCCAGGAGGCACCCATGGGAACAAAAAAGTGGGGTATAAATAAAGGAGAGACAAAATATGGTAACCGATTGTATAAAGTTTAGGTTTTGAGAAGAGTGTTGGTACCATTAACCAAAATAGAAAAGTCAGGGGGAGTGGTATGTTGCAGAGTTGGGGAAGAAAATGATAAATATAAGTATAGATATGTTAGGCTGATACTTCTGTAAGTAAACCCCAGATGGAAATCTTAAAAGCAGCTGGAGAAGTGGGGACTGAGCTTCAGAAAAAAGTCAGAATAGGCCAGCTTACGCTGCCATAACAAGCAGCACTAAAAATCCTAGTGACTTGAAACAATCGTGCTTATTTATAACTCACACACCATGGCCGCTGCAATTCAGCAAGGAGACTCTGTTCATCACGGATGCAGTTTCATGGAGGCTCCATTTCAGTGTATTCTCAGTGATCATGGAGACTGGGCTAAGGGGAACATGGACAACCAGGAGCCAGTTAGAAAGTTGAGCAAATTTTAATCTAGTGTTAATTTTTGCTGCTTCTTGTGCACGATAGCAGCAGTAGTATCTCTCTTGGAAATAAACATCCCATATTATGATGTCTATGAATATAGGTTTCCTTTTCTACCCTCCCTCCCTCCTTCCTTCCCTCCTTCCCTCCTTTCTTTCCTTCTTTCCTTCCCTTCTCTTTCTTTACTTTTTTGGAAATCACTTATTGTATATAAGTTGTAATCCAGACCTCATGTATCAATGGGGAACTTTCAAATACAAATATTATCAATACAAAAAAAACCCCAAAAAACTGCTGCCCAGAAGTGTCACGTGCCTTTTTTTCCCCTCACATTTCATTGGCAAAAGCAAGTCATGTGATCACCCTTGAGATCAGGAGAATGTGGATAAATAATCCTACATGTGCCTAGGGCAAAAGAACTGCCATCTGTGCAACTGCTGTTCTGACTCCCATATGTATCATCTAAGACTGAGACCCTTGATGAAGATAGAGCAGTAGATACCATCTTTGAGGTAAAGAGGAGAGAGAGTGGAAAGCAAAACTCTAAGGACAGAAACTTGAGGAATACATAGGAAGAACACATACTTACAGAGGCAAAATAAAAACACATAGAAAAGCAAAGGGCTCAGTTTACTAGGGCCACATTCATGAGAAGCATCTCAGGAAGGTTCTTCACTACCAAAGCTGGAGATAAGTCAAAAACATCCGGGGCCAAGGAAAGACCACTGAGTCTGATCTTGAAGGAGACATGGCTGACCTTCAAGAGATCTGCTTTATGGAGGCGATGGGGTCAGATATGAAGCCAGACTGAGGAAGGAGTGATTGAAAGTGGAGACAGAACACTGGACTGCTGAAAAAAGGAAGGGAAATAAGATGTCCACTTGAGGTAGCAGCAAAATCAAAGCTGCTTTGCTAAATGAAGTCTGGCAGGTTTTTATGTGTTCATTCAGCACATGTTTATTGAACACTTACTCTTGCCAAACACTGTTTTAGGAGCTGGGGAGTGAGCAAGATAAGCTTTCTGTTCCCATGAAGCTTATCTTCTAGTGGAAGCAGACATACAATAAACAAGTGAGCAAAGGAATCAATGAGTGAAAGAGATCATTTCCAATTATATTTAGTTCTGATAAAACTAAATGAGTTATATTTAGTTCTGCCTTCCCTTCGAAAAGGGAGTCACAGGGTGGGTGGGGAGTATGGCCTGAAGGGTATGTCCTAGACTAGTCAGGAAAGGCATCTCAGGAGGGGATGATAAGGATAGCATCCTTTAGCATGTTGCCTCCTAAAGGACAAGAAACATCAGCTAAGGACAGATTTGGAAACAGAGTGTTCCACAGCAGGCAGAATCTCTGAAGGAAAGATCAAGTTCTCATAAAAAATGGGGATCAGAAGAAACATTTTAAGGGACTTCCCTGGTGGTCCAATGGTTAAGACGTCGCCTTCCAATGCAGGGGGTGTGGATTCGATCCCTGGTCGGGCAGCTAAGATCCCACATGTCTCCCGGCCAAAAAACCAAAACATAAAACAGAAGTAATATTGTAACAAATTCAATAAAGACTTTAAAAATGGTCCACATCAAAAAAATCTGTTAAAAAAAGCAAAAAAAGAAGAAACATTTTAGCTAGCTGGTTGTGTGTGCGTGTATGTGTGTGTGTATGCATGTAAATACTTACAGCAAATGAAGGTCTAGAAGAAATTTGCCTCTCAATGCACAGGATTCATTGGTTTAGAAGGACACGCCTTCTCCTTCAGGCAACCTACCACAGAACCTGCTTCAGTTGCTTGGGGAAAATTGCTGCAGGGTAGAGATCTGCTGAGGCAGATTCTTTTTCTTGGTGTATTATATTGTGAAGAACGTTTCTTTTTAAAGCTTTTGAACCAGGCTTCTCATGAAAATGCCTTTTATATTGGTACTT
This sequence comes from Physeter macrocephalus, assembly GCF_002837175.3. Taxonomy (NCBI): domain Eukaryota; kingdom Metazoa; phylum Chordata; class Mammalia; order Artiodactyla; family Physeteridae; genus Physeter; species Physeter macrocephalus. Next base: position 32,634,277 of record NC_041228.1, on the reverse strand, counting down.
GCATCCTCTCTGGTTTCAGTCTTGCAAATTTTAGTCAAAGGTTTGTATAAGGTCGGCCTCTCTCACATGTGACTGTGGATATAGGGAAGGTTTTCCTGGGCCTGCTCATGGATTTTTTAAAAAGAGAAGCTTAAACAAATCTCTGCTGAACCCTAGGACCAGCCCCACTGGTCTTAGGAGGGCAGTCATCACGGCCATTATGGTCTGAATTAAACCACCACTGGAAAAAAGTACATATATTTTACATTGGGGGTATGCCAGTGTGGTGGGACAATCTGCTAAAAGATTAATTTGTGTTAACTTTTTTCTGTTTATTCGTAATATTTGTTTATTGTCCCCACTGCCCTCCCCTGCTATAACATAAGCTCCACAAGGGCAGGAATATCTGTCTGTTTTGTGCACTGATGTTTCCTCAGTCCCTAGACAGTGCCGGGCACAGGGGAGACGCTCAGTAAGTACTGGGTGAATTCGTGTTTCTTCTCTTTGTTGTAGGACCCTGGCAGGAAGGAAGGTTTTGCTTGGGCTAGTGCCAGAAGGTTAGCCAAGTTCCTGAGTGAGGCGTTCTGTGAGTGAGGTGGGGTCCATAGCACCCTTCAAGAGAGAGGAAAGCTCATCATTCCCCGGGCCTTCCACGAAGCATCCTCTCGCCCGTGGGAGGCCAGGGCGGTGTCTGGTTTTCCACCTTTCTGCTCCAACAGGCTGGGCACAGGGTCCTCGTTAGCAGAGAAGGGCGCAGAGGAGCTTGGTCTGCATGAACCTGTATTCTCCTGGCCTAGGTCACAGCCACGGGCCTCCTTGTCCCAGTGTCCTGAGGTCCCAGGAAATGTGCCAGGCAAATTCAGGGGGCTCTGACTTAGGGTGTGGGCTTGGGTCCATTCTTCTGTCTTCAGCCTCTTTTCCTTGTCCCCCTCAAGGGCTGACCTGAAGGCTCAGCATCTCCAGGGCCAGCTGTGTCGCTCCTGTACTTGGGCAGAAAACCCACTGCTGTTTGGTGACTGACACTAGCACTGGCTCTGAGAGGAGAGGTCAGACTCGGGCTTCTGACGAGACGGCCAAGGGGGTTTTGTATCTTCTGCTCTGTGAGCACGGTGTGTACTCACAGCGCTGAAGCCCTGTGTCAGATGGATTCCCGCGTGCGACTCATGCTCGGCTGGTCGCTCCTGCAGAGAGGGGCGTCAGTAGGGACGTTGGTCCCAGAGAATCTGTTTCCATGGGTTTGCAAAGCTACGGGGCTCTGGGAGCATATGATGATTAAGAGAGATCAACACCATGTTTGCACCTTTTCAATTCCCCCCCCAGACAACCTGAACTAATATGTGAGAACAGAGAAAATTGGTTCCAAGGGAGACAATACTCAGGGTCAGATGACCCTGGCAGCCCCTCCCTCCTCTTTTCTATCTCTCCAGATCCATAGAGCCAGCACAGTGTCGCCTCTAGGAAACATCCTCTGACCTTTATTAACTATGAAGATTTCTCTCTTCTCTCAGTTCCGATGCTACCTGCTATTTCAATTCCATTCAAGCTACATTTACCAATCTCCTCCTTTGTTCCGGGCAAATGAAAACGACCGTGACACCATCCTACCCTCTCGGGAACTTGGAGGGGAGATAGGAATTCATTAGCGCATCATAGTGCATTAATATATACTGCCTTAGAGTGTTTATTCAACTCAGCTGCATGTGTATGTATTTATATTACATAGATACAGATAGATATTGATATATAATTGGTTTTCCCATAAGACTAAGCATTTTGAGCATAGGGGATGTATGTTGTATGATCATTCCCAGTGTTCAGGGTATAAAGCAAATGTATAATAATTCCTTTTAAAATTGAAAGGAAATGAAATGAGGTGGTAGAGCCCTACGGTCAGAGCATCTTCTGGAAGAAAACCAGCAAGTTATTCATGTTTGTTACAACTAAGCGTTCATGGTTGGTTTCACTTGCACTTTTTCTGCTTGAAAATAACCCTACCACTTATGTAGTTACAACAGAACAGAATCCTGCCACTAATCTCAGGAACACTTCGCAGGCTGATTATTTCCAGGCTTATATTTTCAAGGCAGCCAAACAGGCCAGTAAGGAGCAATGAGGGATACTCATAAAGGGAAAAAAATTAAGTTGGATCCTTATCCCATACCATACACAAAAATAAATTCCAGGTAGATTAAAGATCAAGATGTAAAAAGAAAACCTAGATGATTAGAATATCTCTTTGTAATCTTGAGATAAGAAAGGCCTTCCTAAACAAGACAAAATAAAAACCAAAAAATTCAGGAGGCATAAAAAGAAAAGATTGACAGATTTGAGCTTAAAAATTTAAAACTTCTCTAGTAAAGAAGGAAAAAAGTCTTTTTTAAAAAAAAAAGCCACCAAGTTGGAGAATATTATCCGCATAGATGGAGATCAGTAAGAAAGGTGAATTTTTTAAAAAAAGATAATCTAAAAGAAAAAAAGGATTTTAAAATGACATAAACAGAGAATTTATAAAAGTTTACAAATGGCCAATACAGGATACCTTTATTTTTGTCTCTTAAGGTAAGCTATGCTTTTATTGCTGTTAGTCTGTTTTTGTCTCCATCATAGCAAAATTCATTTTGTAATATGATTTCCAAAATATAGCACCATTCTGTTATTAAAATCTTTTGGAAAGAAGTAAAGAATTTTATCTTTTGGAGATATTTTACCTCTTTGCAGTCATCTAGAATCCAGGTTTCCTCTTCATGACCTAGAAAAGAGAGGAAAAGTTCACCAGGGCTTCAGCTTTGAGAAGCCACAAATGGAAGATAAAAGTCATGGAGCACCATCACCTACGGCAGAGCCTCCTATTAATTGCCAAAAGTGAAGCCTCTTTGACTATCACAGGGATCCAGCATTCTCAACAGAGATGAGCTAAATGTGTGTTCCTTGGTGGCTTGGAGTAAACAAAGAGTTTATTTCAGCACCAGTGATGGTTCAGACCTGTCTCATTCAAAGGCAAGCTGACTTCAAATCACACATAAAGATAGGATGCCATTGTATCCCCAGGCATTAGAGGCCTAAACACACTCACTTTCTCATCATCTGACCCCATTTCAGGGATAGTCACTTCTATAGCCATGTGTTGCCTTGGTCACCCGGGCACACAGAGCCAAAGAAGAACTAGGAGAAATACATTTATATATCTATGAAAAGGGCCATCAGGAGAGCTGAGAAGAGAGATTCTGAGAATTGGAGACCGACTTTGAGAGAAACAGGAACAATGGTAACTCAGATAATGAGCTATGAAGGTAAAAGTGCAACTTTGCTGAGTGTGATTGGAAAGAGAACTAAGAAGTGGATTAAGAAGTGTTGGGAATGTTTGTTAGTCATATGCCTGAGGTCGCTAACATCAGCTTTTTCTAACTCCCTGCCAGGGCTCAAGTGCTGGCAAAGTCAGTAGCACAGGGAAGCTGCCCTGTCATCCTCCCAGACTTCCTCTTCCCTCCCTTGTGTGGAAACCATGGCATCCAAAAATTATTGCTGGCATGTTTGGAATTCTTAACGAAACTTTTCTTATTTACCTTAACAAGGTGCCAGATGTAAAACAGGTATCCCACTCATGCTCCTACCTCATGAGTGTAAATATATTGGGCAAATCATTGTCTGTCTTATTTTGCTGTTGCTGCTCTAGTATGAATGAACTCATCCTTCTTTCCTTCTCCTTCCATATCTTCTTCAGCATAATAATAACTGCTCAATTGTATATATTCATAAACATGTACATATATGTTATTTAAATATGTACATGATTATATATTTTAGGGGGTGTTTTGTAATAAATATAAAGTATACACATTATGTGTGGTTTAGAGAGCATTGTGGTGGTGGCCAGGTGCAGAACAGCTGCAGGAAGGTAAGTCAGCACAAGACAGAAGCAAGTAAACCCTGGGGGCATTGTGTGCCTCCCACTGGTCTAGAACATTAGTGCCCAGGGGGATGGATTCAAAGGGGGGAGGCAAATCAAAGGCCACCACAAGTATTTATAGGTTTTAAAAAGAGTTACACCCACAGAGGAAAGGGAAATTAGAAATGCAAGAACCATTATGGCACTCAGAGACAAACAACAGGGACAACTGTCTGTCTTGAACTTAGGCAAGTAACCCCCTCTCCCAACCCAAGAATTGTCACTTAGGTGACTCTTGGCTGTTGTTCCCCCATTTGGCATAAGCAAACACTAGTCATGCTCTCAACCCAGGCCTTAATTTTCACTGATAGAGTTACAACAAATATGCATTTACAAAAAAAAAAAAAAATCACAAAATGAAACAATATTTCATGAATAAGAGTCAGAATAAAAAATAAAGACCAGAACTACAGAGACTTCAGATAAAGAAACAAAGTAGGAATTAAAGACACTAGTAAGGAGCAGCAGGTATCAAAGTGGCAATGTTCAGATGAAATTTGAAAAATATCCAAGTGAACTTAGAGAAGTAAAGACTATCATAAATGAAATATAAAATATTAATCAATGGGTTAAACAGCAGTTTGGACACAGCTGAAGAGAGAATTGGTGAACTGGAAGATAGGTCCAAATAAATTACACGGAAGAAGAGGTGTCAAAAGATATAGAAAATATGAAAGAATGGTTAACAAACATTTAAGATAGAGTAAAAATGCCAATATACATCTAATGAGAGTTATAGAAGAAGAGGACAAAGAGAACTGGTAAGAAGCAGAATTTTAAAGCAAATGAGAATGCCCCTTACTAATGTAAAATGTTAATAATAGGGGAAATGGGGTGTGGGGTATATGTACTACCTTCTATCTTTACACTATCTTTGTGCTTCTGTAAACCTAAAATTGTTTTAAAATAAAAAGTTGATTAGCATATCTCCTCTCCCAGAGAGAGAGAGAGAGAGAGAGAGAGAGAGAGAAATTTTCCAAATACTATGAAAGACACAAATCTTCAGTCAGGAAGCCCTATGACTTCCAAGCAGAATAACTAAGAAGAAGGTAGACAAAAGAACGTACTTAGACACATCATAGCAACACTGCAGAAATCAGAGGCAATGACATCTTTAAGACAGCCAGTGAGAAAGGAAAGATAACCACAAACAAGTGATAATTAGACTGACAGCTGACTTAGCAGCAACAATGGAAGCCAGAAAATAGTAAGACAATATCTTCAGTATGCTCAGATAAGATAGTTGTCAAGCTAGATAGATATACTTAGCAGAACTGCTTCTCAAGAACAAAGGCAAAATAAAGACATTTTCAGATAAACACTGAGGAAGTTGACCTCCAAACGCTTACTAATTGAAATTCTAAAGTCTATACTATAAAGAGAGACAGAAGGAGAAAGAGAGGGGAAAAAAACAGAATCCTCAATAGGTCTGAGATACAAGAAAGAAGGGTAAGTAAAATTTTTTAAAAATTCTGAATTTGGAAAAATCTTACATTGATGTTATAAAAAATAATATCTAGATTATGAGGTCAAAAAACAATGCTCCCTTTGAAAACTGTAGGGGAATCCTTACTTGTCTACACAGCTTCTGGTAGTTTGCTGGCAATTTCTGGCATTCCTTGGCTCGTAGATTGCTCCTTGTTCCTCCATGTTCACATCATCTTCCTTCTCTGTGTGTCCCTCTGTGTCCAAATTTCCCCTTTTTATAAGGACATCGGTCACATTTGATTAGGACCCACCCTAATAACCTCATTTTAACTTGATTACCTGTGTAAAGACGCTACATCCAGATAAGGTCAACTTCTGGGGTTCTAGAGGATAGGATTTCACGATATTTGGGGGAGGGAGGGGGAACAAGTCATCCCGTAACACAATCCCAGTTCTAACTGGTGGTTTTAAACTCCGGACTTCACCCTTGGTTCTAATTGCTACTGCCTCTTTCTTTTCCACCTCCCATCCTTCCAAACCTCCAAAGCCAGTGGTGCCCATGGTTCCATGCTCCTACACTGCTTATTATGGGCTAAATTGTGTCCTCCCTAAATTCATATGTTGAATCCTAACCCTCAGTACTTCTGAATGTGACTGGAGATAGAGCCTTTAGAGAGGTGATTAAGTTAAAATGAGGCCAATAGGATGGGCTATAATCCAACATGACTGATGTCCTTATAAAATGAGGAAACTTGGACACACAGAGAAACACCAGAGAGGTGCATGCACAGAGGAAAGACCTTGTGAGGACACAGTGAGAAGGTGGCCATCTGTGAGCCAAGGACAGAGGTCTCAGAAGACACCAAACCTGTTGGCACCTGATCTTGGACTTCCTTCCTCCAGAACTGAGAAATAAATTTCTGTTGTTTAAGCCACCGAGTCTATGGTATTTTGTGCTGCAGCCTGAGCTGACCGATCCTCTGCTCAAAGCCCCTCCCGGCTGCATCTTGCAGTGCTCCTGAGCACTGTCCCCAGGCCTAACTCCCTCCTCTCCTCTGTGGGCTCTTCCTTGACTTATATCTCAGTGTGTGAAGTCCATGGAGCCGTCTTCTCAGTTTAGGTAGTGACATGGCCACCCACAGGGTTTGTTACTCTCCCAACGCTGTCCAGTGTGACCTTTGATGCCACAGCACCTGTGGCTATGATGAGGGGTGACGGGGGAAGACGGAAGGATGGATTCCAGCAGCTGGTTTGAGACTCTCTATGGGCTCAGAGGATGTGAAAGAGGATCATGTGAACATCAGGAAGCTTGCTGAAGGAGAAGCGTGACTGAGAAGCTCCGTTGAGACTTGAAACTCTTGTTTGTTCCTGGAGGTCCAGCAATGCAGAAAGAAGGAAGCCAGCCCTTCTGGCCTCTTCTACCTCCACATTGTCATCAGGCTCTGGATTTTTCCTTCCTTGGATTTCTCCTGGAAACAGCTTCCTTTACTTGGTGGATATCCAGATGTTCCCCTACCCCATGGGTCTTTCCTTCCTCTTCTGGTTCTCCACTCGTTTCCTGGCCTCTCCTGCAGAACAAGGGTTAACACAGTAAAGAGCCTGGAGTGTTGAACAACTCACTGTTCTGGGCTCCGTGGACACAGCTGTGGTCAAGGTTGACGTCAGGAGTTTATCTTCTTGTGCTCTGGAGACTGCAGATAAACAAACAAACAAGAAAACTTTCGGGGAGTCACGTGCTGAGAATTAAGATGGGGAGATGAGATGGCAATTGATCAGGGATGGCTTTAGATCAGGTGGCCTTTGGTGCAGCTCTTGGGGTTGGGGAGCCATTGACAATTTATGATCGACAGTACTCTTACTCAAGCTGTGAAAGCACCAGATACACAAGAGAGTTCTGCCCCCTTGGCTCTAAGTTACCAAAAAGTAAATGTTTGCTTATCTATACCAGACAGAGGGGGTAACCAGACCTGGTTAGAAAGTGAATAAAAAGTGCTCCCAGGTCCCATTTCCTTTGTCTATTGAAAGGGGATTTTTAGCCATCTGGAAGTTTTCTTATCAGACATTTGATAAGGAAAAGGGATGTTTTGAAAGGTTGTTACCCAAGAACACATAAACCAGGAGAAACATATTTAACCTACCCTGGTACCTTCTTGAATTCCCAGACATTGAAAGGACATTTAAAAGTGACTTGTGATCCCAAAGCCAGGCACTGTCCCTTAGGCCCCAGCACTAAGTCCAGGGGAGCCCTTTCAGATGGGTACACTTTTGCCAAGGGTCTGAGGGCAAGGGAATGCAGCATCCCAGGTCTTAACAGACATGCCCTGTGGAGCTCTGGGGCAGCACTCTGTGGCAGGGGCACAGGGGAGGGGGCTGGGGGCCATATGGGGAGCACAGGGGGTGCCAGGAACAGCTGGAGCCTCAAGGCCTCCCCCCAACCTCACCCCAAAATGGCAGGAGAGAGCACTTGGCTCTTAGCGCTGATGCACTGATGTTCATTCCAGGGCCAACACACTGACCTTCAGCTCAGGAAGTGACTTCTTGGTCAATTGCTGCTTTGGAGGGACCTGCCAGGATTTGAAATGAAGCAGCAGTTCTTGTAACATCCAGTCATAAACCTAAATCTTTTTTTTTTTAACTGAAGCAAAATAGTGAGATAACTTGACGTTTTGCATGCATAAATTTAGAACAGATTATAGCAATTGAATACCCACATCATAAACTGCTTCATTTAAGCACAACACACGTAGCCAGGCTCAGCTTCATGTGATTTGAGTCTCGAGAGTGATTCTTCTTCTGCCAAAGTTTTTAAATCTTAGGCTGACTAATAAATTTCAGCCTGAGGATGAGGCCACCTGATCTCCAGTCCTGGCCCTCACTTGGTTGAGCAAAGGTGCCTCTCTGGGCCTCAGGAAACCCCTCTCTGAGATCTCACAGTGTGGTGTGTACACACTGTGTGGTGTGTACACATGCTGTGGTGTGCAATGCCCAGCTCTTGTGCCCAAAGGCCATCATCCCAGTTGACCACAGATAGTCTTTGGGATGATGTGAGTAGAGAGATCTACGAGATGACATTATGAATCTATGGCTAATAATGGCTATTAATAATAGATGCCGCTCACCCAGTACTTCTCACGTGCTGGGCGCTGCTGGAAGCATGCTTTGTTTGTCTTAATTGTCTTAGTTCTCATTCCTCATTTTACCAATGAGGAAACTGAAGCCCAGAGAGGTTAAGTAACTTGCCCAAGTTCAAACAGCTCTAAGCGGGGAGCCAGGATACAAACCCAGGCATGTGAGTGCACCCTATGCCTTCTAGCCTTTGGGTATCAGCCCTGAGATCTCCCCACCAGCACTGACATAGAGGGATGAGGATGGGATGGAGCTAGAGAGTGATGCTGACTCAAAGATGGCTTCGTGTGGGGGTGATTGTCTCTGCACCTGTCCCAGAGCTGGGGGGAGAGAGACACGTGGAGGCAGGAGGGGTGAATAAATACAAAATGGGTGATCCAATTTAGAAAAAAAAAAAAAAAAATCATTGCCCCCTGACCACGAGCAAGGTGCAGTGTTTTAAAATTTCCCTTTCGGGCTTCCCTGGTGGCGCAGTGGTTGAGAGTCCGCCTGCCGATGCAGGGCACACGGGTTCGTGCCCCGGTCCGGGAAGATCCCACATGCCGCGGAGCGGCTGGGCCCGTGAGCCATGGCCGCTGGCAGGGAGAGGCCCACGTACCGCAAAAAAAAAAAAAAAAAAAAAAAAAAAAATTTCCCTTTCAAGATAATTGCTGTAGACCTTAGAAAAATGAATCTAATAGAAGAAAAAAAGAAAGGCAAAGGAAGCCCAGTGATTTGAGTATGAATATTCAGGTTTAAAACATCTTTTCCCCTTGAAATACAACCTCTTACCTTGGTGGAAAGTCCTGTTACTTTAGCTTTGTCTCAACTCTCACTCTAAAGGCTGGCTGGGCTTGTCAGTCAGGACCATCTGTGCTGGAATGAGGTTTCTTCCAAAGACCTGATTTTGATTTTCTAGGAGCTACACCTGACCTCATACACTTAAAGGGGAACGTCTTCACTTCTGCTTGCTGTCTCCCTCCCTGCCTAAATAGGTGCTTGCCTGATACTCTACAGTCAGGACAGCAGGAGGCAGATTATTGGCTTTTCGGAGAAACCATTTCCTTTTCGTAGGACATAGCTGCAGAACCCGGGAAGTGCAGAGATTCAGCCAGAAATGTTTGCGGGCTTTGCCTGAGGACAAAACATCCAGACCAAAGTGAAGCATTTAGTCAAAGCCAGTGGGCCTAGTCTTTCCAACCCTTTGTTTTTTTCTCCTACTCAAAAGTTGTTAGAATGAATTCACCTTGCTTTTGGTGGGTTTTCTTGTGGATATTTGTTTGGACTGACTGCATTCATACACATGCTTGTCAGTAGTTTCAGCCCTTCTGTGACCTAATCTGGGCCCAATTGATAAATATTACAAGGTGGGTGCTATGAAGATGAGGAAATGGAAGAGAGTGGGCTTCACAGAAAATTATGAGAGCCCCTGACTTTAGAGGCTTCCATTCAAATGAAGCCACGATCTAATGTTTAAATAGATCCATTTAAATAAATGCATAAAGTACAAGAGCATCACCCCTCTTGTTGGAGCCGGATGGTTAAATAAGACTGAATTAGAGATATTATTATTGATAATAATGGTAAACGACACCATTTATTGAGCATCTATTATGTGCTTGGCAACATTATCATGTGGGAGGTACTATCTCTATTTGGATGACAGAAAGCAGACCCTGTGAGGCGCCAAGGTCACAGAGCAAGTAGTGGCAGAGACACAGGTCTGAGTCCAGAGTCTGTGCTCATGTGGCCCCAGAAGAAGAAAATGAGACACAGATTCTCATGATGTGACTTACTCATGCACGGGTGCAAAACTTGCTAATGAATAAAGGAAAATAATAATAAAAGGAGCTGGTCTGAGGACCTGGGATTGTCTGGGTTCAAAACTTGAGTTATAAATACAATTCCAATCATGAAACTCTCCATATGACACTGGATAAGTTACTTAAACTCTGAGCCTCTACCTCTTCATCTCCAAAATGGGCTAATAATGCTTAGTTCATAGCATTGTCATGAGGCTTAACTTAGATACACCATGTTATGTGCTGAACTCAGGACTTGGCATATGGTATATAATTGATAATGTTGGTTATCGTGCGGGTCTTCGGTGAGAGCAGGTGACTATTTGTCCAGGGGGCTTTTCTTGACCTTTTACCCTCATGCCTCCACCTCCACTGCTCCCTGCAGGAGTCCTGCAGTGTCAGCCATTATGCTCTTATACTGCTAACTCCCCTTGAGGTCAGAGAAGCAGGTGGCTGGGGATGAAAGGCAGTCAGGACCTTGGCCAACATGCCAGTTGAAGGTCCTGGCCGATGGCCTTGACTTTGCCAGTGCGAACCTTTTTTATACCTGACGAGGCAAACTACCACGTGTCAGGTCAAGATAAGAACAGGGGTGCAAGGAGACAGCCAGCCCATGAGATAGGAACAGGGGTAGGCCAGAGACCCCCTGGAGGTCACTTTCAGCCCTATGATTTGATATTGGCAGAAAACTGAATGCAATACATTTAACTCTGAGACATTCTCACCTCCCACCTGACCTCAGTCTGGGCAATCTTCCTGTTAGTCAAGAGAACAAGCCATAAATCTCCCTGTGGACGGGCGTGCTGGGTGCACAATAAACGCTGCTGTCTCCCCTGTTTTCCAGAAAGGGTTGATGGATCCTTCCCCTCACATTTATTTCAGCACAGTAGAATTTCAACAAGACAGAAATAGAAGACAGAAAGGTTGGTCCTGTCAAAAGCTCTTAATATAATTATGAGAGTCAGGCCTCTGCATGTACCACCCCCCAGCCCACGAATAATTAGGGTGCGAGAGGCCGGGAACTGAATGGAGGTGGGGGAGGGACGGCAGGCTGAGGACGTCGTGACTAGCGTCATGGCTGCTGCTTCTCTGCTGGGATGCCCCGGTCCTGCAGACTCCCTGGGAATTCTGCAGCTTCATAAAAGCTCCACTTAGAGCTTGGATCATCCCAGGCAGCAGTTAGTGGCTCTAATAGTTTCAGCTGATGCGTTATGGCTGTCCCGCCTCAACTCCCTCTCCTGAAGGTTAGTTATATAGAGATATGCCCTCATCACCCCCGACATCCACAGTATATGCAGAAGGTGGCCAGGACAAGTAGGCCATGGCACCAGGCTTCGGGTCTGATGGGGACCTCAGAGGCAGGCCCAGCCTGAGCATGCGGGCTACCAATGGGAAAGCAGAGTCCCCCTTCCCTTGAACATTTGCTTTCTGTTTAGTGTTTAATTTTCTCTCTGAAAGGCAATCTATGGAATGGAAAAAAAAAAAAAAAAAAAAACCACCACCAGTCCCTAAAGTCCATTCGAGCTTTCTCTTCTCCAGGTTAATTTCCATTCTAATGCTTATGTAGCTCCCCCCGCAGAGTTAGGCATTTGTTACTCTAATTCTGCTGCTATTCTCCCCAGGGTTTGCTGTTTTGTCAGGGACCTGTGCTGTTCCATTTCAGGGTTTGGAGCAGAATTACCGAGCTCAGTGTCAATGGAGGGGCTCAGGAGGGGCCCAACACCCAGGGAAGGAGCTCTCCATGGATTCTTTCTTCCCGGCCCCAGAGGTAGGCTGTCCTTTAGCTCTGCTGGCTGCCGCCTGGCTCCAGAGCATCCATTCTACACTGGTGGTAAGGTGACAGAGCTCTGTGCTCTGTACATGGAACAGACTTGGGTCCCCAAAACCTGCTCCTCCATGATTCTGCACTTGGCCTCCGCTGACAGCGGTGCTGACTATATCTTTAAGAGACACCTCAGCTTAGTCCTTAAAAGCACTCTCTTGAGTCAAGCTGGATTGCTTTGGTTTGAATCTAAGAACTGCCACTTACCAACTATGTGACTTTGGACATGTCCTTTAACTTCTCATTTGCACCATCTATAAATTGGATACCAACAGTACAGGGCATTAAATGAGTTACCATTTTTGTTAGCATTAAATGAGTTTATAATAGATATAAATTGCCTGTAAGAGTGCCGGGCACAGAGTCAGGGTCAGCGGGTGGTGGCTATAATCGCTATTACTGTTATGAGTCCCGCCTGGGGCTGGCCTGGCCGCAGAGGCCGGAGCTGAGTGCCCAGCCGGATGTGCCCTGCGTCTCAGCGGCGCAGGGTGTGAAGGGGTGGCCATCCCTGCTGGGTCCACCGGATGCCGACTGCTTGGTACCCACACACTGGATTCTCCTGGACCAATGGGGGCTTCCATCCCTTCACAGGCTCCATCCTTATCCCTCCAACCCACCTGGCCTGGGGACTCCTGGAATGTGACTTATTCGAGGAGGACAGGCAGGCCGGGAGGAGATCAGGAATTCTGATTCTCATCCTCAGAGGGATTCAGTCCCTAGGCCAAGGCCACTCAACTAGTAAGTGGCATTGCAGGAGCTCACACGCACACTGGCTTGACTCCCAGGAGCACACTTGCCTACGAGGTCCCTTGGGGTGACGACCCTTTGGCCAGGGGCCGCTCTGTGCCATTCCAGGCTGTGGAGTGGTGAGTGATGTGAACGGTTCCAGCAGCGAATCTCTGAAAACAGAAGTGAGGCTGTTTCATAGCCTCCAAAGGCTGGAGGCAGGCTCTGGTTCGAGACTCTCCAGGAGGGAGAAGCTGGCCGACTTTGAAGGCCTCACCGAAAGAAGCGCCCAGCCTCTCCAGACACAGGGTGAGCTGCCACCTTCAGGCCAAGAGTGGAGGACAGAGCCTAAAATGCCTGGCCACCAGTTCCACCCTGATGGGACCCAAAGCCTCACCAATCTGTGGCCCTGCCCACTGGCAAGGGCCGCCAGTATCAAACCAGAGCCTGCTCCCTGCTGTCCAAGGGCCCTCCCTTCCGGGCATGTGTGGATAAACCCTCGGCTCCCACCAAATGAGCTTCCAGGCAGGAGGATGGGCAGCTGTCTCTGTCAGCCACCCCTCTGCAATTTCCTAACTTGTTCTGTGGCACGCTGCCAGCTGCACAAGTTGGCTGCTCCAGTGTAGAAATGCCAACTGGAAGTCCGCGGGCACATCAGAGCTCCAGGCTGCACTGGGCCTCCAGCAAGCCGGGCAGGGTCCAGCGAACCCCAGGAGTGTGGATCTCCTGAGGGCTGTTCTCGGCCTTGGCGTGGTCAGACCTCCACGTCTGCAACCTGCCCACCCCCGTCCCTGCCCCGCCCAGGGCCTTCCGTGCTGGACTCCCCCTTCAAAGAGGCCTGGCCCTTTGCCTGCCTGTGATTCTCTCCCTGTTCAGGTTCTGGTTATATCACCTGGGGAACGGCTGTTTTAGGCTGTATTTCCCTAGATCAAGAGTATTCCGGCTTTGTTCCCAGCAGGCCAGGCAGCCCCAGGGTGATCTAAGGAGCTGCCAGTGTCTTTGGTGTTGGTCAATTCCCAGCCATAACTTCCTCAGGTCCTGCCTTTCCTGTGATCTTTATGAACCGTTATCAGCAAAGGTCAAGGATCTGGGACCCTAAGGCATTCCCTTGTCAGTCTAGAGCCTTCACTGCCCCTGTTAAGAGATCCATCTTCCTGAGGCCCCTACAGAAGAGGAGGGGTGAAGTGTCGAGGACAGAGCCTGGCTTTGGGGCCAGATCTGAGCTCCAGGACTGGGCTGCTGAGTAGCTCTGGGCAAGGGATAATTCTAGCGCTCAGAATGCTCCCCACACAGTAAGGAGAGTGGTAGCTCCACCCACTGTCATTATGTGAGCAGCCCAGGCCGCTGTGCATGCTCAGTGCTCCTCAGATGCCTATGAAACAGTTTCCCATTAAGCCCATGACACCCAGGCTGCTGGTGAGCTTGGGCTCCTGCTGAAAGCTGGCTGCGCTTGTTTGAATCTGGGAGCAAGGGAAAGGAATTGCCTTGAACCTGGCCACCTCCGGAGAGAGGTAGCAACAAAATCCAGAGCTGCCCTGAGCAGAACGGGTAGGCACTGAAGGGCACGCGCAAAGGAAAGTGAAGAGGAGACAGCAAGGGCGCCACACACAACTTGCCTAGTTTGCCTTTCCGCACATCCTCAGGCAACTTCCAGATTCTGGAGTTTCCTGCCCAGCCACCCTCCATAGACCCGGCCCCTCACTTTGCACCTCATTCATGTCCCGTTGTTTCATGGTCTTGCTCTTTGCAGGGACAGCTGACTCCCAGCACCGATCCTTGAGACTGCAAACACTTCTCTGTGTTGGGAGGATGGTCGGTAGAAACGTGTGGTCTGCTCAAGGCATTCTGGAGGTTCTAAAGATTGGGAGGTCCATGGAAGAACTGGAGGGGGTGCACAGGCAGGACTTTCAGCTAGCAAGCCTGCTGGGGCACTTTGGAATCCCACCACAGGCCTCTCTGCTGGCACAGTTGACGACCAGGAAAAAGAGTGAGCAGGTGGGCAGAGATGTGTGTGACCGAAAGATCAGGCTGTTGGATGCATGGATTGGTCCTCTTGGATCTTGGAAGGTGTGCTGGCTGGAAGAGAGGTTAGTCCCACGGAAGAGCCTGGCCCACGACGTGTCCGTCTGGCTGTGGGGCCCATACTGCCTCCCCTGGGGCTGCCTGCATGCAGAAAGGCAGGGAAGTCTCAAGGAACAAGATGCACGAGCTGGGCAGGCGTGCAGGAGCCAGCAGCACACCTGGGCTCCTTCCTGTCCTGGGGAAGCCTCACAAGGAAACAGCACCCCCTACCCCAATTCCGTCCCATGAGAGTATCCCGAATACAATCACAGAAGAGGTATGTTGAGTGCATTTTCAATACTACAGACATAAATTGGGCAATTTCCCTGGTACCTGAACTGCCCCACATGACATTTGATTTAATTCTTCACAACCATCATCAGTAACTACTGATCTCCAAAGCAATGAATGAAGCTGCCCACGGTTCTGCCGAAGAAGGTGGGTACTGCCCCAGCCAGAGGTGTTCTGAGCCGCCAGGCACCACTTCCCCCGCTTAGTTCTCAAAGCCCAAGTCCCTCCCATCAGTTATTTCTGGCCTTATCTTATCGATCCTTTTAATAGCAGGCAGTAACAATTTATTAGCACTTTTCCAGAGTCTCTGCCTCCTGGCTAGATCTTTTTCCATCCTGAGAGCTGAAGTAATATTTATTCTAAATCTAGCTCTCTTCAAGGCACTACAGGAGGCCAGTCTGAGTGAGTCAGGGATGCTACAGAGAAGGAAGAATTAAGTTAAGACTTTTCCATTTTCCCACTGCTTATTTATGAACAAATAAATTTGTTGGTTCTAGTTGTATGGGGCTGGGGGGAGGGGACTAAAGAGACCAGATGAAAACAAGCTATCTCTGATTTCCCTTTACAGAATTTTATTTTTTTAATTAAAAAAATTTTTTAATACAGTTTTAAATGTTACTGTCGACTTACAGTTATTACAGAATATTGGCTATATTCCCAGAGTTGTACAATACATCCTTGAGCCTATCTTAGCCTCACTACCCCACCCCGGTTTGTCCCCCGCCCCGGTAACCACTAGCTTGTTCTCTCTGTGAGTGTAATTTGATTTTTAAAAGTGGGTTAGGAGGTGAAAGGACAGCGCAGCTTGAGCCGGGTGGGTCGGGGGTTGGACTTCCCGGCAGCCCAGCCTCCCTGCCTTGCTCTTGTGACTCAAACTTTTGGTGCTTCAGTTTTACCCACGACCAAAACGAGGTACGGAAGAAGCCACTTCCCTAACTCATGACCCACTAGTTGATTCCTGACTCCTCTCCTTCCGGAGAATGAAGAGCTGCCGGGAAGGCGCTGGCGGCCCGCGCGCCGGCAGGAGGCGCCCGACTGCGGGAAGGAGGAGAAATTCAGGAGAAACTGGGCCGCGGGGAAGGGGCCCCGGCAGCCCTTCTGGCTTCTCAGTTGTCCTCCGGCCCCAGCCAGGAAGCAATCAGGGACTCAGCCTGGGCAGGCGTCTGGGGCCGTATAAACTCAAAGCGTTTATCCTGTTGGTGGCTGAAAGGAAAGAGGCCAAGAAGAGACTAAGAAAGTCCCACTGCGGGACCAGCGCTGCAGGCTTTCGGGCTGGAGTTGCCTTTGGAACCAGAATGACTGCTTCCCAGAGGAGGGACTGCTGGCCCAGGGCTGCTTCACCCTCCCCACGAAGGCCCTGCTGTGTTACCCTCCGGCTCTCTGCCCATCACCTGCCACTTCCCAGAGCCGATCCACGCCCCAGGCACCAGCTCCCCGCGCGTGCGCAGTGCCAGCCCACTAACCACCTGACCCTCTTTTAATTTGCCCAGTAACAGACGTCACTGTGCTCAGAGCAAAACAGAGGCTCAGAAAGGGTAAGTGACTTGTCCAAGACCACACAGCTAGTAACTGGCTTCAAATGCAGTCCATCTGCTTTACTGTTTACTTATTTTTCCAATATTAATACTATAGTAAGTTACTGACATATAGTTTTATGTATAGAATTTTAATATATTTGTAAAATTATGCAATATATTAAATTATTTTATAGTTAATGACTATTTTTATTATTACTGTTGAGGTTTTATTTATTTTTCGAATAGGCAGTGGGGCATGCAATTCAAAATTCAAAATACACCAGAGGAATGCAGTGAAAATCCCCCACCTCAACCTCTGTCTTTCAGCCACCCAGGTCCCTTCTCTCCTCAGGAGCAACCACAGTTAATCCGTTTCTTGTGTATCTTTTCAGAGACAGCGGAATAGATAAAGATCCAGGGGTCCACTAGCCAAAGAATGTAGGCAGCCTCTAGAAGCTGCCAAAAGCAAGGACACAGATTCTTCTCTGGGACCTCCAGAAAGAGAAACAGCCCTACTGACACCTTGATTTTAATCCCTTAAGACCTGTTGCAGACTTCTGACCTCCAGGATAATAAGGGAATAAATCTGTGTTGTTTTAAGCCACTAAGTTTGTGACCATTTGTTACAACATCTATAGAAAACTAATATGAGTTCCCAGTTTACAACTTATCAAATAAATATTAGATTAAATATTTAAATAAGAATACCATACAAACAAACAAACAAAACTTGTGGGGAGGGTAGATCTTATAATTATGGCTTCAAAGACAGAGTGAAAGCATTTTTTAAAACCTCTATATATTAAAGATAAACCTATAAATGAAATTATCACACAAGTTACAAACTGGAAAAATATTTGAAATGTATAAAATGAACAGAGAATCATCTTGAATGGTAAAGTTAAGGGTGATTTTCTACAATGAATGTGCTTTTTTTTTTTGGGTAAAGAAGATACGTATTTCAACGGAAAGAAATTGTTACTGTGGCAGTTGTATTAAAAATGAGTTAGAGACAAGTATGGGCACTTCACCAAAGAAGATATAGGGATGGCAAATAAGTGTAGGAAAAGATGCTCCACATCATTAGTCACTAGACAAATGCAAATTAAAACTACATCGATACACCACTGCGCACCTATTAGAGTGGGTTAAATTAAAAAGACGGACCATATCAAGTGCTAACGAATTCATGAAGCCACTGGAGCTCTCACACTCTGCTGGAGAGGATGTAAAATGGTACAACCACATTAGAAAACTTGGAAGATAAGCATACACCTACCATATGATGCAGCCATACCACTCCTAGGTATTTTCCCAAAAGAAATGAAAGCATGTGCCCATACAAAGACTTATATGCAAATGTTCATAGCAGTTTTATTTTTAATAGCCCCAAAGTGGAAACAGCCTGTCCATCAACAGGTTTATGGGTAAACAAATTGTAGTATATCCATACAATGGAATACTACTCAGCAATAAAAAAGAACGAACCATTGATATCTGCAACAACATGGAGAGATCTCAGAATAATTACACTGCATGAAAAAGACAGACCAAAAAAAAAAAAAAGACTACATACTGTATGGTTCCATCTATAAAATTCTAGAAAATACAAACTAATCTACAGTGGCAGAAAGCAGATCAGTGGTGGCCTGCGGATAGGGTGGAGTGGGGAGGGGAGAGAGGGAGGGGTCACAGTGGTGCACAGGGAAACTTCAAAAGGGGTGGGTATGTTTACTATCTTGCTTGTGATGATGGTTTCACAGGCATACACATACATTGAAACTCATCAAATTATGTAGTTTGCTGTATGTCAATTATACCTTAATAAAGTGGCACTTAAAAATGGCTTGATTTTGGAAAGAGATGGAAGAAACTTAAATACATAACACTAAGTGAAAGAAGCCAATCTGAAAAGGTTACATACTATATTATTCCAACTATACGACATTCTGGAAAAGGCAAAACCATGGAGACCATAAAAAGATCAGTGGTTGCCAAAGGTTGGTGGGGAGAGAAGGATCAACAGGCAGATTACAGAGGATTTTTAAGGCAGTGAAATTATTTTGTCTGACTGAGTGTCCACTATAATGGTGGACACATTTGTCCAAACCCATTGAATTTACAACACCAAGAGTGATTTGTAATATAACCTATGGACTTCGGGTGGTTATGACATGTCAATGTAGACTCATCAGTGGTGACAAATGTTCCGCTCTGGTGTGGGATGTTGATGGTGAGGGTGGGTTGTGCATGTGTGGGACAGGGTGCACAGGAGAAATCGCTGTACTGGCTGCTCAACTTTGCTGGAACCTAAAACTGCTCTAAAAAGTAACGTTTAGTTTTTAACAACTGGCTTGAACCATTGAATATGTTTTGTCTCTCCTATCAGGGCTCTGGGGGCAGAGGGGGTCAAGGGTTTGCTCAGGGGCTACAGACGCTACTGAGGACACACATGCTTCCCATCTTTGGGCTGTGTCTCCCCTTGTGTTATGAACCTGGATGCAGCTTTTCAAGAAGTCACATGCAGGCACAGCCATGTGTAGCAAAGATGAACTTATTTCTTCTTTCAGACGTCTTTTTTTAAGAGAGAGGAAAACTCTCCTGCGAGCTCTTCAGAGACTTTCCCTCAGGTCCCACTGGCCAAGGTTGAGTCGCATATCCATGGTCTGACTGTAAGGGAGTCTGAGAAACGGAAGGGGGAGGGTTTCCCCGTGGGCATCCACCAGCACTCCACTGGCACTTCCAGGGCTATGTGGCTGTGCTCCTTCCTCCTGATTTCTCCAGCTGCTGAGCTCAGCCTCATTCTGTGCTCTCTGGCGCTCCCTTACTCCAGCCTCTACCCCAGACGGTTCAGTGATGCTCACTGGGGTTCCCACAGGCCTTTCTATATAACTTCATTGTCCTTCTGTCTAGACTGCCTTATGCGTGCATATGTCTTAACGGCCAGACGTGAGCTTCTAGAACCACCCCTCCTTCATTAGGGGAGTCCCGGGACCTAGGCCAGTTAGGCTTGAAAAAGTGAACTTGAACAGGAAGAAAAGCCGATGGAGCTAGAAAAGGTCCCGGAGAGGACACAAGACAAAGGCGGGAGTTTGGAGGCGAGGAGCAGTGTCAGTACAGAAGCGAGTACTAAACGCTGGAAGACTTCAGTACTGAAGCGGCAGAAATGATCAAGATCTAGAATGATAAAGGACATCACTTGGATGAGCTCAGAAAAAAATAGACCTGGGACTATCACTCTGAAATTAAAAGGAGAGAGTTTTAAAACAGAGATGGCATAGCTGGCCTCATGGGACAGAATTCTCTGTTCATCCAACATATGGAACTTATTACCTCTAAGAGGTCGTTCAGGAAAGACTACAACAAGTTTTAAGTGGTTAAAGGCTACTAAATGGACAAAGTGACTACACTTGTTAATGCCAGGCCCCGCAGCCTCACAAAACACCGTCTCTCGATCTGATCTCAGTTCTCCAGAGGTATCTTTGGGCTGGATGAATCACGTGCATCTGAAGCGAGCCTCAGATTATCCATGCTTCATGACTCATCAGATCGAAAATCACCTCTGTGGGGCAGAGATTCCTGATAGCAGGAGAAAGAACAGGAGATGCTCCTGACCCCAGGATTGTACAGTCATTTCAGTAGTGACTGACTGTTCCTTGCCGGCCATCCCAGGCAGAATTCTAGAGACGGCCTGGAAGCTCGGGCCCCAGTCTTAGTTGGCAGGTGGCCAGCAGGCCCTAGCATTGGAATCAGGATGGTTCCTGCATATCAGGACCATTGCTGTTCTGAAGCCATTTATCTGCGGAGTACAGATACTCTCTAAAGAGTCCAGCCCACTAATCGCAGACTCAGAGTCTTTAAGGAACATTTGAGCTGAATCAGGTTGAGATTCTCCGCTGAGCATAGCTTTTCTATTCTCTAAGTTCACTGGAAGCACCGGAAAGAAACCTTGCAGCAATAGCTGAATCTCATTCACCTGCATCCCAGACCCCCAACCTTAAGCTGCACCCAGTTTTAGGAGTCTCTAAGGTCTAAACCCAATTGGCCATTTTCTCCCACTCCCAGCTTGGGCATTGCCAGGCGGCTCTCCAAACCATGCTCCCTGGCTCCCCGTGATGGGCCCTGGGGTCTGGGGTCCTCCCCTTCTCCCAGTGCTTCTTCCAGCAGCTGCTCCCAGATGTGCTCTCCTCAACCCAGCAACCTCTGTCTCCTTCTCTTCTCTTTGAGCAGAAGAGCCCCTCTTCTCTTTCCCCAAGAGGGCTGAGACCATCCTCACCAGCTCTCTTCCTTTTCTCCTCATCTGATCTCCTTTGTGAGCTTGATATGTTAAGTTTTCTCTGTTCTTCTAAAAACCAGAATCACTGCCTCTCTAGGACTTGCCTTCCCCTCTCCGTTTCCATCCTCAACACAACAGCACAGTAACCTTTGGCTTGCACCTCCCCTCCTCACCTCTGGTTCCTTCCCCCACCCCTCTACTGAAATGGCTCCTCCCAGAGCGCCAGTGACCTCCTGGTCACCAAAGCCTAGGGCCATTTCCCGGACTTTGTTCTTTTTCCTGCCCTCACGGTCACCAGCCTGCTTCCGACTCTCCTTCCCTGACTCTTCCCTGTCTTGGACCCCCAGCGTCGCTTCCGGATGACCCAATCAGCCATCCGCACTGCAGTCTGGACCTTCTTGTTTGAACGAAAACATCTTGCTTCAAGGGCTCTCGCTACCTTCTGGACTAAGTCAGCCCCATGACATGACGGGCTGTCACGGATGTGGCCCCGGCAGGCTTGCCTGCATAATTTGTGACCGCTTGTCCCTAGCCCCTTATACTTCAGTCACATCCAGATTTTTGTAGCCCTCCCATTGGTTTCCATGAGTTTGCAGGTGCTGTTTCCTCTGTCTGGAATACCTGTCTTCCCACCACCACTTGCCTCTCCACCTCAGTGGAGGAAGCCGTGCTCTTTTTTTTTTTTTTTTTTTTTTTTTTTTTTGGGGGTACGCACGCGCCTCCCTCTT
>NC_041228.1:32588049-32612495 GCF_002837175.3 Physeter macrocephalus | reverse complement strand
CCAGCGGCCATGGCTCACGGGCCCAGCCGCTCCGCGGCACGTGGGATCCTCCCGGACCGGGGCACGAACCCGCGTCCCCTGCATCGGCAGGCGGACTCTCAACCACTGCGCCACCAGGGAAGCCCGGAAACCGTGCTCTTAAAGCTTTTCCTGAATGTGTTCTATGAGCTTAATGACTCGGCAGCAGCCTCAGCCCTTCGAGTGCCAGAAAGGTACGCTGTAGCCCAGTACGCAACAAACAGAGATTCTCAGTCTTCTGCTTCCACGCTGGCTCCCTCTGAAAATCCATTCCATCTCAGTTTCAACATGCAGCTCAATTCAGCAGAAATGCTCGGATGCTACCCTGCAAGCACACGTTTGGCTAATTCTCAGCTCTCCGCCTTTATACCTCCTGTCCTCTCCTAAGGCCAGACCCATGTTCCCGCCTCTTCGCAGGATGGAAAGTTCTGATCAGCACTGATTGCTTTCCTCTTTCTCCCCCAGCTGCCAAATTCTGTCCATTCACCCTTCACAGCCTAAACAGACACACAAGCAAAACAAACAAAGCCCTATGCTTTGTCTTTCCTTTCTAGTACTCAATCTGGTTGTGACGGTTCATTTTCTGTGTCAGTTGGTCTAGGCCACAGAAGCCATTTGGTCAAACATGAATCGAGACGTTACTCTGAAGATGTGTTTAAGATGAGATGAACATGTAAGTCAGAAGACTTTGAGGAAAGCAGATTATCCTCTCAAATGTGGGTGGGCCCTGTCCAATCAGTTGAAGGCCTTAAGAGAAAAAAGACTGAGGTCCTCCAAGGAAGAGGGAATTCCACCTGCAATCCACCTTTGGACTCCAGCTGCAACATGAACTCTTCCCTGGGTCTCCAGCTGCTGGCCCACCCTGCAGATTTTAGACGAGCTGCCTCTACAATCAATCGTGTGAATCAATTCCTTAAAATAAACCTCTCTCTCTCCACACACACACACCCTATTGCTTCTGTTTTTCTGGAGAACCCTGACTAATACACTGTTCCACCTCCTAACTCGGCGCCCTGTTCCCGTGTTCACTCCCCTCCAGCCCACTCCAATGATGCTCGATGATTTTTTTTGTAATGTTAATTTGCTCACAAAATTTGCTGGATCCCTACTGTTTATCAATGAATGGCTGTGTTTCCCAAACATCAGATGTTTGCATATCTTCACCACATTTGACATGAGTTTTCAGTGTCTCGTCTATACAGTTACTTGTTTTAGATTTCTCTTTACACTGACCCTTCTCAGGGATGTTTGCGTTTTGGCAGGAATGTGCGAAATTTTTTTTAACTTTTTATTTTTATTGGAGTATAGTTGATTAACAATGTTGTGTTAGTTTCAGGTGTACAACAAAGTGATTCAGTTATACATATACATGTACCTATTATTTTTCAAATTCTTTTCCCAGTTAGGTTGTTACAGACTATTGAGCAGAGTTCCCTGTGCTATATAGTAGGTCCTTGTTTGTTATCCATTTTAAATATAGCAGTGTGTACATATCAACCCCAAACTCCCTAACTATCCCTCCCCCCTACCCTCCCCCCTGGTAACCTTAAGTTCGTTCTCTAAGTCTGTGAGTCTGATTCTGTTTTGTAAATAAGTTCATTTGCGTCATTTTTTTTCAGAATTCCACATATAAGCAATATATTATGATATTTCTCTTTTGCCGTCTGACTTACTTCACTCAGTATGACAATCTCTAGGTCCATCCATGTTGCTGCAAATGGCATTATTCCATTCTTTTTAACGGCAGTGTAATATTCCATTGTATATATGTACCACATCTTCTTTATCCAGTCATCTGTTGATGGCCATTTAGGTTGCCTCCATGTCTTGTCTATTGTAAATAGTGCTGCGATGAATATCGGGGTGCAAGTATCCTTTCGGGCCATGTTTTTCTCCAGATTTATCCAGGAGTAGGATTGCAGGATCATACGGCAACTCTATTTTTAGTTTCTTAAGGAACCTCCATACTATTCTCCATAGTGGCTGCACCAATTTACAGGAATGTGCGAATTTTTAAGATAAAAGCTCTTGCAGTCCCAATCAAAAGGTGAAGAGCAGTTTTGTGGAAGGGTTTTGAGCTTTCCTAATTCCCTGCCACCACGCAAGCTTGTCCTCTTGACTTGAAGCTAAACTTCTAAGACGGAAGGTCCCAGCAAGATTGAGATGCGTGGGACTTCCCTGGTGGTCCAGTGGTTAAGACTCCATGCTCCCAATGCCGGGGGCCTGGGTTTGATCCCTGGCTGGGGAACTAGGTTCCCGCATGCCGCAACTAAGAGCCTGCATGCTGCAACTAAAGATTCCGCATGCCGCAACAAAGATCCCGCATGCCACAACTAAGACCCAGTGCAGCCAAATAAATAAATACATATTACAAAAAAAAAAAAAAGATTGAGACGCATGACACAGATTACTACACCTCTCTCGAGTCATCAAGGCAGAGGTGACTCCTTCGTGCAATTGTCTCTTCAGCTGAGGTTGCGGGTGGAGACGGTGAACGTTTGGTCCCACCTCTGGTGGCAGGGATGGGGGGTGGGGAGTATAAATGAAGGAAGAAGAGGAAGAGGGCAAGAGACCACCCAAGTTTTCGTAACTCACCCTCTGACGTTTGAAAATACCTTATTTCATTATTTCCTAGGATTGATTTCTGCAACATCTATTCCGAGAAAAATATTAGAAAGAAATATGTAGTTTCTTTGCATCAGTTTTCCCCTTTGTCAATATTAAACGACTTAGTCACTTCTCTGGGGAATTAAAGAGGTTGATTCATGGCTATGTGACCCTCTTGTCACTTCTGGTTCCTTTTTCCTTGCTCTACATCAAGTCTCAGAGCCCTAGGGAAGGGCATTTTTGCACCCAGAGAAGAACCTGAGAGGAGCCTGTAAGTAAACTTTCAGAATAATCTTGATTTTGAAATTGCTTTTTTTTAATAAGAAAAAATTAAGTATTAGTAAATTGGAATAAACAGTTGAGACTAGAGGAAACTTTAAACCTCTGCCTCTATCCCCGACAGTTTACCTATGTACAGAAATATCAGAAAGTTTGTTAACATTGGCCTGAGGGATCTGAATCCCTCATCTCAGGGAGGACTGCAGCTTGAGCATCTTCTTAACAGAAGAGCTGTGTGGACTTGGGCCATCCCTGGCTTTTGAAGAGCTGATCTGTTAGCCAAGCCTCGGGTCGGGGAGAGGAGCAGGGCTGGCTCGGAAAGGCTGCCAGGCCTCACAGACAGTGCCATGCCGGACTGAATTGTTCTGTAGACACTCCTCTGTTTACCCAGTAGCTTTCATTAATCTTTCCTTTCTTGTGTGAAGGTTGCTTTCAGAGAGGAAGGCGTTCGCTGGCTTTCCCAAGGCAAGAACGATGAAAACAAAATTATGAGGAATTCATTTCACCTCTTGGCGCTGCTCGAGCTATTCTGGCAGGCTCAGAGAACACTGCGTTCCCGACCAATTTATAAGTTTGCAAGAGTTTTAAAAAAAGAAAGAAAGAAAAAGAGAAAAGGACAAGAAACGCTCCGTCCTCCTTTTGTCCCCCTTACGGGTGCGGGGCTTCTGCAAAATGCCAGCGCCCAGAGTGGGCTCGGCCACTCTCCTTTGCCTTTATTTCCGAGACTGTGGGCTGGCAGGACCCAAGGGAGCTGTGGTCGCCAGAGGTGAAGTGACCTATCCAAGGTCACATGCAGGCCAGACCACAGGTCTCCTGTCTCCCTGCCCCGCGGTCTTTTTCTATCCCACTCTGCCCTTTCTCCAGATTCCCTTTAAAATGAGATTCCCATCAAGTCCTGAGGTCAATGAGAGGCTGATGTGTTCAGACTAGGTCCCCACAGGGGATTAGCAGAGCGGGTTGGAGGAGAAGAGAAAGAACCTCGGCAGTAGGGTTTATTTTCCCCCAGGGGGTCTGCAGACTGTATCTGGGCTTGCTGAGCATAAGCCACTGGCTTCTGCATGGGGACCAGGGTTAGAAGGAGCTGGTCTCACTTACTGGAAATCTCAGGGCGTCCGACAAGGCGAGTGCTCCCCACCTGGGGAAGGAAGGGAGCAAGAGGGCCGCGCTGAGGTCCTTGTCCTCTGAGTCCTTTCCCAAAGAAGGCTGCATTGGTTTCTCCTGCACTTGCAAAAGCAGTGGTCCTGTGCGTTTCTGTTTGCCAGCGCCAGACCGACACTGGTGATGTGCTTCTTCAATATCCCCCCAATCTTGAAGGCGCCCAGGGTGGGCCACTTTGGAGGCTCCAGTTATTATTGTCACAGCTGCTGACTGGGCCTTGTATCTGAAGCAAGGATGCGTTCTTTGCACCTTGAGAGTTAATCTGCGCTCAAAGGAATCACGGGACAACACAGGAATGTTCATCGCCCTGACTCCCCAACAAAGTGGGCCAACAGGGCTCTGGGGCTGGGGGCTGGGAGCCTGTGTCCTCCGTGCCAGGGCTTTTGCTGCTGCCACTGATGTGTAATACCCCCCGGGGAAAACAATCAAATCCACTGCGTATGCACCTCACAGCCAGCGTTTGCTGGTGTGCGCAGGTTGATGGAGAAGCCTGGCCTCTTCTGTTTCCCATGGCAACAGCTCAGCTCTGCGTGAAAGCAGATAAGTGTGGGCTCAGGCTGGATACACAGACCGCACAGTTCTGCATGGCTCCGCGCTTGGACCAGGAGCTTCTCGTCACTGCCCCTGTTCCTTAACTTGTTCCCTCCCACCCAGCCACACAAAAATTCCTTTCATCCCGTGAAAGAGAGATGGGTCCTTGGTGATATTCTCCTGTGAACTGCAGCCGTGGTTTCCCGGCCCCGGGTTGTGGCACAAACTAGAGTTTAGGGATAAAGGCAGAAAAGTGGTAATTATTCTTGGGGTATTGCCACTGGTAAAAGCAAAAAAGCAGGTACACGGTCCTGGGGAGACACTGATGTTGAGATAAACATTATTGATAACGGAGGCACCATAAAGAGAAACTGCAGGTTAAAGGGATCAGGTTTGCCTTTTATCTGCTGCTGGAAGAAGCGATGGAGAGAGGCGGGAGGGCTCAATCCAGGAGAGCAAGAGAAGGGAATAAAATAGAGCTAGAGATCTTTGGGGAAAAAATATTCCCAAGGCATAGAGGAAAAACCTTTATGCATGAGACTGGAATCTGGCCTACAGCATGATTTTAAAAGGTACCAGGGAATAAAAAGAGGGTAAGGTAATTCAGATGACTGGAGAAGGAGAAGGGGAAGGGGAGGAGGAAGGCCGGGCAGAGAGAAGAGGAGGAAGTCACGTGAGGATTCCCCCAAACACCAAGGGTTGCAAACTGGCAACCAGTAGCCAAAATCAGTGTCAGACTATTTAAAAATAATTTGAGCCAAACTTTTTTTTTTTTTTCATCAGGAGATGCTACTCAAATAAAATTAGATTTCTGGCTTCTCTAAAAAAAAAAAAATCAGAAAATCTGGCAACACTGGGTCTGTGTACAGCCTCGAAGACAATCTGCTGGGCTGGAGCTGTTGTTCCTGCAACTTCAGCTGGGACATGGGCTCCCAGCCCCCCAGGACCCACTGCCCACACCCCTGCCCCCCAGGAAGTCTCTGTATCTCCTGATTTTCTTCACCCTTTATGGTGCCTATCTGACCCCTGCAGGCGTGTAAAGGCTCAGTGCTGCCCTAATTTACCAGCAAAGGGAAAACTCCGACCCTAACCCCCAGCTCAGCAGAGAAGGTGGGGACCAACACTGAATGCTGCTCTCATCCCCTGATGCTGGGAGAGACGGTTCAGTTGAGAACGAATGCCTTGCAGCCTAGACCTCAGACCAGGATGGGCCTGACACCCGATGGAGATCCTGTCGTCAGCTCTGGAGGGTTCAGTTAGGCTGTGCTGACAGAGGAGGTGGAGGACGCCCCGTGCAGATGACAACGCAAGGAGAGTTTATACCTACAGTGTTGAATGGCATTTCAGGATCCGCACACGATTGGGATTCTGGGAATATGTTTCAACCAAATTTAGAAGCTATCCTTTGAGGATCATGTTAAAGAGAGTCTGAGAAACTTGCCTATCCTGAACCCTCAGTGCCATGTAAACGCGGGTTAGAATCCTGGCTCTTCTACTTACTCGCTGTGGGACTTTGGGCAAGTTATTGAACCTCTCTGAGCCTCAGTTTCCTCATCTAAAATATATCTATATAATCATACAGAGCTACTGTGAAAATTAGGAATAATGTATTTTGGATGCCATTAACAGCGGCCAGACGCTTGGTAACAACTTGGGAACTATTTTCTATTATTATTATTACTATTTTGCTTGTCCACTTTTCTAATTATTTATCTTGTGATGCCTGAAGGCAAATTTGGGATGCGGGAAATTTTAACTCCGTTGCTTAGGAACTCTGGTAGGAATTTTAAAACAGGTTTCATGAAAAGTCAGAAATGAGATGTTGATGGGAAATGTGTCACATTGAGGTGGAAAACTGGGGTCTCCCTCTCACTTCTGCCTCTAGTCCAGGACAGCTTCGGCCAGCCCAGTAGCCTCCTTGGATTTTCCTTTCCTCAACTGTGGAAACCAGCCGGCCAGGTGTTGCTTATCTAGAGCTGTGCTGTTCAGTAGATAGACACCAGCCACATGTGACTGTTTACATTTAAATGAATTAAAACTAAATAAAGTTAAAAATCCAACTCCTCAGTTGGACCAGCCCTAAGTGCTCAATTGTCCCATCAGGCTCGTGCTGACCATGTTACACAGCACAGATACAGAACGTTTCCATCACCGCTGAAAGTGCTATCAGACAGTCCTGAATTCTAGAGATTGCTAGGCAGCGCCTGGCCCTCAGATGAGCAGCACCTGGGACTTGTGAGGAACGCAGACTCTCAGGTGCCAGTCTAGACCTTTGAAATCAAAATCCGCATTTTGACAAGACTCCCCCGGTGCTAACATACTCAAGTCTAAGAAGCTCTGACCTATGATATTTCTTCCAGCTTTAAAAGTAAAATTTAAGAATCTGCGTATCTGCCTGAAAAAGTCTTTGAGAAAGGAATAAGTAACCAGCTTGTCCAAATCCTGATTCCCTGATTTTTCTAAAAGGAAAGAACTGGGGCCATCTGAAGAAAGAAAGATCAGCAGGACGACTGCACCTCTGCAGGAGCAAGAGGATAGAAATCAACAGACATCTATCTAAAGGCAACGCGCCAAACATTAGCGCTGGGGAGGCGGTGCAGTCCAGCTCCTGCTTCTGAGCCTTGCATCCTTAGGACACTGAAGCCTTGCCTAAAGAGCTTCAGAGAAGGAACATTCTCAATTTGCTGCGGCAGCAAAGAAACAAGAAGAAATAGGTTGCATTTCCTGGGCACCTTATCTCCAGGGCATCTTAACGTGCTTGCCAAAGCTTCCCTCCTTAAACCTCACCAGGAAGGAGCTCAGGCAGGTCTTTTATTCAAGCAGGGAAAATGAGGAACAGAGATTGGTGAAGAAGTCAAGGGCACATTCAACACTGACAGGAAGGGCAGACTGGAACACCAGCCCTGAGCTTGTGGTCCAAACTCGCCTCTGTGGCTTGAGCTATAAAATAGGAGAGAAGGCATTTGGTCCTCTTGCTGCAGAAAGTTTTGATGTCTTTTGGTGACATGCTGTTTTCAGCACAAAAACAAAGGGGAATAATATTAGATCTGTTGCTTGTTAAGAAAACATGTGCCTCTTATAAGACAAAATTGCAGTAATATATCTTATTTAATTGTTATTAGATTTTTTTGCCGAAGGCTAAAATTTTAATGTATCCATAAATCTGTTTCTCACTTGCAAAGAAATCTCTTTATAAAGAACACACTGTACAAGGATGAAGGCAAGAGGAGGGAAAAATGAATCTAAAATATGCATTATTAATTTTTTAGAAAGCAAGCAACATGGTACCTCATAAAGGATATTAGAAAAAAATAAAACAGCTGGGATTTTTGATTCGCTGTAGAGAAAAATCTGCTGATTTGAGAAACATTCTTACAGGGTAAACTATTTTGATGCAAAAAGAAATGAGCAGATAGAAATGGGTTTGTGATATGCAAATCAGCTCTTAAACAGTCACTGGCAGAAAGTGTGATGTGTTTCCAGCAGATACAGTGAGCTGAGCATCCTGTCACATAACCCAGAGCCAGCCGTGGAGTCTGGGCGTGGCTCAGGGGGCAGGGAGACCTGGTCTGAATTCTGCTATGCCACCTACTCTCCGTGTGATCGCTGACACATTTCAGCAAGCACTCTGAGCCTCTGTGTGAAAAGCAACCGCCAGAGGCTTTGGGGAGGATGCAGAGAGATGCTATATATAAAGTGCTCCTAGGACATAATAGACAATTATTATCTATTAGTGTACCAATTACTCAGATAATGGTTTGGGGTCAAATCCAAAGCCATACCGAAGAAAGCAAATGGGGACACAGCTAGGAGGAGAGGCAGCACCTGCCAATTTGCTGTGGTGCTGGGTGTCCTGCCCAGTGTCCGCCTGATCACTGCTGACTGATCAAGTCCTCCGACCCAGGCAATGACGCAGGGCTGACTTGCACTGGCAAGGCTGGGGACAGTTCAGGAGCACAGGGGCTATCGGTGACTTCTGGCGCTCAGAGAGGCAGAGCAGTGGAGTTGGTGCACAGGAGTACTGCCAACCTCCAAATCAACCTCCAGTTCTGAAAGGAAGCAAGCTTGCAGGAAAAAAGGACTCTGTTCTTTTGCTGGTCCCCATTCTAATGTCCATTTCTTCCAATTTCCTTTCCTCCGGATGGAGTAAGACCGCCTTCTCAGGGAGGATCTTGAATCTTCTATAAGGCCAGTCCCACATGGTGATGACCCTTCTTCAACACAATGTCTCCCCGTATCTCTTCTCTGCACTGAACTTTCCCATTCAGATTACGTGCAGGAGCTGCAAGCCCTCTATACTATTGCTGAAGAAATTTCCACAGGTTTGTTCCCAACCTGCCTATTTCCCCATCTCATTTCTGTCCTACATTAACCCCATTCCGCCCGAACCCAAACAGAGAGCCATTTCTCCCCTTCAGGATGCTCAGTTCATGCCTTCCCGCCAATGACTGGATACCTTTCTCACATTACCAGTGTAATTCACTGGCTCAAACAGTATTAAGCTACTCCATAAATCCAGCCCCAAAATAGTTGATGTGAGAAGGGATTTATTTGAGAGTGTTTAAAAACTGATCAATGTCTTCGTTAAAATTCCATACATAGGGTATAATGCTCATTAGATATTTTCATGTCAAATAAGATAGCTCAAATTTATTTTGTATCATCCCAGATGAACCCAAGGCTCTCTGAGTGCATCACACACCTAAATCTGCATGACTGACAGAGCAGTAGCAGCCCCATAGCACCTTCATTTTAGATCTGGGAAAAAAGAAAAGATGATTAACTCGGTGACAAAATATTCTCATTTTCCTTGTAAGATTCTCAGGAGAGAACTGCACTCAGAGGGTAGGAGCAAGGGAGGAAGGCACAATGGTTACAGAGCTGAATACAATGGCTTCGGTCCAATGCCACGTTTAAGTTTGGATGCCTTTGGTTTGCTTTCTTCTCTGTAAACTTAGAGCACAAGAAAATAGATGACTGTCAGAAAGTGATCTTATATAATGCAGTTTGTTGAAATTTCAGCCTGTTCATCAACCTAAGGTTTGTTTCAATGAATAAGACCCATGGCACAGGGTTGCTGCTTTTATCAGTTAACAATCACTGTGCAAAAAAGCAGCACAGAATTCAGGGGCTCAAAGTAAAGAAGCATTTCTTATTGCTCAAGTATCTGTGATCAGCTGGTGGCTGGGGACTGGCGGGTCTAGGATGCCCTATTTCACATATCTGGCAGTTGACTGGCTATTGGTTGAGTTGATGGAATAGACTGGTCATGTTCCTCTTGTCATTCAGCAGCCCAACCTGGTATGACAGGATGAATGACCCCACCCCACTAGCCCCAACCAAAGATGTCCATGTCCGAATGCCCAGAACCTATGACTATGTTACCTTTCATGGTAAAAGGAACTCTACATATGTGCTTGAGTTAAGGACCTTGAGATGGAGAGATTATCCTGGATTACTTGGGTGGCCCCAGTATAGTCACAGGGGTCCTTTGAAGAGGGAGGCAGGAGGATCAGAGTCATGAGAGAAGATATAAGGATGGAAGCAGAGGTCAGAAAGAAAAGAAGATGCAACATTGCTCTCTTTGAGATGGAGGAGAGTCCACAAGGCAAGGAATATAGGTGGCCTTTAGAAGCTGGAAAAGGCAAGCAAATGGATTTTCCCCTAGAACCTCCAGCCCTCTGCAGCTCTCTGGACCAGTTTTAGACTTCTGACCTCTAGAATTGTGAGAGAATAAATATGTGTTTCTATAAGCCACTAAGTCTGTGGAAATTTGCTACAGCAGCAATAGAGGCTAAAAGACCTGGTCTTGTCAACAAGTTAATAGTAGGGTTACAAGAGAGGCAGGAGGGAATCATAGACTCGGGATAGGCATACTATTACTTCTGCCACATTCCATTGGCCGATGGTGTCACAGGGCCATCCCAAATTCATGGGCTGGAGAAATAAACCCCACGATGCGATTCTATTTCTCTCACTTCTTGATGGGCGAAGTTGTAATGTCACTTTGCAAGGAGGGGTAGAAACTGAGCAGGACCCTGCGGGGCCTCCCCAGGGACAGACCCCGTGTCCCCCACCTCTTGTTTGTAGAAAAGCTTTAGCCTCGTAGGCCTCCCCCCAAGTCCAAAGAGCAAATTTAATGAGAAATGTGAGAAAATGCAGAAACAAAGGAAAACAGTCAAGTAAGACAAAATAATAAGAGTTTAGCCATAACACAAAGTCAAGGACTTTTAGTGCCTCCTCAAGGCTGTAGATAATAACCTGAACCATATCCTTGAGGTGTTTTGTAGACATTAAAACCCCCCGCCAGGCGGAAGAAGTTAACTGCAGGTGACGATAAGCATGTAGACCCCAGAGGGGTTGGAACCAGAGGTTGATGATGTTAATTCCCGAAACATCACGCTGTTACCTCACCACCCACAATTAGAAGGATGTACCAAGCTGATCAGGCACCCTGCAACCCTCTCCCTCACCTTGCCTTTAACAACCCTTCCCCGAAAGCCACTGTGGAGTTCAGGTCTCTTTTTTTTAAACGGTGTTTTTTAAATTGAAGTATAGTTAATTTACAGTGTTGTGTTAGCTTCAGGTGTACAGCAAAGTGATTCAGTTATGCATAAACATTTGTATATATATTCTTTTTCAGATTCTTTTCCATTATAGGTTATTACAAGACACTGAATATAGTTCCCTGTGCTGTACAGTAGGTCCTTGCTGTTTACCTATTTTATACATAACAGTTAATCCCAAAGTTTTAATTTAGCTCCGCCGCACCTCCCCATCCCGTTATCCCCTCTGGTAACCATAAGTTTGTTTTCTATGTCTGTGAATCTACTTCTGTTTTGTAAATAAACTCATTTATATCAAGTTCGGGTCTTTTGAACACAAGCTGCCCGTACTCCTTGCTTGGTCCTGCACTGGGCACCTTGCAATAAACTCTGCACTTCTCTTCACCACAATCCAGTGTCAGTGAATTGGCAGCGAGCGGGCCCAAGTTTGGTTTAGTAATAGTGTAGAGACTGAGAAGGGTAAAAAATTACGGCCATTTTTTGCAATCAATCTATCATCGTGCCCTTTACAAAGAGGACATTTAAAAGCAACATCTGACCCTGCTTCTCTTTCATTTCCAGGGACACAGGGAGCATGGGTGTCTGGACCTCAGGCACCAATATCTTCCTCAGTCTTTGGAGGACGTATGTGTCTCCAAGGAGCCTTGGATGGATGGACTTCACCCAACATTTGGGCACTTGCTGTTTTGTTGCTTTCATTTCCGTTGGCCTCCTCTCTGGGGCCTTCTACTGGTTTCTGTCCTCATTCATAGTCTTCACCACCTCCTGGATGGTCACGTGCACTCTGCTGTGCTGCTCCAAGCACGCACGGTGTTTCGTTCTGCTCTCCTTCCTCTCGTGTGGCCTGCGTGAAGGCAGGAATGCTTTGATCACAGCTGGCACAGGGATAGTAATCTTTGGACACGTGGAAAATATTTTTCACAACTTTAAAGGTCTCCTGGACAGTATGACTTGCAACCTAAGGGCAAAGAGCTTTTCCATCCATTTTCCACTTTTGAAAAAATATATTGAAGCAATTCAGTGGATATACGGCCTTGCCACTCACCTAAGTCTATTTGATGACCTTGTTTCTTGGAACCAAACACTGGAGGTCTCTCTTTTTAGTCCCAGCCAAGCCCTGGAGGCACAGCTCAATGACACTACAGACAAAGCCCTGCGTGTCTTGTACCAGGTGGTGACAGCGACAGAGGTGTTGTCTTCCCTGGGGCGGCAGCTATTTGCCCTCACAGGGCTTCTGCTGGTGCTACTTGGCACTGGCCTCTTCATGAGGCGATTTTTGGGCTCCTGTGGTTGGAAGTTTGAGAACATCTACATCACCAGACAATTTGTTCAGTTTGACGAGAGGGAGAGGCATGAACAGAGGCCCTGCGTCCTCCCGCTGAATAAGCAGGAAAGGAAGAAGTATGTCGTCATCCCATCTTTCTGGCTGACTCCTAAAGACAGGAAAAACCTGGGGCTGTTTTTCCTCCCGGTACTTACCCATCTGTACATCTGGGTGTTGTTTGCAGCCATAGATTATCTGCTATATTGGCTCATTTTCTCCATCAGCAAACATTTCCAAAGCTTGCCAGGGCTTGAGGTTCACTTGAAGCTGCACAGAGAGGTAGGTGCTCACAGGCCCATCTCACTGTGTATCCCAGATGTTTGCTGTGTGTTTGCCAAAGATCGTGAACTTCCCAAGGCAGGGCAGTGTCCTATTCCCCTCTGGATCCTCAGTGCCTGGCACGGAGCCTGGCACGTAGGAAGAACACCCAAAATGTTGGTTAGATTGAGTTGAAACCCCAATGTTAGAGTATGAGAACATTCTGAACATTTTTGATCACTGTATTAGTTTCCTGTGGCAGCCGTACTGCAACAGAGGAGACCATGGTTTTTGTCCATCCCATCTTTTCTCTTTTCCATTTTTCCCTGTGGAAATTTATGACTATGTAGACATTTCAGAGGATCTGGATACTGTCAGATACTTGTCTTATTTGTTTTTAAACCTAGCATTCTGCGCTACGTGGAACATGCACATGTTCCACGTAGTGCGTGGAGTTGTATGTGTGTACATGTGCACGTGTGCGTGTGTGTGTGTGTGAATGTCATGCATGCTGGGTGGTGTGCAATAGCCTGGGCTGGTGATCACGCCATCTACTGTTTCCATATGTCTGATTTTCCCTCTTCTTTATCGAGCTACAATAGACTGTGCCTCTTCTGGGGAAATCTCAGAGGGGAAGGGCAGAAAGGGACCTGGAAACCCTCCTTTGAAAGCCCATTTCCTCCTGCTGCATCCACACTCTCCCTCCCCTTTTCTCCTGGCTCAGCAGGCACTGTCTGGCCCCTGCCCCGCCTAATCCTGGGCTGCTTCTCGGAGTTGATTACTCTGAGCCCTCTGTTTCCTCTGAAGTCTTCAGTTAATTACAAGAACCGCGTTGCTCTACATATCTGGAGCAGGGTGGATAATGGAAGCAGTGTTTCAAATGAAAGCCAAACAAGATTTTCAGCCAGGCTTGATCCGGGGCGGCGGCTAGTGGAAGGGCTTCTCTCCTCCTCTCCCCCATAGTCCATCCCCCTCCTGTCGTCCCTTTTTTGATCTTCCCCTCTCAGTTCTTCCCTCTCCTTCTTTATCTTTTTGCTCCTCTCTCATCTATTTCTCTCTGAGCCAAAACCCATGACTGTTTTGTGAATTCTCACTGTTTTAGATAGAAGGGGGGAGAAAAGCAAGTCTGCCTTCCAAAAAAGGCCCAGAAGCTTTCCAATGACAATGTCCTGGCAAATACATTTTGGGGTGTTGCTGGGTCCTGGGGATGCAAAGTTGTCTAGACCGTGATGGCTGCCATCGAGGGGCTCATGTCCTGGCGGGGGAGGCCACCACGTACACTCACAATGACAGCAGGGTGGTGGGCGCAGAACAGATGCGAGCACAAGACTGCTGTGGGAGCTCGTCTCAAACTCTCTCCTGCCGAGCCTGGGAGGCTGTGCCACCAGCAGCCGGCTTCCACGTAACTGGCAGTGCCCTGCCCTTATCCCACGATGCCCTTGGAGGTTCCTGGTCTCTCCATTGCAGCAGATTTGCAAAGGAGAAGTCAAGCAAGAAAAGAAACATTGGCTCAAAGTTTCTCCCACTTTTATACAATTTTAAATAAAGAAGAAAAGTGGGAAATGATGTGAATAGACCTGCCTGGATGGGTGGACACTGTAAGTAAAAATAGCTACAGTCGCTACTTATCGAGCACCTACTATGTGCCCAGCACTGGTCTGCATTAACTTTTCAGGACTGTCTGATACCAGAGTGAGTCTTCCATCCATTACTCAATACCATCTTGGCAAATTGTTTACTTGAGAGAGGCAAACACATTTTTTAAAACATTGGGGTACCATTTAGTACATTGCTCTGTATTTTGAGAGTTTGTTACCCTCCACCAAGCCCGTACAAAATTGTTGACAACCTTTCTGAAGCCCTGACTCCCAGCTGCAAAATCCCCGGTTAGATTCCCAGACTAAATAACTTCTTCCCAGATCGGACACCCGCTGCTTTCTTATTGCAGGATTTCTCATCACTGACTCAATCGATGTGTTTGTTTCTTCAACAGTATTGAAAAGAATGCATGCCTCTGCTCTGGGGACTGAAATCTCTCTATTTAATCATAGGTGAACTGTCTTTTTAATAAGAGAAAAGGAGAGGTAACACAAATGCTTTCTACTGCTTAGCCACAGTGCTGGGGAAATTGCAGATCTGACTTGACATTTGTGTAGAAGTCCCAGGTTTGGGGGTTTCCAGATTTTTCACAGGTATTGGGGTAAATCAAAGGTGCGTGGTGTTCTCTGGGTGTGATTGGATTCTTTTCAGAAGTCATTTTCCTCCTCTGGGCCCCAGGGGTCTAGGGTGTTGGGGTGATAATAACTTACTAAGTACTCCAGTCTGTAACGTTAATGCTCCATCCCCAAGGTGCTTACTTTACACTGGGAGTAGTTTATTCATGGGCAGGATCTGGTCCATTAATTCCTGTTTTGCCAAATTGGAAAACAAATCCACCAAGAGACTATATGGCTTTCTCAGGTCAGGGAAAAGTAAGAGCTGAATCAGCACACACTTCTCCTGCTGGTGGCTTGGCTGGGTGGCTCAATGTCATCTTCCCTCTGGGTCAGTTTGTTGAGGGCAACTGGCTTATTCTCTTGCCTTCAAGCAGGAAGGAATGCACCCCTCCTATCATCCAAGAGAGATGCAAAAATGTCCTATTTTGAGATCTCTATAAATAGGATTTTAGAGCCACTTTCAGTAAATATACTCTTCTTTGTATTCTTGCATCAAGAATAATTCCACCCCACCTCTTGCCACCCCAAGCTCTAGAAGGATGACTTAGAACATAATTTAATGCCTCCACATCTTTATGACCTTGTGGTCTGCTGACGAGGTGTTTGTCGAGATGGAGAGGCTATGACTGGGTCTTGAGGGGCTCTGCTACAAAAAAAACTTCTCCCCCAGTTGAGCAAAACCATCTTTCATTAGTCCCACATGCTCTGAAGTGTAGAAACAGGTGTTCCATAAAAATGGGTTATGCGGTCAAAATTAATAGGAGAATGGTTGGCTGAGGTTAAGCGAATTTCTCTGCTTTCTTCTCAGCACCTTCAACAGTCTAACGGCCATCGTGACTCTCTAAAGAAAGGACAGAGCAAACAAACTTATCTGATATCCTTCTCTCAAGGAAATCTATATTTCCACAATCCCTCTTTGGAAAAATCTGCAATGGCTACAACTAAAATTCATCTCTTCTCCTTTATTCCAATCACAGCACATAAAAGGAGCTGGGATAGCCCCTTCAGCCAAAGCTCCCTGCATATTTTAAGATAAATGTTACGTGCTATGGGGCAGTATTGAGAAAGACAAGGACAGGGTATGAAAATGGCATGGATCTTGATGATTTTATTCTTTCATTTTAGAAACAAGAAGCTCAAGACATCATCCATGATTCTTCATTTAATATATCTCTGTTTGAACCCAGTTGCCTCCCTAAACCAAAGCTACTTCTATCTAAGACCTGGATTCCTCTCAGTTTTATTCTTGTGATACTAGTGATGCTAGGACTGTTGTCCTCCATCCTGATGCAACTTAAAATCCTGGTGTCAGCATCCTTCTACCCAAGTGTGCAGAAGGAGCGCATCCAATACCTACATGCCAAGCTACTGAAGAAAAGATCAAAGCAGCCAGTGGGAGAAGTAAAAAGGAAACTGAGTCTGTACTTTACAAAGGTAAAGCCAAACTAGGGTTATAACCCGTAATTCGGGAAATTTTGATTTTGAAGGGCAAATGGAATTTCAAAGCACTCTTCAACTTTACATTAGGGCTTATATCCCCAGCAAAAGATAGGACACTGTTTCGGGGCAGGGGGGGTGGGGTGGGGGAACAGATGTACATGGCTAAGTCCAGAAGACTCTGCAGCAATGCCGGTCCAGAGGATTCTACAAGATAGCCTTCAAAACACTGATTTCAAGTGAGTACATTCAGTCATATGGTAGCAAAGCTACGGGGAAGGCCCTCTCTAATGGCTGTTAAAGAACAATACCCAGTCAGAGTTACTTTACCGGGATAAATAAATAACAGAAGGGAAGTACCTACTACAGCTTGGTAAACTCCAAAGAATTTGCTCATTCTCCAGCATTAAAAAATATATATGATGAGATATATATATGATATGTACATATTTATACATATATATGATAACATAATGACTTTCATATACATATAAAATGAACACTTGTCAAAGATTTTTTTCAACGTATTAAAGACGGAACAGTAAGAAACTCCAACCAGTTCAAAGAACAATTTAAATCACACATATATTCAGGCCATCTTGAATACCAAAATGAATTTGTTTAATAGATACAAAACTGGCTTCTTCCACAAGGCAGGAGGCGAGGATCAATCGTACTCTACAGGGTGAAATTCATTTGCATGTCCAGGGACAAGAATCATTTGCATTGTTGCCATCCGCTATCTACAGCTTACAGAGCTGGAAAACAGTTCATAGACAATGAAAGACCAAAATAACCCCTAAGGATAAGCTTTTCTGGCCATTTCACAGTCCTGTGAAAAGTTTGTGCCAGTGGCATTTGAAATGACTCTAATGCTCATTCATCCAGCTTTGTGCCTTTTCAGATTCATTTCTGGCTTCCAGTCCTGAAAATGATTGGGAAGAAACAAACGGACACTGCCAGTGAAGACAACCCGTGAGAGGCCCCATGCAGCTCCTCAGCCACACTGTTCCAGCAATTCTCCTTAAGTCTACTGATCGTGACCCTTACTCATGCCCAGCAACAGAGAACTACACGGCGTGGTCCTTCAGCGGTTTGAGTCTGCAGGGCCAAACTACTTTTTTCCATAAGGGCCAAAGGGCTACCAGATAAATCGTTGTGTTGTCTGTCTCGCAAACAAGGCACATGATCTGGACTGTATCTCAGTGTAACAGGACTATAACCAGGCCCTTCGAGGAGAGTCTCAGCATAGAGTAATATTCAAAGAAAAAAACAGAAAAAAATTGGAAAAAATCAAAATCTCTACTGCAGGCTCACAAACAAATATCAAGGAGAACATACATGTATGATGGCAGCAAAATATCTTTAGATGCTTCTATCCCTTCTTTGCCCTTCTTAATATCCTTCATAGCTATTTCCTACCCACAACTCTCTGTCCTCCCCCCTGCCCCCTTATTCAAGAACTCTTTCCAAAACCCATCTCCAGCAGCTCCTAATTTCTTCTCACCACCTCCTCTGCTCCTATCCTCTACTTTCCTGGATCTCTTTTGTTTTTCCTCTTCTACCAAATCCTCTAGCCACATTTACTTAGAGAACACATTTATTAAAATCATATGAGAGGCTTCCTACAATGTGCATCTTGGGCCTCTTTTTCACTATAATCAATGTATACTCTACAGTACAGGGGCCTATTTCCCCTATTCAAAATACCTAAGAGGGACGAATACTGATTCTATTATCTCTAAAGTGCCAGAATGGGAAGAAATGAAGAAACATTAAAATTTTAAAACAATTTTTTAACTTTTCATTTTGAAAATGTTTCAGCCTTACAAAAAAGTTGCAAAATAGTTAAGTACAGCGTTCCATTTACCCATCACCCCTCATCCCCAAACATTAACATCTTACATAACCGTAGCACAATTGTCAAAACCAGGTAAATAACACTGAAAAATGCATAATCTACAAAACTCATTGGATTTTCACCAATTGTCCCACTAATATCCCACTAATGTCCCAAGGACTAGTCCTTGATCCAATCCAGGCTCATGCATCGCATTTGGCTGTCATGGTTCCTTAGTCTCGTCCAGTCAGGGACAGTTCCTCAGTCTGTCTTTCTTTTTTTTTTCATGACCTGACATTTCTGAGGAGTGCTGCCAGTTATTTTGTGAAATGTCCTTTGCTTTGGGTTTGTCTGA
This sequence comes from Physeter macrocephalus, assembly GCF_002837175.3. Lineage (NCBI taxonomy): Eukaryota > Metazoa > Chordata > Mammalia > Artiodactyla > Physeteridae > Physeter > Physeter macrocephalus. The sequence goes on along the minus strand of NC_041228.1, from coordinate 32,593,906 downwards.
TGTTTCCTTATAAGTAAACCCAGGTAATGTATTTTTGGGCAACTATACTACAGAAACGCTGACATGCTCTTCTCAATGTATGAGATCAGGGGTATGTGATGTTAATATGTCTCATTACTGGTGAGGTTACCTTTCTTCACTTAGTTAAGATGGGGTCCGCAGATTCTTCCACTGTTGAAGTTACTATTTTCCTTTTGGAATGAATAAGTATATTGTGGGAAATACCTTCAGACTATGCAAACATCCTGTTTCTCATCATACATTTACCCTCTAATTTTAGCATCCATGGATGCAAAACTGTGCCAGCCAAATAGTGATTTTCTATTGTAATAATATCTTCTACATTTTAAAATTGAAATTCTACACTCTCCCCAGAATGAAACATGTTTTCGAAGACCAAATTTTGTTTTGGGCACCAGAGTAGGCATTTTACACATACGGTCTCATTTATGTTTCATGACAATCCTGTGAGGGAGGTAGTATTATTTCTATTTTATAGATGGGAAAACTCACCCTCAAAGACCCTGACTTAGTTGGCCTGGGCTGGGGCCTGGGCACTGGCATGTTTAAAGCTCCCAGGTGATTCTAATAGTTGGCCAGCACTGAGAACCATCATTCCAGGAAGTTTTACTGAATTGCAGGTCTTTCAACACAGGTCTTCAGTGGTGAAATTTCTCTAGCAGAAGGAGCCTACATTAGAAATCTGAGTCAGCATTTCCCAAAGTGTGCTCCTCAGACCACTAATCCCTTAGTTGTTCCATAAAAGAGTTATATGACGTCAATAAATCCACACCATCTGCCTTCCAACCTTGAAGATTCATAATGCATGTTGGCATAATTTTAAAACTTTGAGAAATCCTATAATAAAGAAATCTCATTTAACCTGTTTCACCCAAAATTTTCTCAAATTATTAAACCATGGAACAATTTTACCTGTAATAACTGTTAACAGCACATAGGACCAGTTCTACAGCCCATACTCTGGTAAATACTGATATAATTGGCATAACTTTCAACCAAAAAAGATCTGAGAAGGTGAAGATGAATTTGTAGTTTTGGCTTATTTAAATATTCTGATGATTTTATGCTTTACTGTGTTTTCTAAAGAAAACAAAACTGTTTATTAAAATTATATATTAATAAACTAATCGAATACGTGATTTTTTTTTACTCATTTTGCATTTATTCCTCCTACAGAGAAGGGATCTGCCCCACATTAACTAGGCAAAGAATCAACTGCTCAAGTTAGAATGCACCCTCTCACCATACACAAAAATAAACTCTAAATGGCTTAAAGACTTAAACATAAGACATGACACCATAGAACTCCTAGAAGAGATCATAGGCAAAACATTCTCTGACATAAATTGTACCAATGTTTTCTTAGGTCAGTCTCCCAAAGCAAGAAATAAAACCAAAAATAAACAAATGGGACCTAATCAAACTTACAAGCTTTTGCATAGCAAAGGAAACCATAAACAAAACAAAAACACAACCTACAGAATGGGAGAAAATATTTGCAAATGACAAGGGCTTGATTTACAAACAGCTCATACAACTCAACAACAAAAAAACAAACAACCCAATCGAAAAATGGGCAGAAGACCTAAATAGACATTTCTCCAAAGAAGAAATATGGATGGCCAATAGACACATGAAAAGATGCTCAACATCATTAATTATTAGAGAAATGCAAATCAAAACTACAATGAGGTACCACCTCACACTGGTCAGAATGGCCATCATTAAAAAGTCTACAAATAACAAATGCTGGAGAGGGTGTGGAGAAAAGGGAACCCTCCTACACTGTTGGTGGGAATGTAAATTGGTACAGCCACTGCAGAGAACAGTCTGGAGTTTCCTTAAATAACTAAAAATAGAGCTACCATATGACCCAGAAATCCCACTTCCGGGCATATATCTAGAGAAAACCATAATTCGAAAAAAGAATGCACCCCAATGTTCATTGCAGCACTATTTTCAATAGCCAAGACATGGAAGCAACATAAATGTCCATTGACAAAGGAATGGAGAAAGAAGATGTGGTACATATATATAATGGAATACTACTCAGCCATAAAAAAGAATGAAATAATGCCATTTGCAGTACCATGGATGGACCTAGTGATCATAATATTAAGTGAAGGAAATCAGACAGAGAAAGACAAATATCATACGGTATCGCTTATATGTGGAATCTAAAAACTGGTACAAATGAACTTATTTACAAAACAGAAACAGACTCACAGACATAGAAAAGAAACTATGGTTACCAAAGGGGAAATGGGGGGTGGAGATAAATTAGGAGTTTGGGATTAACATATACACCCTACTATATATAATTATTTTATTTAATTTATACTATGGTAGAGGAACTGGTTAATAAAATGAATGTGGGTTGAGTGTGGTTATATATGTATATTTAAAAGCCTGTTATATTAGGCTAACGTAAACCCTGTACAGTGGGGAGGGAAGATTTAAATTAATGCGTGTCTGAGACCACCAAACTTTCAGGGTACAAAGTACCTTTTGATTTTAATTGCTAATGGTTGCAGTGACATTTTTAAAAGTTGGAAAGGACAGGGAGATGAATAACAGGGTACAGGGGATAACAGACTTTTATGATCTAAATTTTGGGTGTCTATGAACCTCACTTTTTAGTCAAAAAGCAGAAGTTAGTCAGATTTGTATTTGAGGAGATTTTGCAAATGAAAATGAAAAGCAAAAAGAGCAATGAGAGAAATAAAAGCATAACTAAACACAGTAACTACAATTAAAGCAGAAAGTGTCTGCACTGCTTTACTGGACACTGAGGAAATACAAAGTGTGATGTGTGAGGTGTCCTCTCCCACAGCCTCATTCAGCAAAGACAAGGAACAATGTACCCACTGATGACCGAGTGGGACTCAGGAAGAGGACAGGTTAGAGGATATAAGGGAAGACCAGGAAGTACTGAGACAAAGATATGGACATCCATCCCCCCTTCATGACCTTACAGAGTAGTGGCTCCCAAAGCTGATTAATCATCAGAATTACCTTCCGAGGTTACAAAATAATGTAAAATTATGGATTCCCAAACCTAAACCCAGATATACTAACTAGAGAGTCCTGGAAGGGTCCTGGGAATCTGTCTTCTAAGGGTCTTCACAGGCAATTCAGATGATTAGGAAAATTGGTAAACACTGCTTTAGAGAAGTGTAGCCAACTTTGGAAAGGAGGAATTGTTGATTAAATAAAAACACATCTATGTGGTATCTATGTAATTAGTTGTGTGGACATACACACAAGACTTCCATTCTACAAGTTGCTGAAGGAGCTATTAAATCCATCAAGTTTAGCCAATAATGCAAAATGCTAATTGTCAAAAAATGTACTATTATGTTCTGCAGTCCAACTCCCCCACTTGTGTAAATGAGCACCCAAAGGAAAATAAAACCCATGATGACATCATGAATTAGACAACTGTACCAGTATTTAACTATTTATCAAATATGATTTGGTATCCAATATTATTTTTTAATTCAACTCTTTCAATTTAAGGGATGATATATCACATTTTTAAAAATAGAAGGTAACCTTGACTATGACAATCACATGGTACAGAAGAAAGAACAGAGAGTTTTAGAATGGGGAAGGCTGGATTCAAACCTTAGTCCTGCTAATTATTAGTGACATGAACTTAGGCAACTTGGCTTTTCTCTCTCTTAGCCTCAGTTTTCTTATTTATAAAATGGGGCTTAAAAGAGCAATCTGATAGCATCTTTTTGAGAATTAAATGGGGTGACACATAAAAAGTCTCTCCCAATGAGACAAATAAATGTTAGCTCTTTCCTTTCTCTTTCTTCTTTCCCATTTATCCCTGCCCAAGCCCACTTTATTCAACATTGACATTAGGGTCTGATACAAAAAGAATAAAAACAAAAAAAAGAATTTCAACTAGGCTTGATATACAATGGAAATTGGCACACTTTTTTTGTGAAGGGACTGAAAATAAGTCTTTCAGGCTTTGCAGTCATGTGGGTCTGGTACAACCCCCTCACCTCTGCCACTGTAGCGAGAAAACAGCCATAGACAATCAGTAAAGGAATGAGCATGGCTGTGTTTCAATAAAACTTTATTTGCACAAAGAAGCAGCAAATTGGATCTGGCCTGTCTGAAATGCAGGAAGACTTTTCAGAAATCTATGAGTTGATGGAGGACATGATGCAATGTCAGAAAAAAAAGGGGCGGGGGATCAAAATCCCTCTTTTTTTTTCAAAGTTAGAAAAAAAAAATGGGATCAAAATCCCTCTTTTCCACCAACTAGCTGGATGACTTTGCAAAAGTCACTTCACCTTTCTGAACCGAATTTTCTCGTCTATAAAGAACAAGGAGCAGGGATACGGAATCTCCGAGGAAGCTGCCATCTCTTAAGGTCTATGATTCTTCGGGAGACCACAGTCTCCCGGAGAGAATCACCAATAAACTGCCACCCAAGTTTCAGTATTTGATTTGTTTGTTCTTTCATGGTTGATCAATGAATCATAAAGAACAACAGACGCTCTTGGGTCATAAGTATGATTCATTTGATTAAAGTGGGAAAAGATAACATTTGGTGAAAATAAATGTTTTCTCCACAGACACAAAGAAGCAATCAGAATAGTTATTATACTCTAAATGTCATACGTAATTTCTTATGGTTTAAAGTCAGGCTGCAATGTCAGTTGCCTGAAGACCTGAAAATTGAAAGTCTTTCTTTTTCAAAGAAAACAGTGCACTCACTCTAAATGTGATATATTAATTAGAGAGTGAAAGAAATTGATCAAAATTCTTTTTCCAAAAGGAAACCATTGTAGTGATTGCATACAAAGAATAAGAGTGCTATGTCTTGAAAGTCGAAATGCTAATACATACCAGAAAATAAATAATCCCTTATTTTAAAATATGATACAACGAAAGAAAAAGAATGTTGAATTAGAAATTACAGGAACTGACTCCTAATACTGGCTCTGCTATTAACTAGCTCAGCCAAGGCACTTCTGTTTCTTGAGTCAATTCAGTCCTTAGAAATCATAATAGCTATGATTTATTGAGCCCTTACTAGATACTAGATATTGTTTTTGGTGTATTATTTCCATTAATCCTCACCAAAATTTCATGAGGGAAGTTCTGACACTGTTGCTGTTTTGTAGGTGAAGAAACCAAGGCACAGAGAGGCTAAGTAACTTGTCTGCACTGTGTTCTGGAAACAATATTTGAACACAGTTACTTTCTACCATGCTGCTTCCTACAGCATGGTTTTGACCTATCGTTTCCCAGCTCAGAGATTTGCCTCATAGGTCCTGGGGAGTTAACATTCTCCCCATCGGTCATTCAAACTCCCCTCCAATCTGATCCCAGCCTATTTTGCCGCCTTATTCCTCACTTCGCTTCTGCCCCAACCCTCCCTTTAGTCAAAAAGCTCTTCCTACCTGGCTTGCGAAGAGTCGCCTGCATTCCCCCTTCACACTTTTGCTCTCTTGGACCTCCTCATTGCACGCTCCAATCTTCTCTCCCCATTCACTTGCTCCCATTCTTCAAGTCCCGCCTCCTCAGGAAGTGAGCACTGTGGGAAGAGCATGGATGGCAGTTAAGGGAATGAGGCCTTGTCCTGGCTTTGTCACAGACTCTGTGTGGGAACTGGGAAATGTCATTTAATCTCTCTGGGCCTCAATTGCGTGAGCGATTGAGTGTTGGACTCCATTTGAAATTTGCAAATGTATCAACTACTATTCTTTTTTTTTTAACATCTTTATTGGAGTATAATTGCTTTACAATGGTGTGTTAGTTTCTGCTTTACAACAAAGTGAATCAGTTATACATATACATATATCCCCAT
>NC_041228.1:32583526-32584420 GCF_002837175.3 Physeter macrocephalus | reverse complement strand
AGAAAGAGAAAGAAAGAAAGGAAGGAAGGAAGAAAGAAAGAAAGAAAGAAAGAAAGAAAGAAAGAAAGAGAAAGAAAAAAGAAAGAAGATAAAATAAAGTCATTAAAATAAAAAATAATTATTAAGAAGAAATATTTTAAAAAGTAAAAATAAAAAAACAAAAAAAACCCCAGGACGGTCAGAACCCTAGGACAAATGGTGAAAGCAAAGCTATACAGACAATATCTCACACAGAAGCATACACATACACACTCACAAAAAGAGAAAAAGGGGAAAAATACATAGATATCTTGCTCCCAAAGTCCACCTCCTCAATTTGGGATGATTGGTTGTCTATTCAGGTATTCCACAGATGCAGGGTACATCAAGTTGATAGTGGAGCTTTAATCCGCTGCTTCTGAGGCTGGTGGGAGAGATTTCCCTTTCTCTTCTTTGTTCGCACAGCTCCTGGGTTTCAGCTTTGGATTTGGCCCCGCCTCTGCATATAGGTCGCCGGAGGGCGTCTGTTCTTCGCTCAGACAGGACGGGGTTAAAGGAGCAGCTGATTCGGGGGCTCTGGCTCACTCAGGCCGTGGGCAGGGAGGGGAATGGAGTGCGGGCCGAGCCTGCGGCGGCAGAGGCTGGCATGACGTTGCACCAGCCTGAAGCGCGCCGTGCGTTCTCCCGGGGAAACTGTCCCTGGATCACGGGACCCTGGCAGTGGCGGGCTGCACAGTCTCCCGGGAGGGGAGGTGTGGAGAGTGACCTGTGCTCGCACACAGGCTTCTTGGTGGTGGCAGCAGCGGCCTTAGCGTCTCACGCCCGTCTCTGGAGCTCCTTTAAGCGGCGCTGTTACTCTCCTCTCCTCGCGCACCAGGAAACAAAGAGGCAAGAAAAAGTCTCTTGCCTCTTCGG
>NC_041228.1:32579047-32583421 GCF_002837175.3 Physeter macrocephalus | reverse complement strand
GGCAGCTCCAGACTTTTCCCCGGACTCCCTCCCGGCCAGCCGTGGCGCACTAACCCCTTCAGGCTGTGTTCACGCCGCCAACCCCAGTCCTCTCCCGGCTTCCGACCGAAGCCCGAGGCTCAGCTCCCAGCCCCCGCCCGCCCCGGCGGGTGAGCAGACAAGCCGCTCGGGCTGGTGAGTGCTGGTCGGCACCGATCCTCTGCGGGAATCTCTCCGCTTTGCCCTCCGCACCCCTGTTACTGCTCTCTCCTCCGTGGCTCCGAAGCTCCCCTCCTCCGCCACCCGCAGTCTCCGCCTGCGAAGGGGCTTCTAGTGTGTGGAAACCTTTCCTCCTTCACAGCTCCCTCCCACTGGTGCAGGTCCCGTCCCTATTCTTTTGTCTCTGTTTATTCTTTTTTCTTTTGCCCTACCCAGGTACGTGGGGAGTTTCTTGCCTTTTGGGAGGGCTGAGGTCTTCTGCCAGCGTTCAGTGGGTGTTCTATAGGAGCAGTTCCACGTGTAGATGTATTTCTGATGTATCTGTGGGGAGGAAGGTGATCTCCGCGTCTTACTCTTCCGCCATCTTGTCTCTTCCCCCAACTACTATTCTTTTAAGCAGTAAACCCCCCTTCCTCTAAGTCATCTTTTTTTAAACCTATATATTTTTATTTTTTATTTATTTTATTTATTTTTTATTATGGTAAAATATATGTAACATAAAATTTGCCATTTTAACAATTTTTAAATGTACAGTTCAAAGCCTACAATGTATTTTTTAAATAGAAGTATAGTTGATTTTCCCTGTTGTGTTAGTTTCAGGTGTACAGCAAAGTGATCCAGCTTTTGTTTACAGATTATATTTCATTATAGGTTATTACAAGATATTAAATGTAATTCCCTGTGCTATACAGTAAATCCTTGTTGTTTATCTATTTTATGTCTGGTAGTTTGTATCTCTAATTCATTCTTTATATCACCAGTTCCTAACCCAACAAAGACAGGTGCCATGCTTGAAACAGAGGCTGATGACCTGAAGCCAGCTTCCCTTCCTCTCCTCCGTCTTGGCAGTTCCTCAGGCACCTGAGGGATCCGAAAACAAAGCAGGAGACACCAGACTAACTTTAGTCATTCATGTACAACCTCCACCATTTTTTATCATATTAGCAGAATGCATGTTCTGTCGTGTACTTAAATGTTCTTTAAGTCAACTCAACATTTTTACCTAAATAAATTCATTCTAAAAGGAAACTTCATAGTCAGAAAAAGACGATTACCATATGATATCACTTATATGTGGAATCTAAAGTATGACACAAATGAATTTATCTATGAAACAGAAACAGACTCACAGACATAGAGAACAGACTTGTGGTTGCCAAGGGGGACAGGGTGTGGGGAAGGGAAGGATTGGGAGTTTGGGTCTAGCAGAGGCAACTATTATATGCAGAATGGATAAACAACAAGGTCCTACTGTGTAGCTCAGGGGACTATATTCAACATCCTGTGATCCCAGGTACGTGGGGAGTTTCTTGCCTTTTGGGAGGGCTGAGGTCTTCTGCCAGCGTTCAGTGGGTGTTCTATAGGAGCAGTTCCACGTGTAGATGTATTTCTGATGTATCTGTGGGGAGGAAGGTGATCTCCGCGTCTTACTCTTCCGCCATCTTGTCTCTTCCCCCAACTACTATTCTTTTAAGCAGTAAACCCCCCTTCCTCTAAGTCATCTTTTTTTAAACCTATATATTTTTATTTTTTATTTATTTTATTTATTTTTTATTATGGTAAAATATATGTAACATAAAATTTGCCATTTTAACAATTTTTAAATGTACAGTTCAAAGCCTACAATGTATTTTTTAAATAGAAGTATAGTTGATTTTCCCTGTTGTGTTAGTTTCAGGTGTACAGCAAAGTGATCCAGCTTTTGTTTACAGATTATATTTCATTATAGGTTATTACAAGATATTAAATGTAATTCCCTGTGCTATACAGTAAATCCTTGTTGTTTATCTATTTTATGTCTGGTAGTTTGTATCTCTAATTCATTCTTTATATCACCAGTTCCTAACCCAACAAAGACAGGTGCCATGCTTGAAACAGAGGCTGATGACCTGAAGCCAGCTTCCCTTCCTCTCCTCCGTCTTGGCAGTTCCTCAGGCACCTGAGGGATCCGAAAACAAAGCAGGAGACACCAGACTAACTTTAGTCATTCATGTACAACCTCCACCATTTTTTATCATATTAGCAGAATGCATGTTCTGTCGTGTACTTAAATGTTCTTTAAGTCAACTCAACATTTTTACCTAAATAAATTCATTCTAAAAGGAAACTTCATAGTCAGAAAAAGACGATTACCATATGATATCACTTATATGTGGAATCTAAAGTATGACACAAATGAATTTATCTATGAAACAGAAACAGACTCACAGACATAGAGAACAGACTTGTGGTTGCCAAGGGGGACAGGGTGTGGGGAAGGGAAGGATTGGGAGTTTGGGTCTAGCAGAGGCAACTATTATATGCAGAATGGATAAACAACAAGGTCCTACTGTGTAGCTCAGGGGACTATATTCAACATCCTGTGATAAACCATAATGGAAAAGAATATGAAAGAGAATGTATATATATGTATAACTGAATCATTTGCTATACAGTAGAAATTAACACAACATTGTAAATCACCTATTCTTCAATAAAATAAATTTTTAAAAAATAAAAGGAAACTTTATAACACCACCGTAAATAGAAAAACAGTATCACCTTCCATAAATAGAAAGTAACTTATATAAACATCATATATACATTATTTATTATATACCCATATTTACATATATACATTAATATACACATCTTAAATATACATATATAAACTATACATACCACACACAGAGACATACACACACACTGAAAACAAAACAACGTTATTACATTAACTCTAGCAAGATACCTGCCTGCCAAAGCCTGCAGCCTACTTTCTCTGTGTTAGCAGCTTGTAGAGCTCATGCCTAGGGGTTATCCCACTGAGGAGTGAGGGCCTGGGGTATTTAGACACCAAGTCCTACCAGTCCCTGATTGTGGGCCGCTGCTGCTTCTCGGTGGTATTTATTCCCTGGCACATCTGGCTTTCCTCAGTTATGAAAAAAGCCCCCAGGCAAAGAGATTTCAGGGTCTGGCCACTGGACAGCGGGAGTGCACAGAAGTGGTGAGGCCTGGGGGTGCCGGGGCGGGAGGAACAGGGCCTCCACACCATCTGTAACAGCTCCGTCTCCTCAGTAAAGTGAGAAGGTTGCCTTCCATGATGGCTGAGCTCTCTGCCGACGTTCAAGGGCTACCGCTGTCATGATGTGGTTCTCGTCCATAACGCATTGACAACGCTTTGCTTTCATTCCTGATTCCTTTTCTCCAATAAAATGCCTGTTCCTGGTGCAGGGATATTTATACAACTAGATAATAGTTTTGCTGAAAAAAATCAGCATAATTCTCCAGGTAATCTACTGAAAAACTGTCATCACTGTACTTTGGAGTCCATAAAAGTCATGGATCATTAATTCAGCTTTAATAAATGAATGATTTCTCTTTGAATATCTGCCCCATTCAGCCATGAAATCCTAGACAACTTCCAGAAAGCTGTGGCCCAGAACACCTTGATACCACTCAGAAGACTATTTTTAAGAACGCCCTATGTGCAGTAGTCTTTACAGGGATTTTTTTCCTTCTCAAATGTTCTCTAGCTCGTGTAGATGACATTTATGCAACTCAGAGAAAGGCGTCTCAACAGGATTAGTCAGCAGCCAGTCCTTTGATGCAGCTTCTGTGATCTAGTTAAAAATAGGAAAAGAGGATGTTTTGCATAAGTCATCACCATTGCGCAGTATGAGAGAACTGACCACATTTTTGGTTTCCACATCCTGTTGCTTTATCTAAAAATAGATGAACAGTCTGTCCCTGACTTTTTGGACCAGACCTTAGCTTCTGTGACCTAGGCTCTCTAGTCCTTCTAGTCCCTGGGTTTCTTTGCCGGGTTCTTTTCACCCCTGCCATTAACAGTCCCAACTCTGGCCTCGGCCTCGGGCTCAGGGCCTCTGCCTTTCCTCCCCTCCCAGGGCTGGCAGACTCCAGGGCCGGCAGGGGCCAGGTAGAGAATATAAGTTAGCGAAGCCGGGTAGGTAGATGGGCACACCAGCCTGTGCCTGCCTGCCTCATCTAAACAGAGGGCAGCTCTTCCTCCTTTCTCATAGACCCACTGGCTTTTCCCAGAGCAGCTGGACAGCCAGAGTTTTAGAGGAGCTCGCTTACTCTTTTTTTTTTTTTTAAGGCCTTTTATTATTTTTTAATTTATTTATTTTAATTTTTTATTAATTTTTATTGGAGTATAGTTGCTTTACAATGTTGTGT
>NC_041228.1:32562708-32578547 GCF_002837175.3 Physeter macrocephalus | reverse complement strand
TGTGCTATACAGTAGGTTCTCATTAGTTACCTATTTTATACATAGTATTGTATATATATCAATCCCAATCTCCCAGTTCATGCCACCCTCCCTTCCCCCCTTGGTATCCATACATTTGTTCTCTCCATCTGTGGCTCTATTTCTGCTTTGCCACTAAGTTCATCTGTACCATTTTCTAGATTCCACATATATTGCTTACTTTTTAAATGTTAGTAATCAATTAAAAAAATTTTTTTTGGCTGCGCCGTGTAGCTAGTGGGATCTTAGTTCCCAGGCCACAGCAGTGAAAGCACCAAATCCTAACCACTGGACCGCCAGGGAACTCCCAATAATCAATTCAAAAATTAATTTAAAAAAATAGAGTCGAGGTCAATCCATGAGCTGGTGGTTTGTGGCCTCTGCTCATACATTCTTTTTCGGGAACCGTGTTTGTTACCAGCTATAAAGCGGGGTTCTACGAAATCTACATGCTTCAGCCTAAAGCTTCCCACTTTCTTCCAGTCTTCTAATTTGGAAAGAATACAGGACGATGATAGGAGTCCTGGATTCTGACTTGGGCTCTGTCTGTCGCTGGCCGTAGGATTTTGGTTGAGTAGTTTCCCCTCTGTGGGCCTCAGGGTGACCCTTGGAGTCAATGACTTTGAGAGCCCTACAAGCTCTATTAGCTCCTGGGGCTGCTAGATCCTCATCCTCATCACCCTCTTTCTTGCCCTTCTTAGTCTCAAAGATCAATTGCCCATCACGATCAGTCACCCAGATATTCTCCAGATTTTCTCAGCTTAGGAGTCAGTTTTATTTGTAACTCTGCTTCTATCCAACACCCAACCAATTCCGTTGCTGCACATCTCTTGAATCTCCTTTTTTTTTCCCGTGTTAACTGCCGCTATCATTTCCTTACCAAACCATTGCATTTGCTCCCATCCCTACTCCAGCTTCTCCATCAAGCCTCAGCTCTAGAACTTCTTCTCCCAAAACAACAAACAAAAAAATAATCCAAAAAGCAATCAGTGCGGAGCTTTTCCTTGGATGAGAATTTACAATGGTCAATTGTAATCCCCATTACTTATCACATCCAACCCCCAAGTTGCCTGCTGCCCTTGCAGATTAAGGAGTCAACTCAAGCAGTCATGTTTAATTCACTAGCTGGGCACGGAGGGAGGGTGCAAAGCTGTGCATCATGGTCAGGGGTGTGTCTCTCAAGCAGCCTCTTATCAGGATGTTAGGCATTCGTACTCCAGGAGGAGCTGTAAATATTTAGGCCGTAGCTCAAATATGATAGTCTCATATATTATGGCTAACAATGATACCAATGTCAGGGGAGGAAAAAAATGTCTCTGTTTTTTTCTCATATCCAAGAAACAAACTGGGCAAATTCCCATTTATCCTTGGGGGATTTGAACCTTGGAGGCAGGACAAAATTCCCAAGTTTCAAACTTGCCTTTATTTCGTTTTCCAGTGGTGAATGTATTGGTTTCCTAGGGCTGCTGTAACAGATGACCACAAATTGGAGGCCTTAAAACAACAGAAATGTATGCTCTCATAGTTCTGGAGCCTGGAAGCTGAATTCAAGGTGTTGGCAGGGCCATGTTTCCTCCAAAGTTTCTAGGAGAGAATCTTCCCTTGTCTCTTCTGCCTTCTGGTGGTTACTGGCAATTCTTCACATCCTTTGGCTTATGGCAGCACATGTCCAATTTCTGCCTCTGTCTTCACATGACCTTCATCCTTCTGTGTCCAATATTCTCTCTTCTTTTAAGAACAGCAGTCGTTGTATTCGGACCAAACTTAATCCAGTATAACCTCATCTTAATTTGACTACCTTTGCAAAGACCGTGTCTCCAAATAAGGTCACGTTCGCGGGTAATGGGGATTAGGACCTGAAGGTATTTTTGTGGGGGACACAATTCATCCCAGTACAGTAAACAACCAGCAAAGACTTTACCCTACAAGAATCACCCCTTGTAAGGTATGTCTGGTATGCATAACCAACTCTTTAGAAAATATCTTCTACTGGGTTATAGCACAGTTGCACGGTTAGGATGAACTTTACACATCCTCTGATGCATTCTAACTCTAAATGCAGGTGTGAAAAGGGCAGGAGAAATCAGAATTGATTTTTTTTCCTTTTTGTAAATTGAAGTATAGTAGATTTACAATGTTGTGTTAGTTTCCGGTACACAGCAAGTGATTCAGTTATATATATATTCTTTTTCAGATTCTTTTCTCATATTGGTTATTACAAAATATTGAGTGTAGTTCCTTGTGCTATATAGTAGGTCCTTCAGAACTGAATTTTTTTTCCTCTGCACAGCCAGAGGAAAGTTGTTCTATGGAACTTGGAAGTATATCTTAGCCACAATAAATAAATGTTCTGCTACATAGAGGCTCACTGAGCATTGAGGAAAAGATCTGAATGAAGGATCCCAGCAATACACTGAGCTGAGCCATGAGGGACCTTATGAGTGAGAGACACCAAATGTAGGAATCCATTTGGTGCTTTATGGGAAGGTAAGGAATGGTGAAAGGCCCCAAGAGAGGAATAGGATGAACTGCTGGACCAAGGACAAGCCTAAACACAGTGGCTACAAGTGGCAGGTGTGTGGCAGACAGTTCTTCCAGCAGATGTGAAAATCCGCCTTGAAAAGAAAAGACGAGGTGATCCTGAACCGGCATTAGTGGGTCCCTTCTGAGTGTTTCTTAAAATAGTTGACAGCTGAGAAAGAGAATAAGGTCAAGACACACTCTGTAAGTTGACCAAGATGGATTCTAAGAACAGATTAGCTAGATCTTTCCTCATTAAAGTGATGAAAACCAGGTCGGGAGCCTTAAAACACAAATGGACTGGTCTAATAAAAGTGACACAATAAAATGAAATTAAATGTACACTGTGACTCTTGTGCCTACATTTTCTTGGGATGGTGTTCAGATCTTCTTCAGTACCAAGGGAGAGACTGCTGGTGGTCTGACCATGGCGGTGACCAGCAGGGGGTAGAGTCCGCAGATGTAGGTGAAAGTTTGAGAGCCATACATTACTTCAGGAGCCAGATGCTTCTCCTGGAGACTCTTTCCAGGGCTTTAAAATATGCATGGAGAAAAAAGTTTTGAAAAGAGTCAGTGAAAATGGCTGACAAGGGAACTTGTTTCTTGGCAAGGAAGTTGTGGAGAAAATTTATATTTCTAGTTGGAAAAAAAAAATCATGCCATAACATGTTTAAATGCAATTTTTAAAGTTAATTTTCTGAGAAGACAATGTTCCCTTAATGTAAGACATTCTATATCAGACAGGATGTAAACACGGCTGGGAACTGACAGGGTTAGAAATCTGAATAAGATACGGCAATGTCTGGTAATGAGAGGCAGGGTGAGTGTGGCCTAACGAAGAAGCAAGTTGCCATGGAAACAAGCCACTAAGTGGAACGTGGCCATATCGAGCACACCTACCACGTAAAGAGAAGGGAAGGAGACACACTGGGTGGCCAAGAGTTCTCAGGAGGGACCGTGAGGGTGGTTCCACATGAACTATCTGGCACTAGAAAGAAAGCCAAAGGCTGTGAAAAGCCACCGGAGGGAGGAATAAAATTCAAAGCTTATTGGGTATTTTGAACTTGGCCTTATTCTTTCGTCATTCATTTGTTGGTTCATTCCAATGAACGTTGATCAAGTGCTTTCTGAACACCAGGCACTGTGCTAGGTAGTGAGGCTACAGAGAGCAATGAGACATAGTTCCAGGTCACAAGGAGCCTGCTGGTCCCTAACCGCTCTCTGGATGAGCAAGACCTAAACACTGTCCTCATGTCCCGCTCTTGGGAATCAAGCCTCTCTCTGCCCTGTAGCTCTGGTCCTAATCTAGGGTGTCTGCCAAGTTTCCTTCCTGACCAGGTGGCATCCTTGCCACCCTGCCTAGGATTCCAGCTCCTTCTGAGCTGAGCTTCTTGGCTTCCAACCCATCCCCACGGCAGGTCCTTCCGCCTCCTGGCAGCCTTCTCTGCCCAGATACCCGTGCGCTGGTTCTGAACTCTTTCCACTGCCTCCTGCTGAGCTTTCTCAGAACTTGCCTGGGGTGTCCAACTCCTTTCACCATCCTGGTCCTCCCAGATCAGTGCATCTTCTCCATGGGCTCTTGAATGCGGTCCTAGCCTTCACTTGGCATGCCTGTTCTTGGCTCTGGCTTTTACATGTGACACTCAATAGCGATGGTACAGTGACTCACAGTAAATGCTCACATTATAAGCTCTTCCCCAACCCCATTCCTCTATATATCAGTGAACAAAACCTCCAGCTTCCTCTGGTGGGACCCAACAACACGTCCTCCTTCTCTGTGGCCCCTGTTAAACGTCTTGTTCAGTTCTCAGTTATTTTCTCCTTTTCTTGTCACCCTCCCCTCAAAAGTGTCCTTCTGTAATTACAGTGATCTCACCAGGCTATTTTAAAATCTCCCATGGCCTTTATAATCTCTCTCATTCTGAATTTTCTTCTTACTACAAACCAGCTTTCCAGAGTAACTGACTTTTTGAGCCTGGCATTGATATTATCATCATATTATACTCATAACACTCATAACGTTTTATTGTCCACAAACTTCATTCAGTTCAAAGCAGTAAAGTAAGCAGGGCAGGTATTTTCATTTCCATTTCATGGATCAAGAAATTGAGGTTCAGAGGGTTAAGTGACTTTCCCCAAGCCACACGTTGAGAAGTGATGAAAACCACCTTCTCATTCCAAATCCCAGGCTTCTTGCCCATGTCATGTGTGTCCTCTGGTGCATGAAGCATAACTTCTGGGGCTCTGAGTCTTTGCCCACACCCCTCCCATCTTATTCTAAGAATCTTTCCTTCTTAGTGTTATACCATCGTCCTCCAAAGAATTTCAATAAAGAGAAATACCAACTCATGCCTTCAATTTCCCCTCTTTCATTAGCTCCATGGCATAAAGGTAGATTCTAGGATCCTACAACTAAGATTCAGAAACCTTCATTTTTTCCTTTGCCTACAGGAAGGAGGAGCAGGGAGAGGAGGAGGAGGAGGAGAAGGAAAAAACAACACACAAACCACAACAAGAAAATCCTTTTTTCAGGAACTCCCTTGAAATCTCACCACTACCGGCATAGTTCCACTCCTAAGAATCTTAGTAATTTTTTGACTCCTCTCCCTGTAACATTTTTATTATAAGCTCCCTGAGGGTTGTGTCTACATCTTCTTAATGTAAACCTCTCTCCCTCTCAGCAGACCTAGAGCCAGTAAATATTGATTGGAGGGGCCGTGCTGTGTTATTTTAGAAAAGAGAAAGCAAGCCGTCTTGTTACTAGAATTCCCCAGACAAGAGAAGTCTTTAGAGCGAGTTGCATATAAGGTGTAAAGCAACTCAGAGTATTGTAAACCACTTACGAAAAGAATGCAGGCCTTCGGAGGAGGGGGAGTGGAGAATAAATAATTCCCCAACGTCTGCCTGCCTGCAGAGGGCTGAGCAGGCTCCTGGTGCGCGGATGGGAGGAGATGCCGTCGGAGTGGGTGGGGCTAGCGCTCACTCAGCCCCGCAGCCCCGTGACGGCCGCACCTGCCCAGCATGAGGGTCGGTGTCTCGCCCGTCAGAGTCTCGCTGGGTGATGAACAGGACAGGCACAAACACGGGGTGCGGGGGAGGTTCCGACGCTGGTCTGGGCACCTAATAATGATGCCGAAAGCTCGGCCTCTGTGCACCGGTGCCTAAGCGCATCTTGCAGACAGGGTTTTGGGCGAAGTAGAAAAGAACAGCTTTACTGCTTTGCCAGGCAAAGGGGGGACATCGCAGGCTCAGGCCTCAAAAACCATGTGTCCCAACCTGGCAGGATTTGGTGAGGAGTTTTATAGCAATGATTCAGGGGCAGAGCTGCTGATAAGGATCAGGGTGTGTGCAGGGCCCGCACTCCTTTAATCTGGCCTCAGGTGGTCTCCTCCCTTGTCTCTGCATCCCCTCCGTTCCCTGATTAGCAACTGTTCAAACCTGCCCTTTGGAAGGTCATGGAGGCTGGAGTCTATTCCCTACAAACAAGAAACAGGGGACACTGAAAGGCTTCCGTGTCCAGGAGCCCCACTGGGTCCTGCTCTGTTTCAATAAGGGCCTAAAAAATGTTATATTAATGATCTACTGAGCACATTTATAGAAATCATTAAAGAAAATGCCAAAGGTTCTGTGTTCTTGTGGAGACTACATCCTACTCTAAGGCAAAAAGCAGTGCTTGAAAAAGCCCTGTTAATACCTCCTTACCCCAACAGCTTGTTATGGAAAACTCCGTTGGCCCATAGAGCCACATTGCCAGTCCCCAGTGAACCTCCATTGGCTGACGGCCCTGGCTGAGCCAACCTCTGTTTTTGCTGCACTGTTCCTTTTCCTAGAATATACTTCCTTCTCTCCTCTGCCAGGTGTGAATGTCTTCATCAATAGGATTTTAAATCCCTTTCTTTCAGCGAGGCTTTCCAAATTCAGACGCTTTCCTTTAAATCCCCTCAGCCACGGTACATTAATTTCAATTCACCAAGCCCATCGTGAAGGTCTGCCCTGTGTAAATCATTGTGCTGGTGTTGTTTAGGGCACAAGCTGTTAAGAAGCTGTCCCTGCCCCCAGGGAACTTACAATCATAATGCAGTTGCAAATATTTTGTATAACAAATATAACATAGTTATTTTACCGTGTTAGATTATTGTATAGGCCGAGTTAAAACGTGGGCAAATATATTTCACAACTGGCCATTTAGATTTGTACAAACTCCCCTGACACGCTATGGATAGCTCCTGAGATAAATGCCGTCCTGACCCCTGAACGCAAATAATGGTTTGCTGTAGTGTTGATTTTCATTCGTGAATTATTTCTCTCTTCTTCCTCCATCACCATAATCTTTTTTGTCTTCTCTTCCCAAGATGAATTCACTGAGCACTTCTTTGTGTTAGTCACTGTACTGTTGAGGGACAGTGGCAGCCAAAACTGAGGGGTTTGGTTTGTGTTCTATAAACAGTAGGTGTTTAATAAATGATAGATCCACTGCCTTTATTTCCTTTTAACTTGTCCACAGATATTCTCCAAAAAGAAGGAAAGGGAGAGAGTGGGTTTGACACAAAGAAATGTAATGAATCCATTGGTGCCTTCAGGGGGTTCGATAGTAGGTAAGTGAGAAAGAAGGCAAAAAAAGAGTAAAAGCAGGTGTAGGGGAGGGCCACGAGAAGAGGATGAATCTGACCTTCCATATCATCTCAGTTAATCCTTTCACCTCTTCCCTGCCAAGGAAGTATTATTAATTGTTCCCACCTTACCAGTGGGGAAACAGGCTCAGGAAGGTCAAGCATCTAGATCACCTGGTTCAAATCCAGCTTTGTGACTTTAAAGGCAGTGACAGGCTGACACTCTTTCCCCCACAAGATGCTGTCTCCTCTCCAGTGGGCAGGCAGAGGGGAGAGAAAACAGAGAGAAGAGGGTCCCAGGTGTAGCTGGCAGATGCTGACATTGGGACCTGCTGGATCTACAGGCGTCACTTGAGAGCCAGGCTCCGCTTATCCCCCGTATGTCTGCGCGTGCCCCTGCTGACTGCTCACATGTGCCAGGACCCACGGCCACCATGCCCACTGAGCCCTCCCCAGGCCCGTGCTAGTCCCTCACCCCGTGCCTGCTCTCGCTCCACCCTTCCGGTCTTGGCTTCCATGCTCCTCCAGCTGCCAAAGGAGCTGGCATTACCAAGCCTGGTGAGCTTGCCCACAGAAGGAGAACAGTCAAGACTCTGGCAGTCTCTGGGCAGCACACTGTTTACTATTTCATCATGACACTATTAGTAGTAATCCTAGCTAAGCCCGTGCTGACCACACAGCATGGGCTTTGTAACCCTCACAGCATCCTTGTGCATTAGGAAGATACTATTATTCTCACCTTATAAATGAAGACACTGACGCTGAGTAAGATCAATTAAACTGCATGATAAAAAGGAGCTCAACTTCATTAGCACTCAAGAAAATGCAAATTAAAACTCCGATAACCTTGACAAGAATCAAATTAGCAAAGTTAGTAAGTTGGACAATATCTAACGTTGGTGAGAATCTGGAGCAACAGAAACTCTTACACTCTGTTATGGAGGGCATACGTTTCCACTTTGGATAAGAATTTGCCAGTATCTAAGGGGAGAATGCGCCCACCTTTGGACCCGTCAGTTCCACCCCCCTTCACTCAAGGCTTATATGTTAGGGAAGCACTCAGTGAGCACAAAGGAATAGGTACAAAAACGCTTATGGCAGTGTTGTTTATGATAATGGAAACAACCTAAATGTCTATCAACAGGAACATGGGTAAATAGATTATGGTGTGGTCACACAAGGAAATACTGTATAGCAATAAAATGGATAACTAGAGCCAGACCTAGCAAAACAAATAACTCCCAAACATGCTGACCGTAAAAAAAGCAGAAACCAAAGAATACATACCAACAAACGAAGAAAAAACCAACACATACTATATAATGCTTTTATGAGACTTAACCACTATGAAACAATGCTTAGAGATATGTACACACAGAGCAAATATATAAAAGATGTATTGTACATGGGAATAAAACACCGGATTCCAGACACCGGTTACCTTGGGGGAGGAAAGGGAAATGAATAGAGAAGCACACAGGGCTCTTCAGCTGTACTGGTAAAGTTTTCTTTCTTAAACAGGATAATAGGTATATAAGTGGGATTATGTTAATTTTTTTGCTTTTGGTATGTTTTGACAAATTCATAATGTATTTTAATTTTAAGAATTGTTTTTTAATTTTAAGAATTGTTTAAGGCCTCACAGATAGGAAAGAGAAGTTTAGATCCCACACTTTTTTCCTTCCCAGTACATCAGAGGAAGGAGTGAATATTTACAAAAAAAAAAAAAAAGCTACTAATTCCATCTCGTCTTTGGAGAGACCTTGAGAATGCAATTGTTTAGTGACAAAGGGACCCTTACTTTGTATACCAGAGGCAATCCTGAAAACCAAGCTATTAAATATTAATAGCTTGAATCATGTTTTTCCGTTGCCTTACGTCATTTATTTAGAACTATGTTTCTACAAACATTTTCATGACAAAGCCTACGGAAAGCAACGAAGGGATCCCCACATTCATTTCAAATGATTTTGTTAATGTAGAATCCTGAGGCTATTTCATTCTCCCAAAGAGATCCATCGAATACTAGATAATGAATCAGTATTCTTCATTTAAAGCCCCTTTACACTAAAATACTCCACAAAATTTATCCGTATTTTGTTGAAAGTTCTCACTTAGTTCATCAGTATCAATTCAGGAACTTAGCAGGAACTCCTTCATGTCCTCTGATAATTATCCACTGAATGCCCGTCAGTTGGTGCTCTGGTAGGTGCTGGAGAAATAACAGTGGACCAGACAGCCCTGCCCTGAACGAGCTTTCAGTTTCCTGGGGAAGGCCAACAAGTAAAGCAGGTAGATATAGTACAGTGGGGTGTGGTGCTGTGATGGCGTACGTGGTGGCCTTGATACGGAGGAACAGAAAGTGGGACTTAACCCTATGGTGTTGGGTCTGGGGAAGCCTCTGAGTGAGGGTGATATTTAAGCTGAACTCTAAATGATGAGTGAAAATTGGCTTCTAGTTAAAAAAGCAATTTCATTCTTTCTTTTCAGAGGATTCAGTCATCTTATTGTTGAATTTTTTCATCAACCAAAGTGGAGGAGAAAAGTCGTATTTTAAGGTATCTCTTACCTGAGAAAAGAGACCTGTGATTCTTCCGTAGATGTATTTCATCATCCTTTTTACTGTGTGTTCAAAACGAATCACAACTGAGTAAACTAGATTCCTACCATCCTTTGTCAAAAGTGTGACTACACCCCAGATCTAAGTGAGTAAGTCGGGGCAGATGTGTCTGCAGTGAGAACATAATTGCCCTGATTTTACTGCATGTTTTTTAAATCCCTCTTGGCCTAGTTACCGAGGAGAAGGAATATAAACTCAGCTTCTCTGCACACACAGAAGGATCAGAGCACAGCCCAGGAAGCATAGGGGCCGGAAGGTATCACTGCAGCATCTTTCAGCCACGTTGACTCCATTTAATTCCCTCAAATCCTGCATTCATCAGTGTAATTGGATAATTTGCCTTGGAGTTATTCTAAGGTTGAGTATCCAGTTTGATTACATGGGGTTTGCTGAGGGACCTGATTTCCAGGAGTTGCGGAAGCAGATGTCTCTCGGGAAATTTTGAATCCAAACCAACCTCCCAGACTCCCAATCCCACTAATTAAAAGAAGACACACATAACTCAGGTAACAGGCTAACAGGATACAAAATGAAGATCTAAATGTTTATTAATTACAATAAAGATCTAAATGTTTACAAATTACAATAGAATGTAAAATCGCAGAGCTAGCTATTTTTAAACAAATTGTAGCCATTAAAAAACTTTAAACAAGAAAGTGATTTTTAAAAATTCAAAGTAAGAAATCTGGTGCAAGCAAAGATGATATTTTAAAGTATCATCAGTGAATTTTCACACAGACTTTCCATCACAATAATATTCATTTATATCTTCAATCTCACACAGCAACAAAGTCACAGTAGGAAAGACGGCAATTGCTTCTGAAAGGAAATCAAAGAAGCCCAGAGCGATTATTTTTTCAAAAGGATCTTGGGGAGTTGAAATAAGGCCTGCTTCTCCGCGGGCTGACAACGTTTAACTGGGATGGGAACAGCAGCATCCTTTTTTCTGATTTTACCTTTGAACAGAATAAAAGGAACCCAGTGTAACATTCTCCCTCACAAAGAGATGCAGAACCCAAGCTTGACCCCCAAGAAATCCTATAATCGAAGTAAACATTAATCCCGCTCCTACAAATGCTGGTAATAGCATGTTAACAGCATTCAGTAAAATTTCTTCCTCTTGCTAATCTTCCCCCGGATTTTTTTCCTGGATTGGAAAAATAGTTCCAATAGTCAGGAAATGACAACAAAGCTGGATCTGCTGGCTGTACAGCATTACTAACAACTTAACAGCATTCAATGATGAAAGGGAACACAGCTGGGAGTACACAGGGCCCCATTATACAAGTCTCAGGGTTTATGTAAGGAAGCATAGGTTATCATAATGTAAAAACCTGCAATGCCGAACTGGGTTTGTATAAAACGAGTCCTTTGACAGACAGTCCTAATTAACACAAACATCTCTCCCTGTCCAGCTTGTCAACCGCCTCTGTAATCTTTTGCTGATTGCTACGTGCTGAAACATCTGAAAATGTATCACACATTAAAAAGAAAAAACAAAGCCATAGAGGCTAGTGAAATTGCAAAACTGGCAAAACATGTAGATTTCATGAAGTCAGTGGAAATGACCTTAGAGAAATGTTTAAATCCCAGGAAAGCCATGGTGAAATAGGTACCTGGCAGAGCAGGACCAGAAAACAACTGGAAAAAAAAAAAACAAACAAAAAAAAACCCCAGAAAAAGAAAATTGACAAGGATGATGATAATATGTGCTTCAAAAAGAAAGATTTGAATGTCAAAAGACTAAGAGAAAACTGATGAAGCACTCAAATGTTTTTTAAATGACCATATCTATATTATTCTAAAACTGTGTGAAATAAGCTATCAAATAATTTTCCTGAAAAATTATACCCGAAGCAACACGATTCATTTTTCATTCCATTCTAAGTTCTAGAATATGGTTGCCTTTACAACAGATTCATTTACATAGATTCATTTCTTCCGGATAAAGTCCTGATCGGTTTATAAAGTTTGACTATAAACTTGCACTCTCAGTTTTAAGCGGTGACAACCTTCCTCAATAACAGCCTCCCTCTGTGTTACCAGCCTCTTGCTCGTATTTGATTCTCTAGGCCTCTGTGCAATGTTTCCTAGCGTCTCAGAGAATAAACCTCCAGCTAGCCCAAGGCCTTCTTCAACCTGGAGGGCTCATCCAAGTGTTCTGCGTCAAGAGGTCTTTTATCAGCCTGCCCTTCGGCTGAACTGTCCTTGAGTCTTAGGTCACTTTGAAGTCTTTGACCTTGACCGTGGACTCTTTCAACACTAAGGAAGAAAGAGATATGCTAATTTCATATGCTGTCAGGGAGGAAAACTTTCTCTGCCCACTATCCCTTACTGACAGCACCTGGTTCAGGAGTGGGCCTGTTTCCTGGTCCCATGTGTGGAGTCTTCTTTGGTCCCTCTGGATTTCAGTGTGATGACTTCTCCCTTATAGGGTTCACGCTCCACGGGGGTAGGCGTGCAAGTCTGAAAGAGAACATTTCATTTTTCTCTTGTGGCTTACTGACTTCTTGAATTCAAAGCTAAGTTCTGCTCCCTAAGTGAACTGTGAGACCAAAAATGAGCCTTGTGAATTTAGCACGTGCCTCCCACGCCCTGCCCTTTCACAGAAATTCCCGGCGGCCTCGCGTACCCGCGTCGCCCCACTCTTTCACTGGGGTTGATCTGCATCAGACAAAGGCCCAGGGAACACTTCCTAACAATCATTCCTTCCACCGCAACTTTCACTGGGGCCTCTGCCATATCCTCACACGCTCTGTTCTATAACCACCTTACAGGCTTTTCCAACATTCTACCTTTTCTTGTAGTTTCAATTCTAGGTGTCTATATTCCCAGAGTGCTTTGTTGTACGTCTCCTAAGACTTTCAGCTCTTTGTTTCAGATTCTAGCAATCTGTGTGGGTGTCTCCTCATTTTCCTGATGGTCCCCGCTTGTAACAAGCCTTCCACAGAATCTCCCCATCTGGGACTATACCTCTTTGGCGGCCAACTGTGTAGCAGAACCCTGGATTCAGCTAGAGTTAATTCAGTGCTTGAGCAGACTTTTGAAATCAGGACTTTCTAAACAAAGGGATTCATAAGAAGTAACTAAATCCTACCGTTTGTCCATGTGGACACAAATTCACTGGCAAGTCAAGTAATTGTAAACCACAGTGATTAAGGGCATGGGTTCTGGAACCAGCTTGCCTGGGCATGTTACTTAAAACTGTGCTTCAGCTGTAAACTGGGGATCGTAATAGCTCCTAATTTATAGGGGGGGTTGTGAGGATTAAATATATGTAAAGCTTTTAGAATAAAGCCTAGCATATAAAAGCTCTTGAAAAATAAATATGTGCGTGTGTACGTTTGTGTACATCTGTCTTATTTTGACCACCAAAACTAATATAGTGTAGTGATCAACCATGTGGGCTTTGGAGAAAGGTAGGTCTAAGTTTGAATTCTAGCTTTGCCATTTACTGGCTGTAGGAAACTGGCAAGTTAATAAGCTCCTCTGAGCCTACTCACTCATCTATGAAATGCAAGGAATAAAACCTACCTCACAGGCACATGAGATTTCCCAGATACAAAGCATTTCCTCCATTCATTCACTAGATATTTACTGAGCACACACAAGCCCCAGATATTTTGCCAGGCACAGAGGATAAAGCAGAGAACAAGACAGAGACCGTGTCCCTACAGTGGAACTTGAAGCACACTGATCACTCAGTGACTAGGAAGAGCCCTGCCCTCTGTGCACAAGTCCAAGCCTCTGTCCACTTCCTGTGTCTGGCTGGATGCTTTGCTGGACTCGCATCTTGGCTCGCTCTCGACTCAGCCCTTTCCTTCACCCTGGATCCTGCCATCACCTTGAACATCGACACGGGGTAATGAAGCACCGACTTCCCGTGGCTGCCACCCAGCCCCTGGACGTTGTAGTTACCTGGAGCCGGTCCACACCTGAAACTTTAAATTAATTTAATACCCCACTCTCTGACCACATCCCCCGCTTCAGGTCTTTAGTCTCCATGTTTTTTCTTCTCCTGGTTTATTTTTCAAGCCCAACTACATGTATGTACTTAAACCTAAGGTGACCATATAATTTATCATCCAAACTGGGACACTTCTGAGAGCGTAAAGGGTACTAAACGTTAATTAACAGGTAAAATTCAGGACCATCCAAGCAAACCAGGATTTGTTTCCACTTTCCTTCAACCCTTCTCTTGCAGACAATGTGAACAGTCTTGCTTTTCTCTCTCTTCCTGTTGGGATTTGCACTCGGCAAAACCCGTGGCGTATTTCAGTTCAAGCGTCAGCCTTTTCTGCAGCCCCTGGAGAAAGTGACACCAGTGGGCAGATATTTGTGCCACCTGCCTTTGTGCTGCGTGTCCCTTATCAGCACCCCCATCTCCCTGTTCCAACAGTTCCTTCGAAACCTTTCTGTTTGTGGCTTTCATCTGTACTTTTTTTGTGTCTCCTGGACTCCTTCTTGGGGACTGATGACCAACACCGGCGATTTAAGCAGGACCCTCAAGCCCGGGCCCCCCAACTCCTCATTCAGGGGGTGGGCCTGCTCCACAAGCCGGCAGGTCCCTCGGAGGATCCCTTCCCTGAACCCAACTGCAGGCTCAGCGGTGACTCAAACCAGGTGAATCGGCATTCTTCCTAGCATCTTTCTGCCAGGGCCATGCCTTCAACCATCGCGGCATGCCCACCCTCTTTGTTTTTACCTAAATATCTCCAATGGATCTTCGGTAACTCAGCCCAGGCAATCATTAGCCCAGGAAGCTTTAGACCTCTCTGCCACATCCAGTACCGTGCTTACCATTTTCTGTAATTATCTATCTCCTCCAGCAGACTCAGGGTTGGTCTATTGCTCTGTTTCTCCAAAGCAAGTACTCAGTAAATACTTGATAAATTCCTATTAAGGGTGGAAGGATGTTGGTGGGAAGGCGACCCCTAGTTGAGCTCCTCTCCTCTTTGTGTCAGTCCTCCTGGCCAGAGCTGACTCAGTTTCCCTCATCCTCTTTCTGTTCTGCCTCACCACTGATCTGCTCCCCAGGTTGTACTTGCCCTTTGCACTTGTCTAAGAATCGCTTCCCGGCTGCTCTGTCACCGTACTAGCAACGCCACGAGGCCCCTCCTAGCCTGGCTGGTCACTCTGGTCACGCTGACCGTCAAATGTCTCTGACCTCACTGGCCAGGTCTCACGTGCACACAGCCTGCCTCTTCATCTGCTGCTGAGGCTCGGGACGGGCAGGGACCGATTTCCCGCCAAGACGGCTGCGGGCTGTCAACCCCTCCTGCCCACCCCGCAACCTCAGACACAGACCGGCCCTCTCTGGGGAGGCTTCTGCTGCCCCACACTCGACAGTCTTCCCCTTTACAGACAAGTTGACAGGAATCAAAGACAATTTAAGTTCTGGTCTCAAGCCTTGCAGTACTTTCAACCTTTTAATCTTTTCTTATCCTTAGATGTGGTTACATAAGATCTTTAATGCTAGACCCAGGTCTTGTCCGTCTTTGTACTGTCTATTGCCCCTGGCATTGTACTCTATATACATTTTAGAACCTCAGTAGACGTTCACTGTGACGAAATGGAAAGGTGATGGCACTCGTTCTGCAGAATGTTAAGCCTTCCCTGCATTATTCCAGAGTTCGGCTGCACAGGTTTTCTAAGCAGACTTACCCTGCAGCTCTCAGGAAATGCAGTCACGTGGCTTCTCTCCGGTGGCAAATGGCAAATCTCCACCTCAAGTGTGACGTGCCCAGCCCTGACATGGGCATCGGCATCTGGTGCAACCCGTGCATAATGCTCAGAGGTTATCCTAGTGCTTGGGTCCAAAGTGGGCTTCTTTCCCAGGTATCCAGGATGATTACAGTGATGACAGGGACACCATCCTGAGTCTCCCAACTAAATGCACACCTATTTCTTTCTTTTCATTTCTTTATTTCTTTATTTTTGGCTACGTTGGGTCTTCGTTGCTGCACGCGGGCTTTCTCTAGTTGCGGCGAGCGGGGGCTGCTCTTCGTTGCCGTGCGCGGGCTTCTCATTGCGGTGGCGTTTCTTGTTGAGGGGCACGGGCTCTAGGGGCG
>NC_041228.1:32443502-32562692 GCF_002837175.3 Physeter macrocephalus | reverse complement strand
TCTCTAGTTGCGGCGAGCGGGGGCTGCTCTTCGTTGCCGTGCGCGGGCTTCTCATTGCGGTGGCTTCTCTTGTTGAGGAGCACGGGCTCTAGGGGCGCGGGCTTCAGTAGTTGTGGCTCACAGGCTCAGTAGTTGTGGCTCGTGGGCTCTAGGGCGCAGGCTCAGTAGTTGTGGTGCACGGGCTTAGTTGCTCCACGGCATGTGGGATCCTCCCGGATCAGGGATTGAACCCGTGTCCCCTGCCTTGGCAGGCGGATTCCTAACCACTGAGCCACCAGGGAAGTCCCTGCATACTTACTTCTTAGAGGACATTAATGCAGCATAAAGCTCACAGAAAGACCAGGATGAAGTATCAGAGGGTTCTGGGTTGAACAAAGTAAGCAGGTCTCTTCTCTTCTCCGTGTTCTCCTAGTTTTCTTCTGATCTCACTGGCCAGCTTTCTCAGGCTCCTTTGCTGGCTCCTCCCCTCCACCTCTCCACAGCCTCTGAAGGTGGGCAGCCCCAGAGCTCTTTCTCAAGTCCCCTTTCTTCTCTGTCTACAGTCTCTCTGGTGGCCTCAGACTTGTGTTTTTAAATAAATGTAGACGCCAGGATTCCTAAATTTTATGTCCAGCCCCAATGCCTCCCAATTTCCGGACTCCTTTATCCGAGTGGCTAACTGACCTCTTCACAGGGAGGTGTAATCAGCATCTCAGACAGAACTAGAACTTAAGCACCACAAACTATAGTTGAAAGAGAAGTAGGATTAAAGCTCTTTGAGCCCAGGGACTGCTGTCTTAGTTACACCTGTACCCCCAGCACCTGGAATATGGAATTGTATCTGGTGCTTAACAAACATTTGTTAAATGAAAGATTTCTTGACTGTAGGACTTTTCAGAACTTTTTAGATGATACTGGGCAATAGAATCACCTGAGGGTAGCATTATCTAAAATCACTTGAAAGCTTTCTTGAGGAGCACCTAAAAGAGACCAGGATCCTGATCACACACCTTCGGAAGACTGATCTGGGTGGTGACATTTTTTTCCCCCAGTACAGGCTGGCCAAAATTAGATGATCACACCCGGCCAGCAGGTCTTCCCATCTTGATGGGTTCACAATCAAATAGAAAGGTTCGAGGGTAAAACACTGTGAGAGGCTATCCTAAGTAATACAGGAAACATGGATGGCACCTCACCCAGCAGGGCGCTGGTGGTTTACTTAGGTAGACGGGAGTTCAATTTGAGTTCATAGTATTTAATGATGATTGTCACTGTGATGAGTTCATAGACAAAAATGAGAATTATATCACAACATGAAGTGCTATGACTAAATGTTAATTGCAATCACTATACCCATATGATTGCAGAAATGTTTTTGGTTAGCTGATCAGGGAAAAGAGGAAGCTTAAAATTGATAGAAAATTTACCTGTATTGTCTGCAGAGAGTAAAATGCTAGGATGCTAGATTTTTCTGAGATTTTTAAGACCACAGACAAGAATCCTGGACCCCAAGAAGTTACTAACACAATGTTGATCATGGAGGCTAAGATACTAAAATAGCGATAAAGACAACAGAACTTCCAAATACCAAACAGCAGACACCGACCTAACACCATACAGTCCAAATGAGCAGCGACACCCTGAGAATGAAATCCATGCCTGGCTGGTGAATTTAGAGGTAGGTATTCAGTACCTGGTGAACTTCAAGGTTCTTAGAGGTCCTCACAGGACTGAGCTCTCCAGGGGACTATGAATCACTAGATTCAACAGAGGTGATCTATAACAATGAAAATTTGCATTTTGATAATGTTTTACAAGCCACCAAATGTTTCCATTTAATCCTCAAAATACCCTGTGAGCTATTTCTCAAGAACAATGTGAGCACATAATTAGTCATCAATAAGTATTTACTGGATGAACATTGAATGGTTAGATAAACCATGAAAAGAGAGTACTTACAAAGTCCCTGTATACAGTGATGTACTGGTAAATGTTGACAACCCACCTTCCCCTTTTCTCATCACTCCTAAAGCCCTGATTTCAGGCTCTGGACAAACAGGCTCAGCGGCCATGGCTCACGGGCCCAGCCGCTCCGCGGCATATGGGATCTTCGCGGACCGGGTGCACGAACCCGTGTCCTTTGACACCGGCAGGCGGACTCTCAACCACTGCGCCACCAGGGAAGCCCCGCACTTGCCTATTTCTGTTGTGTAAATGCTCTCACCGTGGCTGATTTCAAGCTACTGACATCAGTGAATGAGGAGTCGGGAAGGGATACATACAAGTGTCTCTCATAAGCCAAAAATGAGCTGGCTCCAACATGTGTATTGCCTTTTGCAATTACCAGCAATCAATCCGAGGAAATTAGAATTACATGGCAGCTGGTGATATGAAATTATTTTCTCTGAGCTACCACATTGAGAAAGACATTGATAAACTGTTATTTCGGAAATGGAGAACACCCATTTCAAGGACTAGATCAGCCATCCATTTAATTTTATCTTATCTAAAAGGCAAATTATGCTTATGGTTGCAAAGGCACAAGCCAGTTTAAAAGCTTTGGCAGCAGTATTCTGAAACCATGCATTACTCCATGAAGTTATCCCTGCTTCTCTAGAAAATGCAATGTGACCCTAATTTTCCAAAATAGATTGGGTTGCTTATTACTGAAAAAAGAGAAAAAGGGATGACTTGAAGAATGTCTATGCTTCCAAATTTTGGTAAAAATTATAATACTCTAAACACACAAAAATTCTAGGAATAATAAACCATTTGAGTTTAAAAAGGTTTTGTTTTTTTTGGTAAAGAATGAATAGTATGTAAGTTGATTTTCTTCTTTCAAAATGTACTTGAACACCCAAGTTGCTGTTACAGTGGCCCTCCATGTGCACAGTTGGTTGAATACATGGATAGAGAGGGCCAACATTATAGCGACTTGAGCAGCTGTGGACTTTGGTATCTGCAGATACTGAGCACCAAACCCTATGGATACTGAGGGACCATGTATTTTTTTTCCTTTTCTCTTTTATTTTTCTTTCCTGAATCCCCCAAACACTCTTCCTTAAGTGACTTTTTATATTGAATTGAAATATGTATTTTATTGTGTAACATTTATCAAATACATTTTGATGTTTCATCTTCCGATTTAAATTTTTTCCCTTAAGGATCCCGTTTAAATATTAAAATAAAGTAACAATTCCCTGAAGCTGTCAAATTGCATTAAAATGTCGTTTCTCTCCTTTGAAATTCCTCACAATACCCATTAACAGTGATAGCTGCACAGCATGATGCCAAGTTTCACTAAGTAATAAAATCGTGGATAAGAATCAAGTTCACAGACAACCCCACTGTTTGGGACGAGGCAAGAGGCAATCTTCTGTGTAAATTTATTTCACGTCCTTTCTACGACCTCTGAAACTACAGTCTTTGCTCCTTCCATTTGCAATTTGTTTCTTTATCAAACGCCTACTACATAGGAAGTACTGGGAATAAAAAGGTAAGTTCCTCAAAGAACTAACATTCTAGCCAGGAGACCAGCTGAGCTCTGGGACTGACAAACACTGGCGTGTCTCTACAATCTGTGCTTTGGAGTCCAGAGTGGTAAGTGATTAATTTTCTTGGGAAGGATAACAGGATAGCAGGAGAAATGGCATGAGCCTTTCCTGCTTGCCTTCAAACTCTTATCCTCACTTACCAAGAAATCTGAATATTTCAAATGAAAACCAAAGTAAGAGCTCTAATGACCTCATGTGAATTTAAAATCTAGGATTCCTAACAACTCTTTTTCTTAACTTTAGCGTAATATTTTTCTTCTATAAAATTATCTTCGCCTAATGGAGAGAAAAAAGGTCTGAAACACCTCCACACAGTCCCCAAACCTCATTTTATTCATTTTATTTGATACTTTTTCCACATCAACACTTTTTTAAATAATGCATTCCCCATGATTTGAGTTTCACAATCATTTTCTTCTCTTTTCTTGCTCTACAGAGGTCTCATGTACAGCGGGAATCAGAAAGGCCTTACCACACACCCTGGCTCTTACGTTTACTTACCGCTCAGCCCAGGGAAAGTTACTTAATCTTGCTGAGAGTCAGTTTTCTATTCTGTAAAATGGGGATGATAATATCTCCCACATGGCTTGTTGTGCAGGTTAGGTAAAATAATAAATATAAATTACACCGAATACATTGCCTGGCAGATACTAAGTGCTCAGAACAATATATTATAATACAACTATTACTTATTGCTATTGTAAAAACAATAATGCACCAGAATACCTAAAAAGTTGGTATCAGAAGAAAACATTGAGAAACTAAAAATAACTCACAAAATTGATAGTGAACTCCTAAAAAATGATGTTGGCATTAATTTTGCCAGTAAAATACCCAACAACAATTTGAAAAGGAGAACTGATGAAGCTAGTCATTCAGTGATTTGGGCATATCTTCCCTACAAGAGGAAGACTTAGGCAAAGTCAGTCCTTTAAATATAGTCTGTCAGGGGTTCCCAGTTAGTCTAGTGTCCCTGCTGGTGGGCAACTGGTACTGACAGCCAGGAGCAGGCTCGTCCTGGATCCACTTCAAGCGTCACATGATTCATCACCCAGTTCTGTCGGTACCATCTCTTCTAAGTCAATGTTTATCTGTTCATCCCTTGGATTACTACTACAAGTGTCATGAATGAACTAGCTGCCATCAAGGCCTCTCATTTAGATTTTTTTCCCCAAACCTAGTTCAGAATAATTTATCTCCCATTAACTCATTTAACTCAATCTTTATGGTTTACGTTATATGGTTTATTGCTTAAGTATATAGCTTTTGTAGTCAGATAACCGGAGTTTATGTTTTGGTCCTGCCATGTACTAGCTGTGTGACATGACCAAGTTTCTTAATTTCCTGAAGCTTCAGTTTCCTAATATTTAAAGTGGGGAAAATAATACTCCCTCGCTCACAGGGTTGTTACAGTGACAGAGCCCCTAGCATTGTGCCTTGCCTTCAGTAAAAGCTCAGTAAATGTTAGTATTGCTGTTATTTACCATGTGATGTTTAGAAATACATGGAAACCTTATAGTCTCTACCTACCTGTCACCTGTCAGTGTCAATATTTACAAATTAACTCCCAGCAAAATAAACTGCAACCTTAAATATTTTGACTGAAATACAGTACATAAAGAATTGTAGCATCCTGAGAATCTAAAGCATTCTAGAGCACTTGTTTACTTAATCAAAGCTTAGGAAGTGGTTAAAAAAAAAAAAGGATGAATCTTATCTAACAAACTCTGAAAATCCACAAGCAAAAACTTTTCACAAGACATTAGAGGAGAAATCAAAGAGACTACAAGACCCAAACGAAATGAATCGGAAAACAGCCAGAGAACTTTGGAAAAAGAGAAGTGTATTTTAAAATGGAAAGAAGACACAGAAGCCTTAGAACTAACCCAAGGGTTACAAATTCTAATGGCTACACGGCCAAGTTGGGAACATTAATGAGTGAAGCCTGTAGGTGAAAATCAGAAAGGCTGCCTCTGTGGGGCTTGGCCATCCAGCTCCGGCCTGTTCTTACCATGTGGGATTGAGGGCACACGGTGCCCCGCCTCACTCCAAACCCAGCAATTTAGATGGTTCTAGTCTGAAAATTCTGATATATTACTGTATGTAGTGAAGTGAATTTTTAAACCTGTTTAAAACACTGCATGAGCTAAACGAACACTGGAAAACGCAAGCCATATTAAAAGAACAAGCACCTCTTTTTTAACAACTGGATTATAACAAAGACTTGGAGGCCTTTATTATAAATTCGGTCATCAAAGGGGGAAAGCAAAGAGACTGAACTGATGTTTATTGACCTCCTACTAGTGCCTTGCGTTTTAAAATCTCATTTGACTCTTGCAATCTGCTGGGGAGAAAACACTGTTGTCATTTTCCAGATGAGGAAACAGACCAAGGATGATAAACTTGTTCTTGGCCACACAGCTAGGGAAAGGGAAGCCAAGGTAGAATTCATATTTACCTTGAGCTCAAACCCTGCCATTGCTCTGGTGGTCATTAGAATACACCTTGCAGACCTTCAACTACAGGGAGCTTGATGTTTCAAGGGACAGTAGTTGAGTTTGAACTCCATCCTTTTGTTCGTTGGAGGACATGCCTGCCACTGCTATTCTCAGCCAATGACAGCACGCCACGTGGCTGGATGCAGGAGATGGCTCAAGGTCTGCTTGTAGGCCTTGCTCAACCTTTCTTGGTCCGTATAGTAATCTCGGATGTTTCCACCACTTGTTTTTCTCCCTCTCTCCTTCACTGGGGCCAGGCTTGAATTGCAGGCTGAGGGCTCTCCCAGCCTTTCCTGGGCTCACACATTTATCCATCTGGGTGGCTGCTTCTCAGAGGACCCTGACTAACAGCAATTGTCAAAAGGCCCACAGGGGCCCTACACTTGCCTGGGAAAACCTGACTTGGTCCATTAGGAAACCCTGGATAGACACCAATCTTCAAAAGAAACTGCATCCATCCAATAATGATTTTTTTCTTTGAAAGCTGTATTTGTTCACAACCTCTTCTAACACCCCGTGAATATGTTAACCAACTGTATGTGACAACGCCATCACCAGCATCCAGGAGCAAGTGACAATCCAGCCTGTGTTAACAGCCCACTTAGCACCAACTCACCTGGTCCTGCTGCTTGATCCGTTTGTAAATATATTCAGCAAATGGTTTACGAGGAATAAACTTCCCGTCTCCTGCTGTGACATTGAAAACTCCACCTTCATACACCACTTTGCCTCTTGAAATAGTCACCAGGGGCACCCCATGGCACACCATGCCCTCGAAGATGTTGAAATTAACAGCCTGATGATGAGTTTTTGCCGAAATGGTCCTGATGTAAAAAACAAAGATGTTCCTGATCATTACCAGCTCATTTGACAAATATGAAATGTTAAAAGAATGACTTAGAAGAAAATTTAGCAACTCTATTAAGCCATAGCTTTATCACTGGAACAAGTGACTTTAAGAATAGAACATAGCATTAACATTTTATTGCAAAGTAATTACATTTTCTGAGAGAAAAACCCAGTAGATCACTCTTTACGGTGATTAATGAGGATGGAGTGAGTGGAAGAAGGGCATTGTCTCTTGTGTTTATAATTTTAAGTTATTTTTATGTATATGTTTAAAGAACAAAATATTAATTATAAAGTATTTCAAACATAGATGAGTATGATGAACACACTGACTCAATACCCCACTCTACAGAATTTTAACATTCTGCAGACACAGTCGAGGTTTCCTCAATACCTCCCTGTCCCTCAAATTCCATCCCTGTCTCTCCCTTCCCAGAGGCAATCGTTAATTGGTAGTTATCGTATATGGCCTTTATTATGTTGAGGTAGGTTCCCTCTATGCCCACTTTCTGGAGAGTTTTTTATCATAAATAGGTACTGAATTTTGTCGAAAGCTTTTTCTGCATCTATTGAGATGATCATATGGTATTTATTCTTCAGTTTGTTAATACGGTGTATCACACTGACTGATTTGCGTATATTGAAGAATCCTTACATCCCTGGGATAAATCCCACTTGAAGATGGTGTATGAGCCTTTTAATGTGTTGTTGGATTCTGTTTGCTAGTATTTTGTTGAGGATTTTTGCATCTATGTTCATCACTGATATTGGTCTGTAATTTTCTTTTTTTTGTAGTATCTTTATCTGGTTTTGGTATCAGGGTGATGGTGGTCTTGAAGAATGAGTTTGGGAGTGTTCCTTCCTCTGCAATTTTTTGGAAGAGTTTGAGAAGGATGGGTGTTAATTTCTTCCTGGATCAGTCTTGGAAGGTTATACCTTTCTAAGAATTTGTCTTTTCTTCCAGGTTGTCCATTTAATTGGCATAGAGTTGCTTGTAGTAGTCTCTTATGATGCTTATCCCACTACTGGGCATATACGCAGAGAAAACCATAATTCCAAAAGACACATGCACCCCAATGTTCACTTCAGCACTATTTACAATAGCCAGGTCATGGAAGCAACATAAATGTCCATCGACAAACGATAAAGAAGATGTGGTACATATATACAATGGAATATTACTCAGCCATAAAAAGGAACAAAATTGGGTCATTTGTAGGGACGTGGATGGACCTAGAGACTGTCATACAGAGTGAAGTAAGTCAGAAAGAGAAAAACAAATATCATATATTAACGCATGTATGTGGAATCTAGAAAAATGGTACAGATGAACCGGTTTGCAGGGCAGAAATTGAGACACAGATGTAGAGAACAAATGTATGGACACCAAGCGGGGAAAGCGGGGCTGGGAGGGGTGGTGGTGTGATGAACTGGCAGATTGAGATTGACATATATACACTAATATTTATAAAATAGATAACTAATAGAAACTGCTGTATAAAAAAATAAATAAAACTTTAAAAAATTCAACATAAAAAAAATTATACCTTGAAAAGGAAAATTATATCTTGAATTTCTTTCCCTTGTCTGTGGCAACACTGGAAATTTGAGGACAATAAAAATAACAAAATATGTTGAATATAATCTCAGCATATTTTGTCATGCATTTGCATATTCATCAGCATTCTCAGTAGCTTATTAATACTTTTCAATCTTACACAATATGACTAATGACTTTTAAGCTGGATATTTGGAAATACTGGGTGTTCGCCTTTCCCTAAATCACATTAAATGGAAAAGGAAAAAAGAAAATCTGGCAGCAGTGGATCATACAAGCATAATCTGAAGTTTCTATAAGTGCTTGCTCTCAGGAATGGATTAAAGAAAAGTGCTTTGCTAAAAATCCCAAGGCTAGGTCAAAGGAATAGCAGCTAAAAGCTCTCCTGCACCCCTAATCTGGAGGGGCGGAGCTGGGAGACTCACAGTGCCACCTCCAGTGGAAATAAACGACACGACGCTGACCTGGTCCTGGCTTCCAGAATCCTGTACCCAATTATCTGTTTGGTTTCCACTCCTTAACACATCCAAACAGAATTCTTGATCTTCCATGATGACTCCAGCCCACACACTCGAGTTTGCTCCTCCCCTGAGTTTCTCATCTCAGTAAATGACACCCCCAGCCACCTTCCCTCACTCCTCAAACCATCATCAAGCCTGTTGGTTCTACCTCCAAAAAAAAAAT
The DNA here is from genome assembly GCF_002837175.3 of Physeter macrocephalus. Classification (NCBI taxonomy): domain Eukaryota; kingdom Metazoa; phylum Chordata; class Mammalia; order Artiodactyla; family Physeteridae; genus Physeter; species Physeter macrocephalus. The sequence continues at coordinate 32,553,570 of NC_041228.1, read as the reverse complement.
AAATCCCAAACCTGCCCATTTCTCTCCCCCTCCATCGCTCCCGCCGAGTCTACGCCACCATCATTTCTCATCTGGACAACCCCCAACACCTCTTAGTGGCCTCCATGTTTCCATTCTTACCCTCCTACACTCCTTACCATCCCCCCACAAAGCTGCTCAAATGATATTTTAAAAATGAACATCAGATCAGGTCACTTTTCTGCTTGAAACCCTCCAGTCTGTTCCCCAAGAGACAAAAAACTGTAAAAAAGCCCAGATTAAAAAAAAAAAAAAAAGCCCAGATAATAATAATCATGAAAAAGAATCTGCTCCCAATGAGATATATCAGCATGGAAAAGAAAAAGAAGATATTCCTGTATGTCAGGTGGATACTTTATGACATTCTATTTCATCTTTATAACACCTCTTCAAGGTAGAGAGTATTTTCTACACTTGACAAGTAAATAAATTGAGATTTAGAGAGGTTAAATAACTTATCAAAGGACCTATGACTACTTTGATGAAACGTGAATCTTTTCATATTTTTTAAGTTAACATACAATAAAATTTACATTTTTAGTGTTAGTTCTATGAATGTTGACACCTGGATACGTTTGTTATCCTCACAACATTCAGGACACAAACAGTTCCATCACCCCCCAAAACTCATACCATCCCTGTGTAGTCACAACCTCCCCCCACACATAACTCCTGGAAATCCTTGATCTGTTCTCTATCTCTAGAGCTGTCTCTTTTCAAGAATGTCATGTAAATGGAATCATAGAGTATGTAACCTTTTGAAGCTGACTTCTTTCATTTGGCATAACTATTTTGAGATTTATCCAAGTTGTTGTGTGTATCAATAGTTCATTCCTTTTTAATTGCTGAGTAGTATTCCAGTGTATGAATACACCACAGAGTGTTTATCCATTCACCTACTGAAGGACATTTGGGTTGTTTCCAGTTTTTGATGATTATGAATACAGATATTATAAAGATTCATGTACATGTTTGGTGTGAATGCTTTTCTTAGTGTAAATTCCCATGAGTGGCATCACTGGGTCATATGGCCAGTGTATGCTGCACACAAAGAGCTTTCAGTATCCTTAGGAACCAACTTACTGGTAGAGAGAAACATTTAAAAGGTTAATGAATAGGAGGTAGGTACAAATACAACAACAATAATTTCAAACACTAAGGAGGAGGGAAGAGTACTGATCAAATAGTAAGTAATGTCATTAAAGTAAGAAAATGAAGAAAATAGTTAAAGGATTACTAGGTATAGAATGAGTTATGATAAGTTATGAGTTGGTGATGAAAGATACAAACTTAAAGAAAATAAATCTAGGAAACAACATAGAGGAGATTTAGACCTTCAGACTAGAGTGTCGTTTTATGACCATCACAATCTCTCTGCAATGCTTCCATAGTCTGGACTACTGCTTTCCTGCATATCACAGTTACACTGATGGCAAAAGCTCTTGGGCTTATACTGCACAATGTTATATAAGCATGTCTGGACAGATGTATTAGTGAGGCTGCTATACAGAGAAAGTAAAATGCATAATAATTCATGCTGAAATGGTTATTTACATACAAGAATGAGAGGCAAAAAAGGGAAAACCCTAAGACATAAAACTATTTTTCCAAGCAGGAAGTTAAGAGTTACAGATGCTGTTAGGAAAAGAATCTAACAGAAGAAATAAGTTCTATACACAAAAATTGCCATTATGATATCTAAACTATTGAAAAACTGAAGCATAACAATTTTCCAATGATTACTCAATGCAATAATGGGCTTCTGTGAAAGACTAGAAATAAGAATACACTGGGGAAGCAAAGAAAATGATAATTATAATAATTAAAATGGAAAAAAGTTACAGAAAGCATGGGAAAATACAAATTCATGTGGACAAATGCAAAAGGAAATATACACATTAAAGTGCTTGTGTGGCCTAGGAAAAAACAAATAAATATGAAAGCAAAAGATCAGTGACAACAAAATATCAAATCAGATTTCTCTGCTGCAGCCAAAACAAAGATCATTTTTTTTTAACTTCCTCAGCGTTGGGGTTAGCAAGAGAAAGAAGGCAATTAGGCAACATCTAAGTGATTCTTTGTAATAAGGCATTATGTCAACGAGGTCACATTAACACAAAATGTAAATTCTCGGCATTATCACCAGCAGCAAAAAGAATGTGCTTCCACTTTCACATTGGAAGGTGTCTGACAGGGTGTCATTCCTCACCCAACTTTTTCCTTCCAGCCAGAGCTGCAAGTCTCCAGTTCTTTAGGAATTTCCACACTTCTGAGTCTTCCTTTTTCCTGGGTGCCCTTCTCACTGCTCAGATCTGCCCCCTCCCTGCCCCAAGACTCTGCTCAAAAATCCTGGTCCCATGTCAATCATATCTCAATAAAGCTGGAAAAGAAAAGAAGAGAAGAAAATAGAAAAGAAAATAAAAGGAAATGAAACAGAAACAAAAGGGAAGGGAAGGGAAGGGAAGGGAAGGGAAGGGAAGGGAAGGGAAGGACCCGCTTCTGGTTCCTAGAAGCTGAGCCTGACAACCCACTGCAAAACCTTGCATTTTCCTCTGTGTTGTAGCATTATCTGAATCAATTGTAATGATCTCTCAATAATTACAGTGTTTTGGAAATAACAGAACACTGACTTACATGGAATGTAAACATCCAATCCTAAAGTTCTGTTGTGTACTTAGCATTTCTGGTGAACTGTACAAGCTCATTAGTAATAAATAAATAAATAAAGGAACATCATTATAATTATCATTCTTAGTTGTATCTTATCCAGTTAGATGAAACATTTGTTTATTGATACCTAAAAATACTTAGCAATACCAATATTATCAAAACGATTAAGTCCGCAGCTAAGTACTATTACACCATGTCCTGGATGGTAATGCTGAAATACAGCTGTGTAAGAGTTTGCCCAAGATTTATACAGCTTGATATTGAAGGAACATCTGAGAGGTTGGAATCACTGCCACTTTTTGAGCATACTGGTATATCTGTAACCCCGTCATAAGAAGATTAAAAAAATTGTGGTACATTTTCAATATTTGTTTTCAACAAAAAATAGAATGCAGTATCATCATAAGGTTTACAAAATTATTACAAACTGTATTTAAAATCTATTCATTACTAGTGTGGTATGGGAGACGTGGTCCATTACTGGAATGAACACCAGTTCAAAGTCACACAATTGCCTTTCTAAGGACACTTGTTGTTCCTTTGAACATGCTTCCTCCAAGGCAGAGGCCTTCTGTTCTAAGGCAGAAGCCAGAACATGCCTTCCCAGGCCCCTCTGCAGCTGGGGCCCAGTCATGTGACCTGGCCTCCTCCAAAATGGTGCCCCAGCACCATACTTTGCATGGCAAGCTGGTGACTCAGGAAGCAGGTGTCGCAGGATCCATGTTGGTGAAAGTAGAGATGGATCAATCCTGTTTTTCAGGCCAGCTGTGACAGGGGTTTAGCACTAGGGTCCAAGCCCTGCCTCAGCGAAGCGATCCATGGCAACTGAGCCCAGGGGCAGCACTGGGGCTCTCCACTGTCCTATGGTAGGCCTGGGGCATTGGTCCTGGCTACACAGCCTCTCAGCCTGGTCTTCTGGCCCTCCTGGAGATTCTCTGAGCCACTCAGTTCTTTTAATACATTCCTCTTTTGTTTAACCACCTAGCGTAGATTTCTCCTGGTTGCAGCTAAGAACCCTGCCTGATCCATCTTTTTCTTTCAACCATCTTAGAAGAAAGCAGGAACACACGTCTGGGCTCTAACTAAAACGGATTCAGTCAATGGGCTAACATGTTATCGTCCTAAGGTTCAGCAACACTGTGAGATAAACTGGAGCAGGTGACATGGAGCTTTGCAGTGCATTTCAGCCACACACGTGATCCTATTCTGAGAAATGCAGTGTAGCAAGCACTGTAGTTCCATCCCTTGGCATACACTCTCCCTTCCTCTGGTTTCGGCATTCCCCCAGTTTTTCTTTAAGAAACATCTCTCCCCCATTGGAGATATCTGGCAAGATGGTTAGGCATGGTGCCCTATTCTTCCCTAGCCAAGAGAGGGGGAACTGCATTGTTTCCCAGGAATTTGAATCTTTGGTAGAATGACAAAAAAAAATTTTTTTTAAGTGATTGGAGGGTGCATCCCTGAACACAGAGCAATTCCTGCTGCAGGCTGTCCAGGGCTGCCTTGAGGTCTGTTCTTTCAAAGCCTGGAGCACTGACTATTCCTTTGGTCTGTGAGCACCCCATGGCCTTCCCACAGAGTGCGTTTTTGCTCATCTGCGTGTAAGTTAGTTGCTATGGTTTGCAACCAAAGACCCTGACTGATAAAGACCTTGTCCTTTGGAGAGTAATTACTGTAATGAAGAGCCCATGGATGTCTCTGAGGCACAGTTCAAAAGGTCGGTGACTCAAAAAGAAACCAGAAACTATTTTCCACCAAATCTGTCCACAGAACAGATGCGAATGTGGGGCGGTGCTCTGATTCCACTCATAAGTAAAAGCAAAGAGCTGTGAGATTCATCATCAAATATTTTTCAAATTTAACAATATGACAGTCAGCTCAGGAGAGTAGAGAAATACCTTCTCTCTAATTACTGATTGGCTGGCTAGGCTGTTGGCCTGTCCTGGTGGTAACAGGAAGGACAGGAATGATTAAAGCCTTCCCATCTGGTAAGTGAAGCTGGGGTTCCTGGGCCATTAACTCTTCATTAGCAGATTCTCCGTGGTCACCCTGCCCCAAGGGAAAAGCTGCTCTTTGTCAAACTCGCTCTGAGCCTGTATCAAACGGGCACATCTCTCTGCAGAGGGGTGTCAAGGTTGTCTTACTGAGTCCCAATTATACACATCTCCAAGGCTCAAGCCGACAGGAAAGCAGAAGCCTTGAAGATAACATTAAGCTATTTTTCAACTTTGTCAATAACTTTGATACCACTCACATCACAGCTGCAGAAAAACATTCTGTCCCTTTGCAAATATCTTCCTATCAAAGAGCTGCATGCTCCTATAGATGAGAAAATCACTGAAGCAAAAAAACCTGCGGGAGACTGCCCGGTGTGCATTCAAAGAGAACACTGGGGAAAGGAAGAGAATTTCTTAAAACAATGTGGGTCTTCCTGACCCCAGAGAAATGACTTGCGTAGGTATTTTGTTATATTTCCTCCAACTCAGCCACTTTGTCCATGGCATGGATGGATCCTTACCAGGTTGCCATGCGAACCAAAAAAAAAAAAAAAAAAAAAAGGTTGAAAGAATCATATCAGGTCTATTAGTGGCTTCTTTAAAAATATACTTCATCTCTCTATATTGTGTTATATGACATCTTGTATATTCAACATGAAGGAACAGTAACCATTTAAAGCTTCCCAACAGCACCATGCAATAGACAAGGATGATGAGACACAAAAAGGTGAATAACTCACCCCATGTTACCCAGCTAGTAAGTTCATGCAGCTCAGGTGAGATAAAAGGTTGGGCTCTTAACCACTAGACAGTGTTGCCCCTTGAAAGCTCTATGAGAAGCTACTTGGAAAGCATGCAGTCAGTGAAAACATTCTTCATCCACCAGAAGACAAATGGGAAGCAGCTCGTTCCTTACTTCCTAGTGTTTCTTAGTCTGTTTTCTGTTTAGAGGCAAGGGATTTAGGATGCTATTAAAAATTCCTTAAACTGAAATTGGTCATTCTCCATGTGATCATGATGGAAAATAGTTTTTTGACGTGTGTTCCAACTATTTCAGACTAGTTCTTCTGTCAATTTCTTGGATGTGACAAGTTACATAAATGGGGAGCAAAGCAACCACATCTCTGGAAATGCTAAGTGGTGCTACTTCAAGTACATTCTCATTATTAAGCAAAGCTGCTGCTCGCTGCACCCATCAATCTTCCATCCTCTATGCAGACTTCTGCACCGCCTCCCACAGAAGAGAAAATGGGAATTGCTTCAGCCACATTATTAAATCTAAATGGGACAATAACTTGGAACTCTATTGGTGCTACATGGACGACAAAACAATACAGATTCATAATAATGCTGCCCAAACACTGAATTAAAGAAATAAACTGATCAGGCAAGCCGGCTATTTTGTCCTTGGAGTTATGTCATCCAGGTCATGGATGGTGGTGCAGACCATGGTTAGATAAATCTGGATTTAGATTCTAGAAAGTTGACCTTGGAAGTAGGTTCCACATCTTTCACCCCCTGTGCCCTGCACAGCACTGAGCAAAGAGAAGGCATTTTACATACATGTTTGTTTATCTAAAAATAAGTTATTAGCAAATTTTGACATTACTACTTAACATAAATATTTCATGTTCTATATACTAGTTTTCAGAAAGTGGGGAATTAAAAATAATTTAGTGTCTTGAAGGAAGAGGAGCTGAATGTGAATCAGCAAAAGCTAGCATGATACTAGGATGTATGTCCTATGAATATTAAACAGGTAAGTGCTTATAGGTGAGGTATGATTATTAGCTTTTGGAAGGTGAGGCTGTTGGCCTAACATATTGGTAAGAGTTAGAAATAACTTTCTGGGGTGGGGTGTGGACTTGGTCTTGTAATTACACTGTCACCCTTCCTGGGAGGGTGCCTTGCCCTTGGCAAGATGACATTGTTTGACAGACTATCTAGGGGCACAACTCGGGCAGAAAAAGATGTGGGTTTTCTACACAGGAATACACTGGGTAAAATTCACACAATATCCTTCTTGCAAACCAGAGTCGGCCAGGTACTTATGATTATGTTCAGCTCTAATACCATATTTTCGGAAGAAAGAAGACTTACTGGAATATAAAGGGAAGTCAGTAGGGTTCTCAATAAAGGGATGGAAAAGAGAACGCTGGATAACAGAAATGTCTGGGGCACTTCTAAACTTTACTCTTCTTTTTTGAGAGGAAAAAGATGACCTATTTTCCCTCCATCCCTGCTGAGGAAAATAAAAAGAGGTAGTAAGCAGAAACGCTGGCAGATGAAACGTAGTTTGACCCTGGAAAATAACTTCGTGACAATGGGGAGTGAGGTGTGCTAGTGAAGAACAAGAGCAAAGTCTGTGGCCAGGAAAGAGCTCCGTGGACACAGGTGGCCAATGAACTGTGTGAAATCCACCAGGATGGGCTCCAGCACCTCCTCAAAAGTCAGAGAGAATTTCCGGCTCTGCAATCCTAAGAACAGAGCCCTGGCCTCCAGCATTCCCGAGAAAGTGATGAGGCAAACAGCACATCACATGATTCTATTTCCAAGTCACTTCAGTTAGGGGCCCAGCAAGTTCCAGGTGTGGTCAATGTCCATTAAGCTATATTCTAGGTTCTTCCATGTGCACTGCCTCACCTAATCTCTCAAGGACTCATTATCTCCATTTAACAGACGAGGAAATGGAGACTGAGAGGGGATGAGTAAATTGTCCGAGTTACACAGGAAGTACGTGGTTGGGAGGAAATAAACACGGGCAGGCTGAACCCCCAATCCACCCTCCTTCCCCACGCTCCACCATCCGTGAGCACCCCCTGCTCCAAGGATGAAAGCACTACATTCTTCACTCATTAAAAAGGTTACCAGAACACCTGGAATTGTAATAGTGAGTATTTGCTTTCCATCTGGGCAAGAACTCTGGTGACACCTAATCATCTGTTTCCATCCTGGTGCACTGCAGCGTTTCATCGACCCTCGGAAAACAGAGCATTTTGGAGGCTCTGCCAGAGTTAGCACAGCCCCAAAGTCCCAATTAGCGATACGGTTGTCTAGTTCAAACTTGACTGGACCCAAAAGGCAGCTGCTTCGAGGAAGCACTGTCGGGTCACAGAGGCAGGCGCCGGGGTTAACGTGGTCACTGCAACATCACCTCTGTCTGCCTTGAGTGGGCATGAAGCTTAGAATCCAAGGTGCTGATGCGGAAATGCAGCCGGTGAAACTGACTTTGCTACACCACCGAGCCAGCCTCAGGGCAACTCATCCGTAATGAGGCACGGAAAGGGAGCGACACCCAAGGAGGGCCTGACAAGCTACCTGCCACTGCAGAGAGACATGGCAGAAACCCGCTGACTTGAGCAAACTGGGGTAGGAACGGCCAACGTTCATGGGGTGCTTACAGCCCCGGGCACTGTGGCAGAGAATCCACATGTATTAATGCTCTACATACAGCCTGTGACATGGGCATTATAATCAGGCCCATTTGACAGATGGGCAAATGGAAGCAAGCCAAGGTTCAGTAACTTGCCCCAGGTTACACTGTCAGTGAGTGGAGAGGCCAGATTACAAACTCCAGAGACCACATGTTAACCTCTGTGCGGTAGGTACGCCTTCCTTCCCTGCCTTTTTGGGAAGCTGTAACTTTGCAGTGTTTAAGAGATTAGACACAAGTCAACCAGGCCTGCTCTGAAACCCAGCTCTGCGCTTTGCAGCTGTGTGATTTGAAGCAAATGAATAACCTCTCTGTACCCCTCAGTGTCTTCACCTTAAAACAGATAACCACGCTGATAATGACATCTAGGCCTCAAAGGGTGGAAGTGAAGCAGCGACCAATTTGCAACTCAAATTATCTGCGGGCTCATCTGGTGTGAGAAGCCACCGGAGCTGAGCCTGCTCCTCCTTCCTCTGGGTCCTCCATCAGCCACTCTGAGCCCTGGGCCCAGTGTGCATTTGTCGCCATGACCAAAGTTTGACATCCACGCCACACCACCAAGGGCAGAGGCAACAAGAACAGGCACTGGTGTCACTCCGTGCTCCCTGTGGGGCCCAGCTTGCGCTTGTGGTTCCACCTCGCCTCTGCACTTCCCACTTGACCTCCGTCTTCCCCTCCCGACGGCTAACCGCTGGACTTCAAGCTCCAGCATCAGATGCAAAGACAGCAGCCTTGCAGACACTGATCAACCAGCTCCTACAGTTGTGAAAGGTCAAATCATATATACATACATGTATGTGTTTATCTATGTATGTATACATGTGCACATGTATCTACACACACATATATGTATATATGCATGGGTGCATGTGTGTATACATCTGTATCTGTATCTATATCTGTATCTCCAGGTGGTTCCACGTCTCTGTTTGAACCCTAACTGATATATCCTGGAAGGGTTGCTTCTGGGATTGTTTCTTGCAGGCATCTATCTCTCTTTCCTTCTTGCTTTGACATTTTCACTTGCTTTTCTTATATTTGCTAATAGCACCTCAGCGGCTAAGAGCCATGGCCAAGCCATCTATGATGAACATGACAATAATAAATAAGAATATTCAGTTGCAGCCTCTATTTCCTGCTTGCTTATTTGCCAAACCCTATGCTAACTCTTTTCACACATTATTTTATTTAATCCTTACAATCCAATGGAAGCAGGGTTTTTTAAATACCTATTTTATAAATGAAGAAATTGAGGCTCAGGGAAGCTGAGTAACTCACCTAAGATCATAAATAAGAGTCTATGTGCCTCAAAAACAAAGCACTTAACCACCATGTATTGCCTCCCACTGTAAGTGATCCATCCAGGACACAAGTCTGGAGCAAAATGCACATTTATATGAAATTTTACCCCATCTTCTTCCAGAAACACTAAAGCACCTTAAAAGGAAAACATAATGTGAGGTAGGATAATTAGGGAAAAAAAACAGAGCAGAGAAACTCTAGAAAAGAAGTTGGTACCAGGCACCTGTGGGTAGTTGAATTTAAGTCTATACAGATTAAACTCATTAGCATAAATTTCTATGCAAAACCTTTCCCGCAAAATAGGCAACCAAAGAATGAATCAATTTTAAGGCATACTGTCATGTTTTCTTTTAGACCTTGTGTTCAATTTATTCTCATAATTGCCAGAAACCACAAGTGAGGCATGGAAAGACTAGGAGGCTTGTCATACATTTAGGAATTAGAAATGCTCTTATATAAAAATAGAGCAACAACTTGGGTCTTCCATCATACTGCTGAAAGCCACGCTTGGGTCACTAAACTCTTCTTGTCTCTGGTTTATCACTTAAATAAATGAGGTAGATTACTAATTAGGCTTACAATGTTACCATAAAGAAAGTTAGGTTCTAAGAAATGAGTTTCCTAAGTCCAGAATGATAAGAACACTATTTCACAGCTCTGACCTACCAGCCATACACAACTCTATTTGCTTCCAGCTTGAGGCAAAAAAGAAAATGAAATGAAGTCAACTTGGTGGAACATTGTAGAAAATCTCTATCCATCTATGTGTTTATCTCATATTCCATTCATTTAACATGTATTTATTGATCACTACTCCATGCCACACACTTTTCTAGGCACTGGGGAGGCAGCAGTGAATAAAACAGACAAAAATCCTGACGGGAATTGAGCTCACACTCTAGTCAAGCCTATTTCTGAATTTGCAAGGACCTCTTTGTTATAAATATGACTCTAACATACGAACAAGGTCAGTTTTTCAGTTTATGCAAAACGCTTTCATGTAACTATAGCATTTATTTCTCAAAAGAACCTGGGGAGTTTGCAAGAAATAAGACAGACCCCTTTAAATGAAGAGACAAATAATAACACATTACCAAATGAAAAATGAACAAAGGGCATGAACAGATATTTCTTCATAAGGAAAAAAACCCAATGACTAATAAACACGGAAAAATATTCAACTTCCTTAGTGCTCAAATATATGCAATTTGTAGCTGAAAGGTAAAAATTTTTACCTGCGAAAGTAACAAAAATCAAAGGGAAAAAAAAAGGTTGTACCCAGAGTTGGTGAGGAACCATGAGGAGGTAACCACATACGCAGAGAACCCTTAAATGCATATACCCTTTGATATAGTAATTCTGCTCTTAGTAACTCATCCAATAGAAATAATCAAAAATTTGGATTTAAAATAGCAAAAGAAAAAAAATTTTTTTAAACTGTAAAAAGCAATCCAAGTTATAACTAAAATAAAGAAATTATATAGAGACCCTTCTCTGGAGACCACTGCCCCACAGGGTCAAACATCCAACACTGATTAATGGCCCTTCGCAATGTGACATCTAAAGGGCATTTTACCTAAACTGCAGGTACAACTGCACCCCACTGACACGCCAATCACAAACTAAATGTGAGGAAGTGGATATGCATAAACAGGAGTGAAACTATGATTGACAAAACAAACTGGAATTCTGGAGCTATTGTTGATTCATCTAAGCTTTTATTTTTTTTCTATAGGTCCTCACTTTATAAAAGTTATTTACTTTGACACCTCCCTGCTAGGTAGCAAATCTCTCGTGTCTTCCCACTTTGTATGTGATAATGATAATGATATTAATGTTGCTTAAAGTTTTACCATATGCCATGCACCATGTTGAAGGTAGTATCTCCTTCCAACAAGGCCCAGAGCTTGGCACTATGACTAGCATATCTACATTACTGTGCGTCTGAGAGGAAACTGAGAATTGAAAAGGTAACTTGTCCAAGGTCATGCAGCTAGTATTTGAGATTTGAATCTAGTGACCCACTTCTGCTCTGAATCCCATGCCCCTTAACTACTGTGCCACACACCCTGACCTTTTACCTTATATTATAGTTATTTGAAGAGTGTTTTATTTTATTTTACATAATCTGTCCAGTTAGGTCCTAAGTTATATAAGGGGAACACATTTCTCAGTCAACTTTGAGTATGATATTTTGCACCCAGTTGGCACTCAATAAATGCTTGGGTCATAAATGAACAAAGCTGCAGTTGTTTTGCAGTCATTTCTGACTCCTTTACCTCATTCAATTTTCTATCTTTCTCCTGGTTGTCAGGAGAATTTTTCCTCCTGGGGGGAAAAATGTCTTAAATCAATTTTTTCCCCCATTTTCCTTGCCATCACCTTGTTTGAGGCCTTATCCCCTCAAGCCAGACTCTACCAATAGCCTCCTGACCATTCTTCCAGACCCCAACCCATCCTGCCCACTCATAACCCTAAAATACTATTTAATCAAGGTTTCCCAACTGATGAGCCCAGATGCAAGATTGAAACTCTGAGATCCCAGGGTGACCAGGTGTGGGCAGAGCTCATAGGCTAGTCACCTTTGACCAAAAGTATTCTCCCAGGTGACAAGCAGTCCTGGTGTAGGCTGAGATTGAGGATTTGTCTGGACATGAGACTTTCAGTGCTATGGGAAAACTGGGAAGGTTCCAGGCAAACCAGGACAGTTGGTTTTGTTATATTGTCCTCCCAGTCTCCAAATCCCTTTCTCTTTAGTGCCGTGTACTCTACAAATAACTATTTTCTACGTATGCCATGTAAAAATAGGGAGGTACAGATTTAGATCAATTCAGATCCTCACACAAAGACATTCAATAGCTTGTGCTGCCTAAGAGAAAATCTTCTGTACTCAAACTACCATTCAAAGCCCTTGGCAGTCTGGCCAGGACTAATCTTGTGGCCTCCTGATCGCCCACTGAATTATCTTTTCCATTTTCCCTCATTTATCCCTGACTTCTCCATCTGGAGGGCTTTACTGCCCCCTGTCTACTTATCCAGAACCGTCCCCAAGGATTCAGCTAGGTCAAAGCCCTTTCCCAAGCCCAACCCGGTCTTCTGTGAAGGCCTGATGACCTCAACTCAGGACAGTTATTTGGAGCACTCATTGGCAGGAGTCAGGCACATGAGACCCTCCCCACTTCCTGAACTGATGTGTTGAGCGCTTCTAATTTTCCTCTTCCAAGAGTTATCTTATCCTTTCCCAAGTTTATATCTTGTCTGTCCAACCAGAATGCAGCCTCTTTGATGGCAGGTGTTACATCTTACATTTATGTCCCTCACAGCACTCAGCAATGCTATTTCTTCTACAGAGTGAGCACGCGATAAATACGTGTTTGTAGGTAACCGGTTAATACTTTCTCCTCCCATCCCCACCATGCGAGGAACTCAGCAACCCTTCCGCACAGATGAATGCTCCTATTTTCTGTGTGTGGCTAAACTGCTTTTTCGTTTTTGTGCCTCCAGACTCTTAGCTTTCCTTAAATGCCTGGGTAGGAGAATAGAACCAAGAGCAAAGTATAAACATGTCCCTCCTTGGTGATTAAAAAAAAAGGGGGGGGCAGAATCACATTGGGGTGGGGTGGGAGGAGGGGAGACAGGAAGGAAATATTATATCAGAAATGTAAAGAAACCACCTTTAAGAAATTCTGGAGATGGGGCTTCCTTGGTGGCGCAGTGGTTAAGAATCTGCCTGCCAATGCAGGGGACACGGGTTCGAGCCCTGGTCCAGGAAGATCCCACATACCGCAGAGCAACTAAGCTCCTGCGCCACAACTGCTGAGCCTGCGCTCTAGAGCCTGTGAGCCACAACTACTGAGCCCACGTGCCACAACTACTGAAGTCCGCGTGCCTAGAGCCCGTGCTCTGCAACAAGAGAAGCCACAGCAATGAGAAGCCCGCGCACTGCAGCAAAGAGTAGCCCCTGCTCGCTGTAACTAGAGAAAGCCCACGCGCAGCAATGAAGACCCAACGCAGCCAAAAATAAATAAATTAAATTAAAAAAAAAAAAGATTTCAAAAAAAAAAAATTCTGGAGAGACAGAGAGCATTCCAAATATAGGAAAAGAGATAGAGCAAAGGTAGGGAGAAAAGGGCTTCACAGAAAAGAAAACAATAAATAAAATGAAGCTGTCTATGTTAGAGTATGGCCAGAGAAACCTGCAGAAAGGCCTGGCACAAACGCCAAGCTCTGTGTGGAGGGGCAGCCTGTGTGACCCCCTCCAGAAGGCCTCCAGGGAGGTCGCTGCCCAGTCCCAATTACAGGACTGAAGTCAGGCACAGGGAACTGATGGAAAATTTCCTTCAGGCAACATAATCTCTGCATAAAAAGCAATGCTGATCCATTTCCCTTCCAGCCAAAAATAAATCAAGTTAGACAAAGGAAGTTGGGCAATAGGTTTAACGCGACTCCAGCTGCAGCTGCAAAATCAACTTAATGTACCTTCACTCTCCTTCCCCAGCTCTCTGCTTTGCACAGCCAACTCTTCTGGGAGGGCACCAAGTAGGTGTTCTGCAGGCACAGGAAATCTTTTAAATGGAAAATGTCCACTGTCCTCTGGTGTCCAAAGAATCCCCCAGCCAGCAGGATGTGCTGGGAAGTGAGATCCAGGCGCACTGGCAGATTTGCAGGGACCTATATGGCAAGTGCGTACTTGTCACCAAGGACAGAGCACGCAGTCTGCTGCCCTGCAGCCCAGCGAGGAAGCTCTGACATTGGATTCAGGGGTGCCCTGCTCAGCACCCCCAGCTCACCACTCTGCATGAACCTATATATATATACACATATAGAGATGTGTATATATGTACATATAAACTTAATCTCAGTTTATATATGATAAAGTGGGGAAATCAGGGCCAACATGCAAAATATGTGAGGCTGTAACCTGAGGCCCTGATGAATAGGAAACCGTTATATGTCTGTGTTCATGTGTCTTTGTTTGATGCTAATATTCTGTATTTCAGGGGTCCGGGATGCAGTTAGAATAACAAAATAGGTACAAAGCCAGGTCTACAGGTGGATATTTGCTGTGTCACCTCAGGGGACAGGAAGGGATCATAAGCCCAAGTTGTCTAAACCCACTTCCTACCACCCACACCCCATCTCCACATTCCATCCCACTCTGTTAGTGACAGCTGATCCCTGGAATGTCAGACTCGCAGCTCACAAAACAATGACTGCAACCAAAAAGCAAAAGCCACCACCTCTGCACTAACCCTGCCCCTGCCACCCAAGTAAGGAGTGAGATTCTGCCTCACTTGTGTCTTCAGCTGCCTACTGTGGTCTTTGACACATGGCAGGGGTCCACTATATGGCTCTTAATAACTGAATAAATGAATGCGGGACAAGATAAGAGGTAATAGAGACAAACGGAAAGTTCTGCATTTACTTACAAAGAATCGAGCAATTTTATATCTTTCTACTGGCAAAAATTTGACAGCAATTGATGTAAAACAAATCAGGGACTAGACAGATGTCCTATAGAAACTCTCACACATGTATACAAGGATGTACACACTGTCTGAAACAATGAAAGACTGGAAACAACCTAAATGTCTACCAGCATAGGAAGATATATAATCAATCATGCTATATTCATAAAATAGACTATGATACAGCAGTAGAAAGGAATGAAACACCTACACACATTTCGACATGGTTAGGTGCCAATAAACATAATATTGAGAAAGTTGCACAATAACATATATGGTACAATACATCCATGTAAAGCCAAAAATACACAAAATATATTTATTGTGTATATACTGTGCTTGGGAATGCACCTATATATATATATATATATATATATATATATATCGTACAAATAGGAAGAAATGCATGGGAGTAATAAACATCAAATCCAGGATCCAAAGTATTTATTGGGGGGAGGGGAGGAGATGGGCTTGGGAAGGTTAATACACAAATGTTAACTGCATTATTCTTTGTGACTTTTGTTTATATTAAATATTGCATCTTTGAAGAATTATGGACACTGTAAATTACTATCTGCTCAAATGGACTTAAAAGTGTGAAAGAAACAAACAAACAAACACCATTTAGCATAATCCTGTTATCTTAACATAAACACCAGAGAAGGCCCAATGTAAGTTTTTATACTATTGACTGAATAAATGTGATAAGCTATTAGAACTCCATGCAATTGCTCACATTTCACATTTTTAACCTCCAAATGGCAATTTCATAAGGTACATCGCAGAAAAAAATGTCATAAAGGAAATGCAAAGTTCTGCATTTAGTTGTAAAACCAATCCGCCTCACACGTTCCTGCTCTCGTGGTATTACAAGCAGAATCGGATCCAGTTCTGGGACTTGCATCTTTGGAGGGTGTGGACAAGTGTGTGTCAAGAGAAGGGTGAGCAGGTCAGGACATTGGGATTCTGCTAATCATGGACCTAAGGATCCACTGAGGGACCCGAGGATGCTTATCTGGTGATGGGATAATGTATTGGAGCCAGTATCTTTCTTCAAATGTTTCATTGAATGAATGAATGAACTATTATCTGAGAATGTAAATACATTCCTCATAGCTTCAGAGGCCGAACATGTTAGCAGCTGGAAGGAGGGAATTTTTAATGCAACCAAAGTAAGAACATCTAACAATTACAACCATCCCAGGAAGGACTGAACAGGTTGGTTAGGTAGTAAGTTTCCTAAAACTAGTACTAATCAAGCAGGGCTATAAGGAACTCCGTTTGGGGAGTTCATTGGACTTTGAGTTCCAAAGTCTTCTCTCACACTATGAGAACCAGTGCTTCTTAAACCTGAGTGAGGAACAGAATCCCCTGGGGGGCTTGTGGAAACACAGGTTGCTGGGGCTCTACCCCCAGAGTTTCTGAGACAGCAGGCTCTGGGAGGTGCCTGAGAATTAGCATTTCTAATAAATTCCCAGCTGATGCTGCTGGTCCAGGGACCACACTTTGAGAACCACCCCCTTCTCCTTTTTTTTTTTTTTTTTTTTTTTGGGCTGCACCATGCAGCATGCGGGACCTTAGTTCCCTGACGAAGGATTGAACCCGTGCCCCCTGCATTGGGAGTGAGAGTCTTAACCACCGGACTGCCAGGGAAGTCCCAAGAACCCCTGTTCTTTAAAAAAAAAAAAAAGGTAAATTAGCTTACATTAAGGTTTTTTGTTTATGTTTTGTTTTTTGAGCTTTGTTCAGGCCATTAGAAAAGACTGTGCTTCCCTAAATTACTCACTGCCTCCAAATAGACCTCCAATTGTGATCGTCTTCTAAAGAGAACAACGCATAGTAACTGATGCTTTCTCCAAAGGTCTTTGTAGGAAGCCATGCTCTTTGCTGTGCTTTAAGAATACAAGGACACTGGGATTCTTTTCAGGTACCGATACTAAATTTCCCTCCATCCATTTTCATTCCATCTTCTGACCCCTCCATAACCAAGGGCCCATGTTTTTAAGATAACTGGCCAGAATTAGAAATGAGTCTGGGACCAAAACACAGAGTCTTTTAACCCACAAAAGGATCCAATCTGGCTTAAGTCACATTCATGGCCAGGCCAGGTCTGGCAATGTTACTGGCCACTGACTCTGGAACGTATCCTTGTCAAGTACTGCTCTGGGGAAGGAGAAGGAAGAAGTGCCAAGAATTTTTTTTTTTTCAACTCAGAGGGAAAAATGTAAAATCTGGATCTTGAACGTGTTTCCGAAGCAGATAAACAAAGCCCAACCAAAATTTTAAAATCACATTTGTTCGCTGGCCCGAGACAAATAATATCTGGTTTAGTCACTCAGTAAATAATTATTGAGCTGCTATATATTCCTGGCACTGTTTTGGTACCTAGGGATACAGCTGTAAATAAGACAGGCAAATGCCAAAGACAGAAAAATGTATAACATATGTCAGGTAGGAAGAAAAATATAGCAGGTTAGAAAAGCCTATGCCTTTCATACAACCACCTCCCCTTGGTGCTTATTTGTTACCCAAATCCTAATGCTTAAAATAAACTATGCTTACTCTGGCAAAGGCAAATTGTCAACGATAGAATATGGATTCCTGTGGTCTGTCCCTAAGCCGCTTTTCCTGTATCATCTGAAGAAAATTGCAGCTATTAGTAGTGAAGTCCTTGGAAATCACTTCTAGTTCACTTGAAAGGTTCAGCTGCATAAGAACATGTTTAAATAAACAACCTGGAATAAATAGTGGTTAAAATTTCACCCATATGTAATCAGCAAGCTAACTTTTTTCATGCATAGTCCAAAACTTTTTTTTAAAGCAAATGTCTTCTGAAGGTCACAAAATGGATCTTAGGTGGTTTGTTGAAACTGTTTCATTGCAAATAATTTTTCAGAGGAGTCAGCTCTGGGGGCACATGAGTTCTGATTTAATCAGGTTATCTTAGCCTAAAGAATCCACTAAGCTCCTTAATTTTAGTCATTCTTGCTGCAAGTTGCAGGTGTGTAAGAAACACAAGAGATGGAGCTTTTACATGAAATATAATTTTAGTCCTGTTGGGTCTGAAGTAAGTCATTACTGCTTTTGAATCACAATTATAGTTAACAACAACTCCCACTTATTTCACCAATTGACCATCTACTGCCACTGACCACCTACTAGTACTGAGCACCTACTGCATGCCAGGCACTACTGAACGTTAATTATGTACCACGCATTTCGGATATTTTGTTTTTTATTTCATTTATGATGCCAAGCATTTTACATCCACTATCTTAAGCACAACAATGCTATCAGATAAACGTCAATCATCATCATCATCCCTATTTTACAAATAAACAGACTGAAATTCAGAAAAATTAAATAACATTCCCAAGGTCACATCCAGTTAGTATGAGGCAGACAGAGTAGGAATTGAACCCCAAAGCCTTTCTCTTTACGCTCTGGTTCGCTCTTGCCCCCAGCAGCTGAGAAGGTGGGCTGGATTTTGCGTGGATTAGCAAAAGTCATTTATTCCTCAAGAAACTTTGCTATCAGACGGAAGAGATATGGGAACATATGTATATGTATAACTGATTCACTTCGTTATAAAGCAGAAACTAACACACCATTGTAAAGCAATTATACTCCAATAAAGATGTTTAAAAAAATAACAACAACAACAAAAAGAAACTTTGCTATCATTTGCCAGAAAACTGTCAAAATTACTCTATAAATCTATGGTAACTACTCTGTGGCGGGTCCTCGGAGAGCTGCGCAAAAGCAGAGCCTTGGTCAACCTTCACCTGACGCCATGCTGCCCCCATGAACGTCTGCAAGACAACACGGTGAAAAAGCATGGCATAAATTGTCCTCATTTCCAGCCACGCACATGGTACAAGGCCTGGGTCTCTCTCCCCTCCTCCCACATGATGCGATGGTGTGGGTTTGGGGACTGGGAGAGGAGTGAGTTATAAACAGTCTTAGAAACAGGCATTAAAAGCAGAGTTTTCAGGCTTCCCTGGTGGCGCAGTGGTTGAGAATCTGCCTGCTAATGCAGGGGACACGGGTTCGAGCCCTGGTCTGGGAGGATCCCACATGCCGCGGAGCAACTGGGCCCATGAGCCACAACTACTGAGCCTGCGCTTCTGGAGTCTGTGCTCCGCAACGAGAGGCCGCGATAGTGAGAGGCCCGCGCACTGCAATGAAGAGTGGCCCCCACTTGCCACAACTAGAGAAAGCCCTCGCACAGAAACGAAGACCCAACAAAGCAAAAATAAATAAAATAAATTAATAAACTCCTACCCCCAACATCTTAAAAAAAAAGAAATATATCAAATTTCTCCAAAAAATAAATAAATAAATAAATAAACTCCTACCCCCAACATCTTCTTTAAAAAAAAAAAAAAGTTTCAGGTTGACCAACATTTACAAGCAGAGACACGGTAGTTGTGTTTATGTGCCTGTGTGTGAGTGCGTGCTAGCATGTGTGTGTGCAAACGCTTCTTTTGAGAAGGAAGATGATAGTGTACAAATTAGTTAAATGATACACGATGTGCAACTTCAAGGGAAAATGCTTAGTAGCTTCCGTGAAATAGTCACTGATAACATAGCTGTAATAATCAGCCACAGTCATCACTATCCACCAAAGGGCACCTCACTGCCTATTTCTTCTTTTTCCCCATGTCCCACACTCCCCGCTAACCAAGGATGAAATAGTCATTCTTCTCCTTTTCACACACAAGGCCCTCTCTAGAACTCAGAGGGGCGCTTTCATTAAGCTGCAAGTCATTACTCTTCTCTGAATATAGTTAAATTCATTTATCTCTATCTTCAATGAGAACCAGAAGGAAATTAAGCAGGAAAGACAGCACAATGCCTTCAAGAATGGTGTATTCAAGGTCGAAGCCTGCCATAATTGAGTTAAAAATAATAAACGAAAATAACTGTGAGCAAAGTGTGCCTGCTTTGCAAAATACAGTCCAGCCTAGAAGTCTTCATTAAATGTTCCAGTGCACACAGTGTGTTAGCTGTGTGTTTGTGTGCTTGAGATTCTGTGAGATACCCTACCGCTCATAAATACTGAAAAGGGACAGTTGCCATGGTAACTAAGTGCTATTTAATGAATACAGAAGAACGGAAGCTCATAGGATACTCTTAAATTGCCAGAACATGAGTTATTGCTGCTGCTATAGGCTTGCAAGTAACTCACATGCCATCGTCTCTAATAACGTTTTTAACAAGTTGGCCAATTTGACTGGTCTCTGTATTTACCACATGATACCACAAGATTCTGTCTTGACACTACATGAAAATCATAATCCTGATTTCGTCCTCCTGACTCTAAGCTCCAAGATATCCTACAGAAATGGGCCAAACATTTAGATAGGCAATGTGTCCTTAAATTTCAGGCTCTGACCCGAGTAGTGATGTGTTAGGGCACATACCTCTGTCACAAGCAACAGGCACTGGCTCAATGGGCCGTCACACTGAATACAGCAGACTCTTTTTACTTCCAAAAAAGATGAATACTCCACATGCACCAAATGCAGTTTGTTTTGATTGTGCAATGACACAGAAGAGCTGTTGCAGTTGATTTTTGCAGGAACTTTTTACAGGCTAGTAATGTCTTAAGTAACCTTTCAACAGGGTGTCCAGACCTTCTCTACAGATGCCCACTCCCAATCCTCTCTCGGCATCCAGCACCACATGTCAGATCCCTTGCCCTGGAATTATCCGGCTTCTTATAAGTTTAAAAGAAAAAGAAACATGGCTGCACTGCCTATCTTTCCCTTGATCTCCTTCAGCAACTTTAATGCAGTCCATTTTTAAGGTTACAGATTGTGTCGCAAGCATACTTCCACATGCCATTAATAAGTAATGAGAATTTAAAAAAAAAAAAGAAAGGAAAACATCTATGTTCCATGAAGCCAAACATCATTAGCAAACGCATCCATCCTCCAGAGGCTGGCTTTTTCTTGCATAACCAGAAGCTTGAATGGCCTGGTTGGGGCCCTTGGCTCAGTGTGGGCTGTGGGCGCCCCCTTCAGGCTCTGGGGTGAAATGCACATTGCTGTCATTTGACATACTAACTAGTCAGCAGGGCAATTAATTGCTTTTGCTAAAAACCTTTCAGGAAATTTCGAAGGAAAATTCTGTTCAAACTCTAATGCTGTGGTCAGACAGAAAGCCTTCACATCACCAGCCTTTAGCTAATATTAAAATTAGATAGGTAAAATTAAAAGGAGTATCTTGCAAGAAAAAAAACCCTGCAGATATATCTATTTGTTCATTTGATTAAATGATGCTTCTTCACTAGATGAGCTCTCTTTAAAATTGCCTGTGTCTGTAATGAACAAGATTAAAACTGGAGATAGGCAGCCCACGACCTCCTCATCCTCCACTCCCTTCCATAGCCTGAACCTGTTCTTTCTGCTTGTAACCCCCGGCCTTAACTGCCTCCACCCAGACCCTGCTACCAATGCCTCAGTCTACCTCACCTCCATGTTTAGCCTTGACTCTCAAGGTCAGAAGCCTCATTTCCTCTCCTCTCTAATGTGACCCTAGGTCCTATGCCAATGACTGCACTGGTGCAAGACTGATCTTTCCTCCCTGGGCTTCCGTGGCACCTTGTTTCTGCCTCCCACGTGATATCCTTAACACATTCCCCCTGAGGCTGAGACCCTTTGACTTTATCTCTTATCTCCTCTCCATAGACTGTCAGCTTCCCAAAGGCAGGGCCTGGCTCTTGTACAGCCTTGACCCTCATGCCTGGCTCTCAGCGATGCTCCTTGATGACTGAATGAAAGAACCAGGAAGATAGCTCTCTGTTAACTTCATTTTCTTCTCTTATTTATACAAGAGCTGCTTAAAAAGCTAACTGTGCCCCAACCTCAAAAATGAAGGGGACACAAGGAAAAGAAGACCCATGAAGCAGTTCTTTCTTCTTTCCTTAGAGAATCCTTTCTCCTTTATTCATTTCAACAATTATCGATAACTTGCAATATGTTAAAAGTGCAGTGGTGGCTTCTCTTGTCGCGGAGCACGGGCTCTAGGCGCGCAGGCTTCAGTGGTTGTGGCGCACGGGCTTAGTTGGTCCGCGGCATGTGGGATCTTCCCGAACCGGGGCACAAACCCGTGTCCCCTGCATTGGCAGGTGGACTCTTAAACCACTGCGCCACCAGGGAAGCCCCTAACATGTTGATTTGATACACACTTACATATTGCAAAATGATTACTGCCAAAGCACCTCCATCATGTCACATAATTACCATTTCTTTTTTGTGGTTAGAACATTTAAGATCTACTCTCTCAGCAACTTTCAAGTATACAATAGAGTTTATGCCACGTCTTAATCACATCAATCTTCCATACAGTGTGGAACCTGTATCCTTCTCACTCACCCCTTCAACATTTACTGTGTTTCTACTCTGTGCTGAACTGGGTCAGACTCTGGGGTTGGAGAATCAATTAAAACATAAAACTAGAGCATAATTCCCCACTCCTTAAGTGTGGGCTGTGCATAGTGACTTCCTTCTAAGAAGTACAATATGGAAAGGGGAGGAAACGACTAATCGTACAGTGGAGAAAACAGACGCAGCTGATCCAGGTCAACAACGACGGTGAGAAGTCACGTTGATAGCAGGTACCCTTGAAAGGCTGTGATGAAAACAGTACTTTGCCTCTATGGTCTTCCTCCCCAAACCCATAACCCCAGGCTAATAATGAGAGAAATGTCAAAAAAAAAAAAAAATGGAAATAGAGAGACATTCTGTAAAATACCTGACCAGAATTCCTCAAAACTGTCAAGGTCATCAAAAATAAAGTCAGAAACACACAGAACAGACTTGTGGTTGTCACAAGAGGGAGGGATGGAGTGGGAGGCTGGGGTTAGCAGATGCCAAGTGTTATATACAGAATGGATAAACAACAAGGTCCTACTGTACAGCACAGGGAACTATATTCAACATCCTGGGATAAACCATAATGGAAAAGAATATAAAAAAGAACATATATATGTGTGTGTGTGTGTGTGTGTGTGTGTGTGTGTGTGTAACTGAATCACTTTGCTGTACAGCAGAAATTAACACAACATTGTACATCAACTATACTTCAATAAAAATAAAAAAATAAAGTCAGAAAAATTCTCAGAGACCAAAGGAGCCTAAGGAAACATGATGACTAAATGTCATGTGGTGTCCTGGATGAGATCCTGGAATGGAAAAAGAATATTAGGCAAAAACTAAGAAAGTCTCAAAGTATGAACTGTAGTTAATAATGTCATATCAAAACTGGTTCATTCATTGTTAGCAAATGTATCAGAGTAATGTAAGATAATCATAACGGCAACCCACTGTGGGGCATTTGGGAGTCTCAGTGCTAACTTTGCAACTTTTCTGTAAATCTAAAACTATTCTGAAACAACACATTTATTTTTAAAAATGGAATTAGACTTCAAGAATGTTAACGAGGGAGAAAGACAGGGAATAAAGGCTGTGACGCAGCGTGGTCGGTGGGCGTGCGGCGCTCCAGAGAACGCAGCCTGCGAGGCGAGGAGAGGGAGACAGTCACGGCGGTGGGGTAGTGGCTGGAGACAGGGGGAAGCTATGGGTGACGTGCGGACAGTTAGCGAAGGCTTAAAATATTGTCTCGCACCAGACAGGTCCTCCTTGAGGTCATCAGCATAAATTTTGGCCAGGAACAGCCAGCTCAGATGAGCAACTTTCTCCTAACAAGCAGGCCAAGAGTAGAGAAGGCTGGTGCTATTATCGACCTGGATTAAGGGATCAGCATTCAGTTTCTGTCAAATTCTCTCTTTTGATTTGAACTATGATAAATGCACTTTCTCCTTGTTCAAATATGTATTCCTTTTCAAAGGTGAGGGAGAAATGAAAACACTCAAACTGTCCGGTCTAATTCTTAGCAAGGTGGAGAGCCATGGAAAGGCCATTCCCTGTGGATCTTCTTTTTAACCCTACACCTGGGTATCTCCAGCAGCACCAGCCTTAGTCTCCTCCGCTGTTGTAAAGTCTGAGGACAACACCAGCTCAGGTGTAAAGCACTGTCTTCCTTAGACAACTGGACAAAGAAAAATGACCTGAACTCAAGGTTGTGAATAATTCACTTCCTTTACTTATCACATATATTGTTGCTTGGAGGATATTTATGGGCTGTGATTATGTCTCTTTGAGTCATGTTTTCAGACTATATAAATTTAGACCACTCTCTCACCAGTGTTAGCTACTGATTTCTATAACATTCTTTGTCCTCCTTTTCCTAGTCAGTTGTTTCAGAATAGCCCTTAATGATCCAGATGTTTAGTTCTTATTCTTTTTTAAGATCTATATACTACCTGCTTAATTTCCTTCATTTCTAGCCTAAGAATAACTAACTTAAGGTCAAGCTAAAAAGCCTCTGTGCTTTTAAGTTTCTATCACTTTCGCTCATCGGTTCTCCAGTATTTCTTATATAATATCTGTCCTTCACTTTGTAACGGTAATGATATCAGAAAATTAAATATTTAAATTTTTATATATGTGTCTTTTAGGAAAATGATACATATTGGCATGTGAATTGGCATGTGCTGAGTCTTCTCTATTGCTGTCTGCTTATTGTGTATAACTAAGCGCTAAGCATAAAGAAAACCAGCACAGCCCAAGAGCCTGACGTGTAGATCCTGTTCCCAGCTCATCAGTGCCAAGCTGGAGAACCCAGACATGTCATTTAAGGTCTCTGAATGTCCGTCCACTCTCTCATCTGTAAAATGAGATGTTAATAATTTTTATGCCTACTTCAGAAGGTTTTTGTTAGAATCTCATGAGAAATGCAAAAATGTTTTGTAACCTTAGAAAGCGTTACCCAAAATACTAAGGTTATTTTATATTTATCTAGTTGGGCTGGAGGCAGATGAACCATAGGATTCTAGTTCTCTGACTCTCGGAGACTTTTAAAAAACTGGAGACCTTTTTGTTTTTCTTTTCTTGTTTTAATGTCCTTTTGAAACACGGAGAAATATTATCTTTACTTGGGAGGATGTTTTGAAATGGTCTAGCCCTCTTTGGATTTCTTTGACTTATATCTTGCTTCTGCAACCCCTTAAGAATTTTCTCTAGGCCACCGTCAGAATTTTATGCACTATCCTTATTCATCTTTTTCAGTGTGAAAACTGCAGAATGTGAGAAATGGGATAGAAGGGGTGGTTAAGAGGAGCCTCCACAGAATAATGAATCTGGAAGAACACAGACATACCTTGGAGACACTGTAGGTTTGGTTCCAGAGCACTGTAATAAACTGAATATCACAATAGAGCCAGTCACATGAATTTTTTGGTTTCCCAGGGCATATAAAACTTATGTTTATACTATACTGTGTCTATTAAGTGTGCGGTAGCATTATGCCTAGAGAAACAATATATATACCTTACTGAAAAATTATTTTATTGCTAAAAAATGTTAACCATCATCTGAGCCTTCGGCAAAGTCCTAATGTTTTCGCTGGTGGAGGGTCTTGCCTGAATGTTAAAGGCTGCTGACTGATCAGAGTGGTGACTGCTGAAGATTGAGATGGCGGTGGCAATTTCTTAAAATAAGACAACAATAAAGTTTGCCACACCGAGTGACTCTTCCTTTGATGAAAAAATTCTCTGTAGCATGCAGTACTGTTTGATAGCATTTTACCTACAGCAGAACTTCTTTCAAAATCGGAGGTAATCCTCTCAAACCCTGCCTCTGTTTTAGCAACTAAGTTTACAGAATATTCTAAATCCTTCGTTGTCATTTCAACACCTTCACAGCATCTTCATCAGGCGTAGATTTCATCTCAAGAAACTACTTTCTTTGCTCACACATGAGAAGCAACTTCTCATCCATGAAAGTTTTATTATGAGATTGCAACAATTCATTCACAACCTCAGGCCCCACTTCTATTTCTAGCTCTCTTGCTGTCTCCACCACATCTGCAGTGACTTCCTCCACTGTAGTCTTGAACTCCTCAAAAGTCATCCATGAGGGTTAGAATCAACTTCTTCCAAACTCCTGTGAATGATGATATTTTGACCTCTTCCCATGAATCACGAATGTTCTTAATGGCATCTAGAATGGTGAATCCTTTCCAGAAGGTTTTCAACTGACTTTGCCCAGATCCATCAGAGGACTCACTATGTATGGCAGCTATAGCCTTATGAAATGTATTTCTTAAATAATAAGACTTAAAAGCTGCAATTACTCCTGATTCATGAGCTGCAGAATGGGTGTTGGGTCAGCAGGCACGAAAACAACAGGAATCTTGCTGTGCATCTCCATCAGAGCTCTTGGGTCACCAAGTGCATCGTCACTGAGCAGTCATATTTCAAAAGGAATCTTTTTTTCTGAGAAGTTGCTCTCATCAGTGGGGCTTAAAATATTCAGCAATATCCACAGATGTGCTGTCATCCAGGCTTCGTTGTTCCCTTTAGAGAGCACAGTCAGAGTAGATTTAGCATAATTCTTAAGGGCCCTAGGATTTTCAGAATGGTAAATGTGAGTACTGACTTCAACTTAAAGTCACCAGCTGTATTAGCCCCTAACAAGAGAGTCAGCCTGTCCTTTGAAGCTTTGAAGCCAGGCATTGACTTTTCCTCTCTAGCTGTGGAAGTCCTAGATGGCATCTTCTACCGATATAAGGCTATTTCATCTACGTTGAAAATCTGTTGTGCAGTGTAGCCACCTTCATTAATGATCTTAGCTAGATCTTCTGGGTCACTTGCTGCGTTACCTTGTGCTTTTATGTTACGGAGATGACTTCTTTCCTGAAACCTCATGAGCCAACCTCTGCTAACTTCAAACTCTTCTTCTGCAGTTTCCTCACCTCTCTCAGCCTTCATAGAATAGAAGAGAGTTAAAGCTCTGGATTAGGCTTTGGTTTAAGGGAATGCTGTGGCTGGTTGCATCCTCTATCCAGACCACTAAAACGTTCTCTGTATCAGCAATAAGGCTGTTTCACTTTCTCATCATTCGTGTGTTCACTGGAGTAGCACCTTTAATTTCCTTCAATAACTTTTCCTTTGCAGTCACAGCTTGGCTAACTGTTTGGTGCAAGAGGCCTAGCTTTCAGCCTATCTCGGCTTTCAACTTGCCTTAATCATTTCTAGCTTTTGATTTAAAGTGAGAGACGTGAAACTGTTCCTTTCACTTGAACACTCAGAGGCCACTGTAGGGTTATTAACTGCCCAAATTTCAATGTTGTTGTGTTTCAGGGAACAGGGAGGCCTAAGAAGAGGGAGAGAGATGGGGGAACAGCCGTTTGGTGGAGGAGTGAGAGCACACACAAGTTCACTGTCTTACAGGGGCTCAGTTTGTCCCCAAACAATTACAATAGTAACATCAAAGATCACTGATCACCACAACCAATGTAATCATACTGAAAAAGCTTGAAGTATTGCAAGAATTACCAAAATATGATGCAGAGACACAAACTGAGCAAAAGCTATTGGAAAACTGGTGCTGATAGACTTGCTCCACGCAGGTTTGCCACAAACCCTCAGTTAGTTAAAAACATGGTATCTGTGAAGTGCAATAAGGTATGCCTACATAGACGTCTGTTTACTACAACATAACCCTTAATAGACTTTGAATAAATGCCTATTCAGTAAAGGTAGAAGGTCTTATCGTATCCCTGTTTGCACACATACGCGTGCACGCACACACACAAGCAATGTTAAAGTATGTGGGGTTTTCTCCCTTACAGCGGCAGAGTTTATGAAAAACAGAAATCAGGATGCAGGTGTTGTCTGTGCCAACATCCGATAAGGAAAAATTAACAAAGCTTCAGCTTCTATTGAATACTTTTCTGAATTGGTGGAATCAGCCAAACCTGCAATACTCACATAGAATTATGGAAATTGGAAACAAAAAGCCCAAGCCTACTGGGAATGACAGGCTCAAGATGAACTCAGCTGGAAAATTTGGCTAACTAAAAGTGACATCCTTTGTGCTGGAATTTTTCTATCTGGAAGCTGTAAAAAGGCTGTAATTATTTCGAGTTTTCAATGCAGCCCCTTTCAAACGAAGCCTTTCCTTTTCTTCATTGCTCTGCACCTTTCCTCCATGTGAACTCAGGCGTTTGCCAAGCACTGAAGTGGGAAATTCACACTGGTTTCATACACACATGCAATTCCAGGGAACGGGAAGCAACACGACTTTTGCACTCTCTGTGCCGAGGAAAACAAAAGAATGTTTGTACATCAAAACCTTGATCTCGTGCATAGGCTCAACATACCTGAGCCTGGCTAAATAAATCGCCTCATAAGAAATGGCTGATTAAGGCCAATGAAAATTTCTTTGCAAGTTAGTGCTTTTTCTCCATGGAGAAGCCAACACAAAAACTTAGACTCACCTTGTGGCTTTTGGGTCCCAAATCACAATGTCAGCATCTGAGCCCACAGCTATTCTTCCTTTTCTGGGATACAGATTAAAGATTTTAGCTGCATTTGTGCTGGTAACTGCCACAAACCAGTTTTCATCCATTTTGCCACTGTGCTGTAAAACAATTCAAGGAAGAAAATACATTTCTTTTTCTGATAAATGATAAAATACTAAAAATCTCCTGTCAATCAAAGTACAAGAATTTTATCTCTTAGAACCAAATAAAATCGCACCTAATTTCTTATGTCGTGAAGCCAAACACACCTGTGAATACTGATCAATCTTAAACAACCATAATGATATTGATGGGAATGAATGGGATTATAGATGGAAGCCTGAAGATAATTTTTCAAAAACCTATCAGCTTAACAAAACAGCCCCATTAATTTTTCCCATTCTTTCCAAAATCACACAGACAAGAGCTAAATATTGGTAACAGTATTTCCAATTCTTGTTTAAAGTTTACTACCACCACCTACTACATTTATAATCTGGGCCTAAGATTTATGCGATGATCATGTAGACATTATATGGAATAGTATAGAGTTAAAATAAGACAGACCTATAATTCAGGTGACTACGCTTTTAGAAATCAACTAAGAGGTTCAATTTTGTGCTACTGAAATTTACATGAACCAACAGTCATGGACAGTCTGCTATAAGAGATTTTAATATGGACAAACTTCAGTGGGATGTGATCCCTCTAAAATGATTTGTTTTTAAGTGTTGAGAATTTATCCCTATTACATTTACATGGCAAGAGCATCCTTAAGGTTTATTTAATTATCAAAGGGTCCCCATCTCATAAAAACATTAAGAACCATGTCCTGAAAGTAATTTTCCCCTAAATAAACCATCTGAATGTTTCAGAAAATAACATAGGCTCCTGTATATTATGAAGAAGTATCCGATCACTTTAAAGCCATTTATACACTTTATATATTATGAAAATCTGCTGTAATGAAGGTACTCATTGTAATCCACACAAGTTCAAAGTGAAAGGTTGGACTGTTATCAAGAAGGTCTAAGCAAAGAGAAAGAGAAGAAAAGTCATCTGAGGTGCTTAGAATTAGGGTAGAGGTAGCAGGGGGTGGAGAGGACAATTGGTAGAAGACAGGGCTGTAGAGACGTTTTGAAGATCCTTGCATGTAAATTAACTGTTCAAATATCATCCAATAAGTAATGCTGAAAATGAAAGGATTTTAGAGAGGAAAGTAGCATGAACAGACCCTGGTGTTTGAAAGGCAACTCTGGTCTTAGAGTATGGGATAGATTGTAGCAAGCCAGAGAGTGGAGGCAGGGGCACCAGCTGTGAGACTACTGCAACAGTCCAAACAAGACATGGGCCTCAAAGTAGAATGGTGGACATGATGGTGGAAATCAGGAGGCATTTTGGAAATAAAATTGACAAGCCCTGGTAAACTATTAGAGCTAGAAGGGAGGGGTCTGTGTAAGGGATTCTGAGGTGTGAGATGTGATTAATGTGCCATTGAACGGAGGGGTTCTGAGAGATGGGTGAGAATGGTGTGACAATGGGGACCTCAGGTCTTACCAGGCAAGTCTCCACTGCTAATCTTTACAACTACACTTGTCAGCTGGCTGCATAGGCTAACATAGGAACATTTAGCCATTTGATTCTTCTTCATCCTCAGGTAGAAATTTTTAAATCATGAAGTTTTAAAAAAAATCTCTTTCTATATTTTGGATTATTATTTATGTAACCTCATACAGCAGTTTTTAAAACATAATATCCAAAAGTTCTTTAAAAGGGATATCTACATTTTTAGATGAAAAGGAGGTATGAACGTAATAAAAATTCTTCATGTCCTTTCAATCATTCCAAGTATTTGTATCAGTGACACATGAGGAGCTAGGATTCAAAAACATGGAAATCAAGTAGAAGTGCTATTACATTTCAAAGATCTCAAGAATAATCCTCTAGGTACCCAATCTAAATTTATCCCCTAATGTCTGCATCACGGTGCAAAGCATCCTCTAAACCATGCAGAGAAGAAAATTGTTTTTCATTATTATCTTGGGGGAGGGCATGGTGGTGGTGATACTGCTGTATTCCCAGTTTCCACTCTAGTGAAAACAATCAAAAAACTTCTCTATGAAGGCTTTTGCCACTCTGGTCCTAAAATGGGCCAGATTCTGGCTGAAAAATCAGGCAAAACAGACTGAATCCTGTGAAACTCACCACGCCTTTTTCCCATATTACTGACATCCGGTCCTCAACACCATTCACTCCATTGGGAATCTTAGTAAAATCATCCTTCCCAAGAGCTTTCTGGCAGGTGTTGAAAGTGCAGTGGTCAGACCCTGTTATGGTTAGATCACCACTGTAAAAGAGAAACACACAAGAACAATAGGGGTGAGCAGATAGAATATGTCAGGAGGAAGCTACCATAGCCTTCCCTGGTCTCCGGACCCCTTTCTCAACTGACAGTCAGAAAATTGCAATGGAGAATGAACAGCTTTTTCAAGTACATATTTCACCCATGCCTGTCTCTATTCCAGGAAACACTTTTGGAGAATAATACTCTTACATGAAGCATGATGAAGGATCGTGCTTGGGTCAGAAAAAGTGGGTTCTAGGCTCCATCACCTACTGGTTATATGACTATGAGTTTGTCCAGTGCTCAGTTTCTCATCTAGAAATTGGTAACTATATATACTGGATGACAATTATTCAGGGTCACTGGCAATAACATAAGTGAAAATTTCTTATGAGTACAGAACCACACAAAGAGGAACCAGGGTGATCCACACGAAAAGAGGCAGCCCCTGGCCACATGGCAACGTTGTGATAAGCCGAGGTGGGACACTGGCTGAGGATGATGAGGTCACGAGCAACAGGAAGTGTGCTTTGACCTGTGAGTCACCTCGGGGATGGAGAAGGCTGAAGGAGGTAGGAGCCTGAAAGGAGAGGGCGAGTGAACTCTTGGACGGTCTGTGGTGAAAAGCTCTTTGTTAACTTGGATCTGAGTATCCGTGAATGGGGAATGTCTGAATGTCCACGAATGGTGCATTTCTCAAGAAAAAATGATCAAAATGTCTCCCAGAACAGCATCTGAAAATAGTTTGGATGGCCCTTCATGGGGATAACCTGCTCAGAGGGTAGGATTTTGCCTTTCACCTCTCCAGTGGCTCTGCCCTAGATCATCATCTCTTGTATCTATACAACAAGCACATCTGGTTCCTGGGTTATATCAGCATAGAAAAATATTCAAGACGATTCTGTATGATAAAAATAGGGCATATTGAAGAGACCTGGTCCTAGGCAGCAAGAGATAGAAAAGACAACGAAAAAATCAGAGCAGAGGAAAGTTTCAGTAAAAATGATCTGATTTCTCTGTGGCCAGGAGAGATTTTACACCACATCATAACACAATTAAGCCAATGCTTTTGGGTCTCCAGATGAAGGATTCCCCAGGGCCTGTGAGGTCAAGTAGAACAGAAGACTGGGAGGTCCATGGAAGGTCCAGATGGTAGGACAAGATCTCTTACACTCAAAACACTCAAGTTTTGGGACCAGCAAAACATCTTCTTTTGGCAAAACACCTTACAATCATCTACTAAACTATTACTTAGCCAATAGATTCATGAGGAAGTCAGGCGTTGAAGGGTCCGGTCGTAGGGGTGGACCCATAACGTGATGGGCTGCATGGGGCCATTCTTTGTTCCAGTAGTGAGTGCCATCTGTGCCGAGACCTGCTGCGATGGGTTCTCCATAGACAACCTTCCCTGGAAAGTTCAAAGGGAAGCGTTCAGCACCTCAATTTGCTCTTAAGAGAGCCATTTGACAAACACATAAATATTAGTCTTCTCTGTCCTACCTAAACTACAATTTACCTCTCTGATCAGGACTGAAAAGTAAAATCTACTGTTTACCGAGCCTTTACTATGCTCCAGTCGGTGTGCATTGCATGTTGTGGTAGATGATTGTACCCAGTCGCTGATATTAGGCTTGGCCTCATGGCTTCATTTGGCCAATTATATATGAATAGAAGTAACATGTGCTGCTTCCAAGCAGAACCTGTTAAAGCCACAACGAGTTCTCCCTCTGTCATGAGACCAGTAGAAGCTGCTTCTTCAGGTGTGTCTCAGAATGAAGAGACTATAGAGCAGAGGCAGAGCCAACCGATGACGGATATGAGTATGAATGAGAAATAAATCTCTGCCATTGTAAGCCATTGATATTTTCGGTTAATTTGTTACTGCAGCATAACCTAGCAAAAGCTGGCTGATATATGTGCCATTCTAATGGAATCGTCTCAAAAACCCTATCTGGGAAAAGCTATTATTATCTCCATTAAAGTATGAGTCCTGGTCATATATCTAGAGAAAACTATAATTCAAAAAGACACATGCACCCCGATGTTCACTGCAGCACTATTTACAATAGCAACCTAAATGGAAGACATGGAAGCAACCTAAATGTCCATCAACAGGTGAATGGATAAAGAGGATGTGGTACATATATACAATGGAATATTACTCAGCCATAAAAAAGAATGGAATAATGCCATTTGCAGCAACATGGATGGACCTAGAGATTATCATATACTAAGTGAAGTAAGCCAGACAGAGAAAGAGAAATATCACGTGATATCGCTTATATGTGGAATCTAAAAAACAATGATACAAACGAACTTATTTACAAAACAGAAATAGACCCACAGACGTAGAAAACAAACTTATGGTTACCAAAGGGGAAGGGAGGGAGGGATAAATTAGGAGTTTGTGATTAACAAATACACACTACTATATGTAAAATAGATAAACAATGAGGACCTACTGTATAGCACAGGGAACTATATTTAATATTTTGTAATAATCTATAAAGGAAAAGAATCTGAAAAAGAATATATATGTGTATATATGTGTATAACTGAATCACTTGGCGGTACACCTGAAACTAACACAGCATTGTAAATCAACTATATTTCAATGAAATAAATAAATAAAAGATACAACTTTTAAAAAAGATGAGGTTAAGGCTTATAGGATTAAGTAACTTTCGTGCAGTTAAATTACATGCACTCAGCATAGACGGGGTGGAGAAGGTAGGGTCTGAATCCAGGCATTTTGACTCGAGTGGTCCTAACCTCTACACTATATTATCCTGATGACAATGATCATAAGGTCATACGGAGTCCAACCACACTATATCTCTGTTGCAAGTAGATTGATCATCTTTGCACACCCTTAAGGTATAAACCTCCTCTAAAAACTTATGTTAAATAAAATAACACTCAGATAATAAAATTGTAGCCAGAAATGCATATTTATAAAATCATGCAAATGAGGCCATCAAAAGCACACAATGTTAGAAAAGTTAATAGCTTGTAGTGAATTTGAATTTAAAATCAGGAGCCTATCTCTGATTAGCATTTGTCAGCATAATAGATTCTTTGGCATCAGCCTGCTCATATCCAAGCAGTCATGAAGGAGAGTGCACAGAAAGGAGAAGCTGGCATCCCAGTTACTTCACTCTGGTTAACTAGATGCCAGACTTTAGTTAAAATCCTGATAGACAGGGCTTCCCTGGCGGCGCAGTGGTTGAGAGTCCGCCTGCCGATGCAGGGGGCGTGGGTTCGTGCCCCGGTCCGGGAGGATCCCACATGCCGCGGAGCGGCTGGGCCCGTGAGCCATGGCCGCTAAGCCTGCGCGTCCAGAGCCTGTGCTCCGCAACGGGAGAGGCCACAACAGTGAGAGGCCCGCGTACCAAAAAAAAAAAAAAAAAAAAAAAAAAATCCTGATAGACAACTGAAATGCACTGATTTCCTCAGAGTCCTGACAGTGGATGGCCACCAGCTGCCTCAGTCATACTGAATTGGAACGTAGCACCCTATCACCTCACAGATCATTTCTCCCCCAGATGAGCCATCTTCCTCCAGTGAGCCTAGGGATTTGAAAAACCCTGAAAGCAAGGCTGCTTGAAGCCTAACCAACTTTGCCTCTTATGTAACCTAGCATCAAACTATTGTTAATAAAAGTTATCCTCCAAGAACTTAGCCACGGCTAATATCCTTCACTTTCACGATATACACACACTAGATGAATCCCACCCCCTGTTTCTTACTGTCCTATTCCCAGAAAAGAGGAAATGCCGTTAGTATCTCCTTCTGGTGTACCGAACAAGAAGCAATCACTTTTAACATGAACTAAGAGGTAATGCATTATTTACTGGAGAGATAACAGGACAGGCATGGTATTTTATCTGCAGGTACAAAGAGACCTTCCTATTCCAAGAGAACTTCTTTCGGATGCTTGGACAATGAAAAACTCAAATTCTTGATCTGCAATCACTTTACAAGTTGCCAACTCAGGATTTTTCCTGGTACTTCATTACAGAGGAAAGAGTCTTATCACATGTTCTGTTCAATCATTTGGCCCATCAAGGTGGTATGGGAATACAGTTCCAAAATTTCTACAATTTTAATAGCTCTCATGAAAAATTAAAAGGGTCAGCATCTACCAGGAGTCTGCCAGGACTGTTTTCAAACCAGATGACAGGTAATTTCCTTGGAAGGGCTTAGCACCTTTACAATATGGCGTGCCACTTTTTTGGTATATACAAGCAGCGCTTCGTTAACAGAGTTATTTTCAACTGTCTCTCCATTAATTATCTGTAAGTACTTAAAATAATGAAAACACAAAAAAGTAAAAATTCCTAACTATTCTTCCCTGTATTTCACAATGGTTCTAAGACATTTTTCAAAGGACTAAACAGCATGCAAGCTGTAAAAAGAAAACAAGGGGCCTGGATAATACATAAATTGAAGAATCAAACTAGATTAATTCAGCATAATGGTAGGTTCTGTTAGATTTGGGCCAGAAATAAAGTAGTAATAAACATATCTAATGTATGTATAGCACTCTAGAGTTTGCAAATAGAGCTTGACGATCATATATCTTACTTGACCTTCATGGCAACCCAAAGACTGGTTTGACAGATAAAGAAACTGACACTCAATAAGACTAATTTGTCTACGACACAGGGGTAGTGAGTGGTACATTAGAATTAGAATCCTAGTATACTGATAACATACCATACATATGCAGTATGTTAGTAGGAAAAGTATCATTTTTCATTTCTTGGTAAAGAGCATGTATTTTAAAAAGTCAACCATAAGATCTGTGGACGTGGTTAAGCAACTTTCCAATTTCACTTACTGGTTTGATTTACTACACTTAACAGGTTAGTAATGAAAAGTCCTAGATCTGTCCTGGTTTGATACTCTCCTGATTACATTCGAGACCAGACGATTTCAGCAACTCTCGGGAGATAGTACATATCCATCATTAATATCCTCCCACTGTCTCAGCAAGTTTCACATTATGGTGTGTCCTGTCTCCCCATACGTGTTCTCTCCTTCTTTCTCCATCCTTTAGCTCAAAAACAAAAAAGAATCTTCACTTATGATGCAATCTCCCAGTTAAAGGAGTTCTGCTCTCTGAGAGATTGTTACGATTTCCAAATAGTGAAACATGTCAAACCAACCAAAACTAACCCCCATCCCTGACCAGACAGTCCACTGTTTATTAGATGAAAGAGATAGAGCAGATGTTAACATCTTGTCTGAATTTGGGAGCAGCATTTAATCAAGTCATGGGATCTTTTAGAAAAGGTTGAAAGATGCAGAGAAGCTGGCATAGGTGCCCAGCAGTGGAAGCACTGGCTGCCAAACAGAAGGCCAAACGCTTTTATAAAATTTCTCCCAGCTAGAAGGATAAAGTAGAACCTTCCTGGGCTTTGTTTGGATTCAAAATATTACACTTACAAAGAAAGAAAATAATTGAGAAGGAAAATACGTAGAAGCAGGATAATCAAGTAGATCACACAGATTTAGGTTCAAATCCTGATTTTGCTTTTAGTTGGTGACCTTGTGCATGATGAGTCATTGCTCTTGGTCTCAGTTTTTCTCATCTATGAAATGGGATCATAACGTCCATCTAGTGTGGCAATTTTGTGAGGATCAAACAACTTAACATATACGAAAATACCTAGCATCTTCCTGGGATCCTGGAGTCACTTCATCTTATGAGCTGAATTGTGTCCCTTGTCAAAATTCACATGTTAAAGTCCTAACCCCCAGTATCGCAGAATGTGACTGTATTTGGAGATAGGGTGCTTTAAAGAGGTAATTAGGTTAAAATGAGGTCATTAGACATGAGCCCTCACTCAATACGACTGGGGTCCTTAAAAGAGGTAATTAGGTTAAAATAAGGTCATTAGAAGTGAGCCCTCATTCAATACAACTGGGGTCCTTATAAGGAGAGGAAATCTGGACACACACACACACACACACACAGAGGGAAGACGATGTGAAGACACAGGGAGGAGACAGCCCTTCCAAGCCAAGGAGAGAGGTCTGGAGCGCATGCATCTTTCCTTCAGCGCCCAAAGGAAAACCAATGTTGCCAACACTTAGGTCTTGAACTTCTAGCCTCCAGGACTGTGAGAAAATTAATTCCCGTTGTTTTAAGCCACCCAGTCTGTGGTACTTTGTTAGAGCAGCAAACAAATATATTCTACAAATGTTAGTTTCCTTATGGTTACACAATTTTTTTTTTAAACCTTTTAAAATGGGCAGTCGTGAACTGCTTTGCAGTTGGACATAAGGTAAATCATCTTGTTCTAAATTTAAAGGATGAGGGATGTTCGGATGTTCATGCACAAAAGAAAAAAGGAAGCCTGAGATTCAAGTCCACCTTAACTCGGGCACACATCAACCCTTTCTTAGGAAAAGCACTGGTTACCAAGCATCAGCTCATCGTACTTGCGTGAGATTTGGTTTTCTCTATTCAGCACCAACAAGCAGGGGGCAGTGTGACCACACGGGCAGAGAGTGGCCTCTGTGTGGCCCTTTCTCCCTGTTAGTCCCCAAATACAAGAGAAATACGCTGGGGGGGTGGGGGCAGAGTTTAAATAAAATGGAAAATAGGACATCTAAACCTCCCTGTAAGAGAAGTTTATATTTTACAGCAATAAGCCTGGAAAATAAAGCTTTCTACAACATGGAAAACCAAAACCAAAGCAAAGCGAAGCAAACGAAAAACCCCCAACCATCATGTAGCCCAGTTCACTGTAAGCTACCTGAGAACCAAAGTTATCTTAATCAT
Source organism: Physeter macrocephalus (assembly GCF_002837175.3). Taxonomy (NCBI): domain Eukaryota; kingdom Metazoa; phylum Chordata; class Mammalia; order Artiodactyla; family Physeteridae; genus Physeter; species Physeter macrocephalus. The sequence continues at coordinate 32,516,171 of NC_041228.1, read as the reverse complement.
TTTTGCAAATCCAATGCCAAGAGCACAGTGCCAAGCATATATTAGGTGTCCAATAACTTGGTTTTTTATGAAAAGCATGAAGAAAACATTTTATTAATAAGTTCAAGTGAGAGTCATATTTATACCCTAAAGACACAAATATGGATATAAAATAGAATTAGCTTTATTAAGGTAAATGAAAACAAGTTAAACAGGGAACTAAAAAAAAGTATTGAAAATTTCAGTCATTAATTGGTAAACAAATTGATTACAACAGATATACACCAAAGAGAGCCTCAAGTAAGTTGCTGGGAGAAATCGCCACCATTCTAAGCAAAGCACCAGAAAAATAATGAATCCATGTGCATGCAAGTTTTACTGGGAGGTGGGAAGGAGAGGTGAACAATATGCTTTTTTAAACACTATTAATTCCATATGTCAATACACAGCAGAAAAGGAACATCGATACCCAAAGCTACTCAAACCAAAGTAAAAAGTACCTCTGTCACTGAAACAAATGACATGTATTGACACATATACTATTTGGACAAAGACTAGAGTACAGTGAGTGAGACAGGTCTGAGAGTGGTAGGTGGGAACTTCTATATGAGATACAATTTCAGCTGGTTTGTCCAACTTTATACTGGGGGTATGGAGCAAGGGAGGGGGGATTCTGCTCCTGGAAGAAAAGGATAACACTCTAGGGACAGCCTTCTGATTCCCTTGCCTCATTTTTGCAAAAGTGGCTTCTCACAGTAAAGACGGGAACTAACCTAGTTACTCACCTTAGATTAACTGAGACTTGAAAGAAGCATGAAATTGAAATTCCTTGCAAAGAGTCAAAGGCAACTCAGCTTTCCAGGGCTTGCATGTGAAAGCTTTCTTCTTTTCCCTGTCACCTGCTTTTCACTTTTTATTGCAGGTGCTCAATGCTAAAAGGAAATATCATGGTAGGGAAACCGCAGGCTTTGAAAGAAAGGTGATGGACCGAACATGCATTCCCGTCTCTTGCTTCCCAGTGCACATCAAACCCTGGTGAAGATGCACAACCGAGGAACAAAATCCAAAACTGTGCTGAGAATAAAAGAGGAACCATGGCCGACCAGAGGTTATGATAGATCGTAGGAAGACGGAAAGCAGATGGGATGGCAATGCTTATTAAGGAAAGTAGAGGCAGCTACAGCTTGAACTCCAAGGAGCAGAACGGTCATGACAGACATTCCTCCTGGTGTGGGGAAGGGGATGAGTTGGGGCAGTTTGCCCTCACCCCACCCTCTGCCTGGGGGACAAAGCTTTCTAAGGTGGTGCTGACGCTACAGAGTGAAGCTCACCTGAAAACCGAAGCTCACCAGTGACCACGCCCCATTTACATTCACAGAGTTCATAGTCTCATTGTTGGTGCTCTCATTTGGGGGCGGGGCCTGCTCAACAGCAGAGGGAATCCACACCAGCTACCTACTCTAATCACCTGAACTGTCCAGTCATGAATACAGACAGCCCAAGATCACCAGACACTTCAAGAAAAAGCAAACAACATAAAAAGAAGGGCCAAGATGTTTAAAAAAAAAAACTGGAAAATTGACTCAACAAGAAACAAAGATAATCCAGGAAACAGAATTTAAAAAAAAATCTCTGTTAGTATTCTAATGAGGTCAAAAAGATCTCACCTATTGAAGGAAAAAAATTAAAAAGTAAGCAACTGTAGGAAAAAAACAGAGCTAGGAGAGAACAAGTGTTTTCTTGGAAATAAATATATGATTACCAAAATGAAAGTTTATTAGAAGGAAAGAAGAAGTAAACAAAATCCTTTCCTAAAATATAGAGCAAAAATCAGGTTTTTTTTAAAGGTGAAAGTAGTTAAAGGACATGGAGGCTTAGTTCAAGAGGTCTGATAGTGGAGTTCCAAGAGAGGAACAGAGAAAATTAATACGAAGGAAATAATAGAAGAAAAATGTTCAGAATCAAAGATCAGCCTTCAGATTAAACAGACATCTGAACATGAAGGTGAATTTTAAAAATCCTACCACTAAACATAGTCTTAGTATAATTTCTGGAAGTCTAAAATGAAGAGAAAAATATAAAAATCTTCCAGATGGTGAAAAAAGTGACAAAAGGACATGAACTTTATTGGCATTTGTCTATGTATCAGTAACACTAGACGCCAGAAGAGAATGAAATGGTGCCCTTATAATTCACAAGGAAATAATTCTGAACCTAGAATTCTATGTCCGTTCAAGTTGCAAACAAGCTTGAGGACAAAGAATCAGAAAATTTACCTTCTAACACTCTTCCTTTAAAACTCACATGAGAGGGACTTCCCTGGTGGTCCAGTGGTTAAGAATCTGCCTTCCAACGTAGGGGACACAGGGAACTAAGATTCCCACATGCTGCGGGACAACTAAGCCCGAGCACTCTGGAGCCAGTGTGCCGCAGCAACTAAGACCCAATGCAACGAAATAACTAACTAAATAAATATATATTTTTTTAAGTCACATGAGAATCTTCACAGTAATTCAAGAAAAAGGGGAGAGATGGGAACCAAGAAACAGTATATCCAACCTAGGATTCTGTGAAAAGAAATCCAAGGATGGCATCTCTACAGCTTGGAAAGTATAAAAATAAAGCAGAAAGCCAAAAGATTCTCCTCCTAAAAAAACATCTCTGCAAGAAGAGCTGATTCATTTCAACAGAAGCTGATTCCATTCAATAGAAGGTATGAGGTAGAGGCTGGAAAATCTTCATGATATAGTAAAGAAGGTGTACATGTTTCTCTCTGAACCTATATTAAAGAGAGCTAATTGGAAAAATTCCAAGCCAAAAAAAAGACAAGACAATAATGGTCTAAATATGTAGCAAACTAAAATAAGGCATGCCGTTAATCTTATGGGAGTGTAGGAAAGGAAACCCACTTCACCTTGACACTTGGCGATGGCCTCTCCAAGAGTTAAATGACATTAGCTTTCACTCTCAAGTTAGTGATACAAATTCCTCTGAGGTTCTCTTCTCCTGAATTGTTTCTACCAAGAATATTTGCACAATCTTACTTTATAACAGTTCTAAATTTTAGACCTAACCTATAGACAAAGCTTGGAAGACCTGATTCTAGTCCTAGAGGCAACTGAAAATGATGTAACTCCTGTCCATGTAAAGATAATAATACAGCTGAAAGAAGTCAGGAGGGGGCAGAGAGGGTGATGCTGGGCCTCTCAATTCCTTTTCAGCCTAGTAGAGAAAAAAGAGATACCACACCAAAAAAATAGCCAAAACACATAAATTTAAGTAAAATTACCTGAAGTGAACATTTACTACTAACAAAACTCAGGAGGTGAGAGGTAAGATTTATGTAGGCTAGACTGTTCTTTTTTCATCACTCAGAGTCAAGTGATACTGTCAAAAATTTATAAGTCACTACTTACAAATTTATGGTTTAGAAATTTGAAGGAAACCACCAAAAAAATAGACATAGTTAAAAATTGCTAGTTCCAAGGACTGAGCTGAGAGATAGAAGATGTTTACTCTTCACTTAATACATTCTTGATCATTTCCATTTCTGGAATTTTTCTTCTTTTAACAATGATAAAAAAATAACAAAATGATGGCAATATTTTAAATAAATTTGTTAGAAATGTAAGGCCAATAAACAAAACCAATTAAATATAAACTTGGTATCTGCATTTCCCAACTCTGTAAACTGATTTCTTCTGGAACAGAGTGGAGGGTAATAAAAAATGTGGACTTCGGAGTTGGATAGACTTGAATTTCAGGTTTAGCACGTACTAGTAAAGTGATCTTGGGCTTAATTTACTAAACTTTCCCAAGCCTCAATTTCATCAGTCACAAAACAGTGATAAAATTTAGCTTGAAGCATTGTTATGACAATTTAAAAAATATTGTATATTACAACGCATTGATGAGATAATATATAATAAAACTTGAAATGAGATAAAAGATATATTAAAATATGTGCCAAGCACATATTAAGCACTCCGCAAAGTTAGTTGTTATAATCATTAACCCTCAGGTCGCTATCTTTGGGGTATATAGTTGGCAATTCAACAATAAAATCCAAGGTAATAAGAGCATTGTATTGCTAGGCAACTACAATAGAGACAATTACTAATTGGGTATCTTCTGTGCTTCCTGGAGCAGTGAGTCTCAAATTCAATACGTATAGGAATCACCTGGGGTTCTAGTTATAAGGGCACATTCTGATTCAGTGCATCCGGGATGGGGTCGAAGGACCTGCATCGCTAACGAGCTCTCACGGGATGTCAGCACTGCGTTCCAGGGACCACACTCTGAGTGGCAAGGCCCTAGATGATGGAATGGGCTGGCAAAGGTATTTACAGATGTTCATGTTACAAATCTATAAGGCTGAATTTTTTCTTCTTTAAACAAGGTAGCAATGAATAGATGTATCTTGCTCTTTTATGTTCAGAAATTACGTTAGATAATAAATGCGTACAGAGTAGAGGAATCTTCTGTAAAAGCTCAGTGTGTCCACCAGCTCTTGTCACTCTGTACTCCCCATGGATCTGCCCTTGGATTGGCTGATGCAGTCACCATGTGAATGGATTGACACTGCTTGACCACCTGTGAGAGGTCACATGCCAGCGATGGAACAATCTCTCGTGCTAATTTATTCTGGACCTCTGCTGCCTCTGACAATTGCGTGTTAGAGTATTTTCACAAGTGTTATTACAGTAAATCTGACTCAACTAGAGCATTTGGGCTGACATTTTAAGTATTTCATGTTTACAACCCCTTTGCAAAGGGATTTAGCAACGTCCAAAGAGTAGATATGCACTTGCCCTTTGAACCATTTCCAGATTCTCATTTCTAGGACTCTACCCTGAGGCTACGCTTTTGTGGGAGACAGAATAATGGCGCCCCAGATATGTCCATGTCCTAAGCCCCATAACCTGTGAATATGTTAACCCTACTTGGCAGAAGGGACTTCACCGATGTGAGTAAATTAAGGATCTTGAGATACGGAGATTATCCTGAATTAATTAGGTGGGCTCAATGTCATCCAAGGACCCTTAAAGTAGAAGAGACATCAGGATAATGCAATGTTCTCCATCCACCATTGCTGGCTGTGAAGATGGAGGAAGGGAGACAGGAACCAAGGAATGTAGGTGGTCTCTAGAAGCTAGAGAAGGCAAGGAAGGGCATACCCCCTAGAGCCTCCAGAAGGAACACAGCCCTGCTAACACCTTGGTTTCAGCCCAGTGTGACTGAATGCAGACTTCCGAACTCCAGAGCTATAAGATAATAAATTTGTGTTGCTTTAAGCCATTAGGTTTGCTGTAATTTGTTACAGCAATAATAGGAGACTAATACACCTTCCACAAATATGAAATAGCATAGGCATAGGACATCACTGTGGTTTTATTTATAACAGCTAAAGACTGGAAACGACCCAAATATCCATAATTAGAGACTAGTTGAACAAATACAGTGGCATCCTCTGCACCTGTAAACAAGAATGAGGAAGCTCTCTATGCCTAATATGGGCTGACCTTTAGGACATATTTTCAAGCAGGAAAAAACAAAGTACAGAACACTATGGATTTTACCTTTCAAGTAGGAAAGAAAGAGAAATAAGAATATACATATGTTCCTTTTTCATAAAGAGAGACACCACAGGGTAGGCCAGAAATAAATTAATAAAAATAATTACTTATGGGGTATGTGATGAAGAAGCTAGGGAAGGAAGCAAGATATCTCTGAGAATATATCTTTTAATATATCACCTTGACTTTTGGGCCAGGTAAATGTTTTCCATATTCAAAATATAAAATTATATTTAAAAATAATTTAAAATAAAATTAAAATATTCATATTTAATTTTAATAGTTTTCTGCCTACGATTTACATTCTAAAACCTTCCCTAGACTTACTCCGCTGCTAATGGAATTCTATCCCAATGCAAAATAAATACTCAAATCGAGAAACTGTTTCCTGACAGAACTGGCAAAATCACAGATTGCTGGTGGGTTAAGATTGACCATTTCTGCTGATTTTGCTGTTTGTTAAAACATATTCTTACATAACGGACCTGACTGACAGGCTATGGGACACGGTACACCACTTGCAAAGCAAATAGAGGAAACCAATTTCATAGAGCTAGCAACGGCGCCATCTGGTGGCAAAACCTAAAGCTAACTGAAGTACAGATTCTTTTTGAAGTGGTGTGCTCCCTTATACTGAAATTATTCTATATGTGGGGGGGGAAAGCAACCAGAAATGGCTGGTGGTAAGACCTTATTAACTCCTGTGTGAAACTGAGGTGACTCTTAATACACGATACTGATAATATTACATTTAAAAATGCATTTAGCTTTGCACAAAATCCTTATTGAAACTCAAGCAAGAAGCAATTTTGAAAAAATTTATTTTAGTGTCAATTATAGACATGCCAAATCTATTTTCATAGTTTTTAAGATCCATGTTATAAAAATGCAGCCAGTTTCAGTTTAAAAAAACACACAGCCAGGATGCTTTACACAACTATTTCTGATTATCTGGGTTCCTAAAAGTGAGAGATAGAAACCACTACCACATCCCAGGAGGGTCTAAATTACTGAATAAAACACACCTTATTTGTTTTTTATTCTTCCTTTCCCAGTACTGGCCAAGAATAAAATTATTTCCATGTTCAATTCTTATCAAAAATAGGAGATTTTCTCTTTCTTTTAAGATGACTGTTTACATATAAAATTACACTATAGAAGTGAAAGTGGTGTGCTCCCTTATACTGAAATTATTCTATATGTGGGGGGGGAAAGCAACCAGAAATGGCTGGTGGTAAGACCTTATTAACTCCTGTGTGAAACTGAGGTGACTCTTAATACACGATACTGATAATATTACATTTAAAAATGCATTTAGCTTTGCACAAAATCCTTATTGAAACTCAAGCAAGAAGCAATTTTGAAAAAATTTATTTTAGTGTCAATTATAGACATGCCAAATCTATTTTCATAGTTTTTAAGATCCATGTTATAAAAATGCAGCCAGTTTCAGTTTAAAAAAACACACAGCCAGGATGCTTTAGACAACTATTTCTGATTATCTGGGTTCCTAAAAGTGAGAGATAGAAACCACTACCACATCCCAGGAGGGTCTAAACTACTGAATAAAACACACCTTATTTGTTTTTCATTCTTCCTTTCCCAGTACTGGCCAAGAATAAAATAATTTCCATGTTCAATTCTTATCAAAAATAGGAGATTTTCTCTTTCTTTTAAGATGACTGTTTACATATAAAATTACACTATAGAAGTGAGGCAATTAAGCAATTTGGAGTAAACATAACTTTGCTTTAAAAATATTAAAATAGGGGCTTCCCTTGTAGCGCAGTGGTTGAGAGTCCGCCTGCCGATGCAGGGGAAGCGGGTTCGTGCCCTGGTCCGGGAAGATCCGTGCCGCGGAGCGGCTGGGCCCGTGAGCCATGGCCGCTGAGCCTGCGCATCCGGAGCCTGTGCTCCGCAACGGTAGAGGCCACAACAGTGAGATGCCCGCGTCCCGCAAAAAAAAAAAAAAAAAAAAAATTAAAAAAATTAAAATAATTGTCATAAAAACACTATTTGGATAATTGCTTCAATTGCGCCAACAATCAAGTTGCTGTGAGACGAATCAATTCGATTCAAAAGAAATTTGTGGAGCATCTACTGTGTGACCTGCCTGACCCTGATTCAGGTACTGGAAGGGCTAGTGGAGGTGCCTAAGAGCCAGGGAAGCTTCTGTAAAGTCACGGGAGAGTTGGCAGTTAGTGGTGTGAAGGGCGGGGCTTGCAGCTGAAGAAGGCAGAAACAGACGTGTAAGACTGCGAGAACACAGAAAGGATGCTAATAAAAAGGGAGGAAGAAACGTTGGGCTTGGGATTGACATATATACACCAATATGTATAAAATAGATAACTAATAGGAACCTGCTGTATAAAAAAATAAAATTCAAAAATTCAAAATAAAAAAGAAGGAAAAGTTGTGGAAATTCATGGGCAGCTTTCTGATAAGCAAAAGCAGGGGTTGGCGTTATTTTACCTTACTCTTTAGCTAACAGTACTAGCTGTAAGCGAGGCTACAGTTCAGGAATTACCATCCCTCCTGGCATCTGCTATCACCCTTGCTGCGGACTTGCTCATCACGTGCACGACGCACAGAGGGCAGTTCACGGCGCCGGCTATGGTGATGGCTCTCAGCGTGGCTTCCGCCTCCACCGCTTCTGGGCGGCCCAGCTCATGGCCCTCGGGACCCGTTATCCCCAAAGCCAACATCTTCTTTGCTCCCTAAAAAAGGCAGCAGGAACATACACACCGGTGAGAAAGGTTTACTAACGACAACTCCCATAATTTTGTTGTGAAACGAATGCACTGCCAGGCTTTTATTTTAGATCTATTAGGTATAGGTGTGTGTGAATGTGTGAGTAGACAGTGTGTGTTTTGGGTAAAAATAATCTACTACTCTCAAAGCATATGTTTATTTTTCATATACATATTTCACAATCAAATTATTTTGATTGAAAAGGTGACAAAGATACGAGGTCTGTTCTAATCACAGTCTTTGAAAAGTAGTGTCCATATTTAAGACTTTTTATTGGTTCAGAACAAAATATAATAAAACAAAGTGTTCTAGTCCCCCATATTATATCCTTGATGAAGCGACTCATGCTAGTATGTAGTTAGGTTTACGTTTTACTGATTCATTCTCTTCATTGCCTTCTCCCCCAATCCACGGAATGATATTAGACCAGTATCTCCTCTCTCCAAAAGTGTTATTCCTTCCTTACAAAAAAGGCAGGAAGTCAAGACTCAGAGTGTCAGAATGACTCGCCTGGTGTCACACAGCTAGGACGCGGAACAGTCCAGTTTAAACCTGGTGTGTTTGAGCTTACAGCTCATGCTTTCCTCTTATCATCCCCCTTGCCCACTGCCCCCCCTCATCCTGGCCATGGGGTCTCCATCTCACTGACTTTAATGGGAACTGAGCCCAGGGAGAGAGAAAGATCAGCTAATATAAAGGGTAAGAGACAGCTCTTTAAATCTTGCAGATGGTGGACCCTTCAGGCATTAATAATGGAACTAACATGAGAAATATCTAGATTCCTCCACAGCACGTTTTAGTACCTAGTTTCTGAAAAGAATGGGGCTTTAAACAGCTACGTAATGCACTGCTTTAGTCATCAGATTTCTCCGATGTCCACACTTTGGCATTCTGAACCAGCAGCTTGAGCTAACTAAAAAAAAAAAAAAAATGCTGGGGACACAAAGAAAAATAGTTGTGTTGTTAGAATAAACCTTGTCTGAGATCTAATACCTGATGTGAAAAAGGGAGCTCCTCATTCCAATACATACACCACCTGCAAAAAACTCAGAGCCGGACAGCAAGTAATTCAAGCCAAGTGTTTCCAAGCCACATAAAATTAGTTTCTGAATTTCCTTTCTTCCAATCCATTAAATGAATTTACCTACATGGGGCCAGTCATCCTCACCTTAAGTTATGGCCATTTTCATTTCTGTGGAAGTTCTGGAAGGCAGTTACTTACCTCTGCAATTAGGTCTCCATTTTCTGCATGAACTTGAGCAATTGCTCCAATTTCCTTGCACCGAGAGAAGACCTTGTACAGCTCCACATCTCTCAGCATGTACAGATCTTTATAGGCCATAAACATCTTGAAGGAGTTCACACCTTTATCTTGGGTAAGGATTTTCATTTCTTCTTTAACCTAAAAGGGCACAAAAACCACAACAAAATGTCACTCTTTAATTTAAAGATAATATCAGCATTCTCCAAAATCTTGCATTCAGAAGAAAATGAAGTAAAATAAGGACATCAGTGGAACTCCAGAAAAATGTAATTAAGGTCTTGATCCTTCCCCTAGGTTAGACCTCATTTCATCTGATGAATTGCTGTTGCTATGATACTTTTATTTTTTTATTTTAAAAAATTATTTATTTATTTTGGCTGCGCTGGGTCTTAGTTGCAGCAGGCGGGATCTTTAGTTGCGGCATGTGGGATCTAGTTCCCTGACCGGGGATCGAACCCAGGCCCCGGGCATTGGGAGTGCAGAGTCTTAGCCACTGGACCACCAGGGAAGTCCCTATGATACTTTTAAATCATGAAAGAGTTAATAGTATTTCCCCCAAATACTTCACTGTTACACTTTATGACATTTTCAGCATCTATCTCCTGATGAGAAGAAATTATTCTAGAACATGAAAACAAAGCCACTGGCAGCAACAGAAGCAATTGCGTCTCTAGAAGGAATCGGAGCTAATGTGAAGTGAGGGTTTGGGGTCAAATCTGAAACCTACAGGATGAGTTCAGAGATGCAGGTAGTGGAAGATGCAGACTGAGCCACTGGCAGCTCCTGGGAGTTGACTGACTCTGGACCTGTCAGAAGCCTCAGGAGCCTTCTGGGTTGCCAACTAAAAGGTTCTGATCACCAATTCCAATGTGTGGAGGTGGGGAGGTTCCCCACCCTCACCAAGCGGCTCTCCAGACACCAGCTGGGGGGTATCCTACAGTTAAACTCAATTTTCACACTATCTACCTGCACCAGGTAGACTGCACCGGCTTCCACAAGTTAAGGGTTCAGTGCTATGGGGTGTCCAGGTTGTCACCTGCACTTCTGACCAACTGGCTATAAGTCAGAACTTCCCACAACCCCCTCCTCGGTTTCAATTAATTTGCTAAAGCGGTTCACAGAACTCAGAGAAACATTTTACTCACCGGATCACCAGCTTATGATAAAAGGATACGATAAAGGATATAGATGAACACCTGGATGGAAGAGGTACGTCATAGGGCAAAGAATGGGGAAAGGGCACGGGGCTTGAATGCCCTCTCTGAGAGCGCCACTCTCCCCAAATCTCCACTCGGTCACCATCCTGGAAGCTCTCCAAATCCTATCCTTTTAGGTTGTGGCGGAGCCTCAAGTACAGTCTTGGTTGATTAAAGCATTGGGCATTGGCAACTGATCCAGCCTCCAGCCCCTCTCCCCTCCCCCGGAGGTCAGCTGGGTGGGACTGAAATTTTCAACCCTCTAATAATACAGTTGGCTCCTGGGTCAATCAGCCCCCATCTTTAGGTGGGGTCTAAAAATCACCTCTTTAACATAATAAAAGACACCTTTGTTGCTCTCATCACTTAGGAAATTCCAAGGGTTTTAGGAGCTCTGTGCCAGAAATGGGGACGACATGCATTTCTTATTATAAATCGTAACGTCACACCAACGGTAAGGGACAAGTTATGATCAAAACTAGCTTAGTAATTGCCCTTGCAGATCCAATTCTAGTCTCAACAAAGACGAAAAACTTCATAGGAAAAGTCAGAAGACTTGATCAAATAAAATTGCTTGAATTTCCACATGTTAAAACACACACACACACACACACACACACACACAAATAAATATATATATATAACATAAAATATAAAACAAAAATATACAACAAAACATAAAAATATATAACAGACATAGGATTATAGCTCTTCATTAATAAAAAATTTAAAGAGAGTTATTGCTGTTTCTACTTGATAAGAAAAACCCTAACATTCTAGGTAAAAATTGTTACAGTTCAAACAGTAAATACAAATGACTAATAAACATGGAAAAAATGTTAACCTTCTTACTGATTAAAAAGTATAAAATAGGGACTTCCCTGGTGGCACAGTGGTTAGGAATCTGCCTGCCAATGCAGGGGACATGGGTTCGATCCGGGAAGATCCCACATGCCACGGAGCAACTAAGCCCGTGCGCCACATCTGCTGAGCCTGCGCTCTAGAGCCCGCGAGCCACAACTACCGAAGCCCACGTGCCTAGAGTCCGTGCTCCACAACAGGAGAAGCCACTGCAATGAGAAGCCCACACACAGCAATGAAGAGTAGCCCCCGCTCACCATAAGTAGAGAAAGCCCGCGTGCAGCAACAAAGACCCGACGCAGCCATAAATAAATAAACAAATAAGTTTATTTTTAAAAACAGTACAAAATAAAACAACGCAATTTTTCCCTACTCAATCAGCAAAGTGTTAAAAATGACAATATCACATGTTAAGTTACTCACTTCCATCACTATTTATTCCTTTACTAATTTTCCTTACTTTCCTCCATGGCGCTTTGTCACCTGGCATATAATATAGTTACTTGTTGATGGCCTGCCTCCTCCTCTAGAATTTCCACCCCGTAAGAGCAGGGTCTTTGTACAGTTTGTCCATTGCTATATCCTAGAATAGTGCCTGGTCCATAGTGGCCACTCAATAGCTTTTTGTTGGATGAATAAATGCATGAAAAGGAACGGCAAACACCAAAATGTTGAGAGTGGTCATCACTGAAATGATGGAACGGGTTCCAAGATACATTAAGTGACAACAGCAAGGGTAGGACTTGGGATAGCGTGCCTCATTTTTTCAAGCTTCTTTTTAAGTTCGCATTTTCTTCCATGAGTCTATTATTTTTATAGTCAGAAAAAAATGCTTTAAACATTGTTGGAATATTCACACAATGGGGTTCCCAAAGGGAGTTATGATCTGCCTTGCTCAGATGAAATACCTATTACTCCCTGAGTAGAAGAGCCTTTCTGAAGGTGACCTCGTTAAACATCCCTGTCATCCACATCCATATCCATGGGTAAGTCTCACTATACTGTATTGCTCTCGCACCATCAGTATCACCTGGGAGCTTGTTAGAAATGCAGACTCTCAGGCCCTGCCCCAGACCTACTGCTATGCGTTGACTGTGTCCCCCCCAGATTCATATGAACCTGCTCCTTCCCTTGCCCTGCGGGGACCTGCACGTGGCTCGCCAAGCTTGCAGACCCTGAACTGCAATTCTCTGCTGATCCCAAATAAACCCATCTTTGCTGGAGAAATACCCAGCAGTCTATTTGTTTCAGGTCGACATTTGGAAATAGGGGCATTGCAGATGTAATTGATTAAGATGAGGTCAGCAGGGTGGACCATAATCCAATAAGATGGGTGTCTTTATTAAAAGGGGAAATTTAGACACAGACACACACACACACAGAACATCACGTAAAGATGATGGCAAAAATTCAGGTGATGCGCCTACAAATCAAAGAATACCAGAGATTGTCAGGAAACCACCAGAAGCTGGTGAGAGGCACGAAAGAGATTCTTCCTCAGAGCCCTCAGAAGGAACCAACCCCACCAGCACCTTGATCTCAGACCTCTAGCCTCCGGAGCTGTGAGACAGTACACTTCTGTTGTCTCAGCCACCCAGTTTGTAGTTCTTTGTTACAGCAGCCCTAGCAAACTGATACACTTACTGAACACAATCTGTGTTTTAACAATATTCACCAGGTAATCATTTGCATATTAAAGTGTGAGAAACACTGGTAAGGGCAAACATCTTCACCTTTGCTCTATCTTATAAAACAAGAGAGGGAGGAAAGGAGGACAGGAGAAGGGAAAGAAGGAAGGGAGACAGAGAGGAAGGACAGGAGGGAGGGAGGGAAGGTAGTAAGGTAGGAAGACCCTAAAAGCACGAAAGAGATCAGATGCCTCAGTTAGAATGGAGTTTCTGGGGAAAAATTAACTTTTTCTCTGGACTATAAACTTTGCTATTACGTTTGCTGAACTATCTGTTAAAGACTGATTACTTGTTTTATATTAACTTGGTGTCTACAGTCCAAATTTTGGGAGGCAGGAGGGACATAAGTTACATGGTAACTTCAAATAAAGTCACCCCGTGAGCCCTTTCTGGCAAAACGAGTTCTGAATTAAGTTCAATGTGGGAAAACATGTTATTGATTTAAACCACAAGTAAAAGTTTCTTCCAAAGTACACATACATGTTTTCACGGGAAAAAAAAATAAACATATTTTAAAATCTCTCAAAACTGTCTTTTCTGTCTGAATCATGTTATCATTTCTGCCATGACCTAAATAATCAGCAGATTCGGAGGGTTGTGTAAGCTCTGTTTTGAAATGCTTTGACCACGTGTTGATGTTAGCAGAGCACCAGGTTAGTGCACGGCTAGGAGAAGGCCTTGAACACATTCCCAGTCTGTCCCTTCCTTGGTTTTTTCCCAGATATTAAAAACATTTGTAACTAATGTTCTGATCTGTGGGAAAAGACTGCTTAAAAGTGTCCTGTATTGTTAAGTTGAGAAGTCCAGTGCTTTTAAAAATTACATTTAAAGTATTTACAATTCATGAATTAAATATTAGGAAAGTCTTTTGTGAATGAGTATAAGGGATTTATCCTACCACTTTCATATGCTTTAAATTTGTTTCTAGTTTTCTAAGCTGACAATACCTCACACTATTCAAAATTCAAACAGTAGCAAAGAGTATGCAATGCAAAGCCTTCCCTCCAATTCTGACTTCCGGGAAGCAACCAACATCACCAGTTTCTTATGTTTTCACGTGGCCTGTTCCTTGATCTTGGCACAGAGCAAAGGACTAAAGGACTACATGGAAGCAACTGGACCCCCAGTGGTTCACCTGGTCACTCCACCATGTCACCGCCACATGAAGGCTGTAGTCACAGCAGACTTTGGGATCAGCCCAGCTTCGCCAGGTCTCGAAGGCCTCGATGAGGGAGTGGCCTTTGTGAGGAATGGCAAAATCAATGATCATGGTGGTGCCTCCTGCCAGGGCAGCCTGGAATCACAAAAGAGTTTCAACAGGTTAGCCATCAGTTTTCTACTGGAGTCATTTATCTCCTCGAACAACATGCATCTGCAAGCCCTTGGGCAAACTTGATGGGTCCAGGAAATTGCACAAAGATGCTGCCTGTTTAAAAGATCTAGAGACACATGGACAGATGTTCCATAAATTAAAGTTTGAAGTATTAAAAGAGCTGGAATTGCTTCTGCAAAAAGAATGACACGTCTGATGAAATGAAAATGGCTTTGACCAAAGAAAATAGTGAAGGCTGTAAAGTAAAACCAAAATGAAAAAACGGAGAAGATTCAAACATTTTTCTTCTCAAGAAAACATCATTGTACAATCCACTTCATTAGAATCAATCTTGGTGAACTGTATCTCTAACTACACTGTGTTCCACACAGAATCCTGGGAGACTCACGTGATTCCCACCTCACCTTCATTCCCCACAACCAACTGGTGACTCCTTAACCTTTCCTTAATTCTCAACTGTCCCCTCTAATCCATCTTCAATGCTCTGGTCTTAATGTCACCCCTCAGCTTGATCTTTATGTCCCCAGTTTTGCTCTTACTTCCTCCAGTGCAAACCCCTTTTTGCAATTAGGGGGAAATTCCAAAGCACAGATGTGACCCCTTGACTCCAAGACTTAAAACTGAATGCTTCTCACTGCCTCTGGAATAGCATTTAATCTTTTTTTAACATGATCTACAAGGCCTTGCACGATCTGCCTCCAAGCTTCTATTTTCCCTGGCATATTACACTATGTTACATTACAACTGGATTAAAAACTATTAAGTTATTAAATCACGTCTTTGACTAATTACTGACTTTGATTTTATTTAAACTAAGATTAAAAGATGGTTAAATGTGTTTTTAACTGCTGTGTTCAGACAATGTAGGTGAAAAAAAAAAAACATAGGCAGGGATATACTAGTGCACTGGTTAAGGGCAGCGACCAAAGAGGCTTATTGGTTCCAGGGCTCAGCTCAGATTCAGCATGTATCAGCTATGGTACTTTGCGCAATTCCTTAACCGCTTCCTTCCCTCCTTCCTTCCTCCTTCCCTTCCTTCCTTAATTCGTTCCTTCCTTCTTTCCTTGTACAGTATTGTTCTGTACATTCTGCACATTTGATCCCCAGAACTTATTCATCTTATAACCGGAAGTCTGTGTCCTTTGATCAACAGCTCTCCATTCCCCCCATGCGCCCCGTCCCCAGCCCCTGGCAACCACCATTCTACTCTTGGTTTCTCTGAGTTTGGCTTTTTTAGATTCCACATATAAGTGAGATCATATAATATTTGTGTTTCTCTGTCTGACTTACTTCACTTAGCACAATGTCCTCAAGGTCCATCCCCTTTGTCACAGATGGCAGGATTTCCCTCTTTCTGGATAATATTCCATGTATACATACACCATATTTCCTTTATCCACTCATTCGTAGACGGACACGTTAATTTATTTATATCTCGACTATTGTGAATAATCCTGCAATGAACATGGGAGTGTAGACAGCAATGTCTTAACCTCTGTGCGCCTTTGATTCCTAACCTGTAAAGTGAGGACAGTAATTGTACCTGCACCATAGGGTTGTTGGGAGGTTTAAATTGGGGTGACGTATATAAAGTGCTTAATACCGTGTTTGACTGATGGTAAGTGCTTCATAAGCTTCAGCCCACAATGAGTGATGAGCCTTTGCACCACTGCTTTAGAATCAGGCATTTCCCCACTTTTCCTACATTGACTCCTCTCACCACCAGAAACATGGTCATGGTACAACAAAGAAGGGAGTGCCACCAGCTTCCCTCCCAGGTCTGCACCCCTGTCACCTTCCCCCACCACTCACAGCCCCCCAGACATGCCGAGTGCTCCCAACGTCCCAGCTGCTACATTGGCTCCATTCTATCTCCTTGTTCTTGCTTACTTCAATGGATTTTTATTTTTCCTCAAGTCACTTGGTCCCACTCCAACTCTTTTTACTCTCAAAAATCTCACTATTTATACAGGATCCTGTACTTTATCTTTAGATAACAATTGCCTTATGCATGGCAAAACAATACATATTTGCATTTCTTAAGAAATCCCCATTGGTATAATGACAATACCAGAAAAAATTCCTCAGGCTCTATATTTTTATTTCAATGCAGATTAACCTTCTCACCTTCTTCCTTCTAAAATGTCTTCTCACAGAAATCCCTTGAGGCTGAAGGGCATTTTTCTAATAGAAAGTGCTGTTAAAGTGTTGGAAGAAAGTACTTTTTTAGTGTCTACTGAACTAGAAAATAAAGCTTAAAGAGCAATTCTTTCCAAATTCAATGTCTATCACATGCAGGATGTGGGGAAACTAAATACAGTGCTGGTAGAAATATAAATAAAATGATGCAGCCACTTTGGAAAATAGTTTGGCAGTTCCTCATAGAGTTACCATATGACCCATCAATTCCACTCCTAAGTACATACCCAAAAGAAATGAAAACATGTCCACACAAAAACCTGTACACAAATATTCAGAGCAGCATTATCCATAATAATCAAAAAGTGGAAACAACCCAAATGCCCATCTACTGATGAATGGATAAACAAAATGTGGTATATTCATACAATGGAGTATTATTTGGCCATAAAAAGGAATGAGGTTCTGATTCACCTGCTACAACTTGGATGAACCTTGAAAACATGATGCTAAGTGAAAGAATCCAGTCACAAAAGATCACATATCATATGATTCCATTTATATGGACTGTCCAGAAGAGATAAATCCATAGAGACAGTAAGTAGAATAGTGGTCTCCTGGAGCCAGGGGGCTTGGGGAAAGCTGGGGTGATAGCTAAAGGGTATGGGCTTCTTTCTGGGGAGATAAAAATGTTCCAAAATTGATTGTGGTGATGGTTGCACAGCTCTGTGAATATACTAAAGAACATTAAACTGTACACTCTAAATGGCTAACTGGTATTGTATATCAATTACATCTTAATAAAATTATTACCAAAAAAATGCCTACCCAAGTAAGCCATTACAGGGGGTGAGTGGGCTGTTACACACAATGCAATGAAAAGTCTTCTCTCCAATTCTGACTTCCAGGAAGCCACCAACATCACCAGTTTCTTGTGTTTTGACATTGCCCATTTCTTGATCTTGTACAGAGCAAGGACTAAGGGACTAAATGGAAGAAACTGGACCCCCCAGTGGTTCACCTGGTCACTCCACCATGTGACACACTAATAATCAGACACACACAAATAATCAGACGGTCTAGAGGGGGAGACAGAAACATGTGCAAACAATTATAATAAAATAATCAGATGGTAATAATAGGTAGCAAGTACACTTCCACAGTAAATGTGGTATAGGAATTGCTAAAGGGAAGTTAAAATTGCTAGGCTCCCTAGAAGAGGAAAAGACTCCTGGGAATTCAGAGGAAGGAAACAGATCAGAGGAAGCTGGGATTTGAATTAGCATTAGGACATAAATGTGCAGTTGCCAATAAGGATAATAGCATCTAACTTGTAGTGAGTGCTTATTATGTGCCAGGAACTATTCTGATGTTCTAAGTGCTTTCACCATCTCACGAGCTCTGCAGCAGGTCGTATTGTTAACCCCTTTTCAGAGCTGAGGAAACTGAGAACAGCACCATGAAATAACTCCCCACATCTCACAGCTAGAGAATAACAAAGGCAAGATTGGACCCAGGTCATTGGGCTCCAGAGCCAGGGCTTTCAGTAACAGTTGACAGCAGGGGGGAAACTCTGAGAAAAGGGTCCGTGAGGAAGCATCAGTAGAAAAGTGGTAAAGGGAAGAGAATCTACATGCAAAAGAGAAACAGACTCACAGATAGAGAACACAAACTTGTGGTTATCAAAGGAGAGAAGGAAGATGGGGAGGGACAAATTAGAAGTATGGGATTAAGAGATACAGACAACTATGTATAGAACAGATAAGCAACAGGGATACACTGTACAGCACAGGGAATTATACCCATTATCTTGTAATAGCCTATAATGGAGTATAATCTGCAAAAACAGTGACTCACTATGCTGTACACCTGACACCAACATACTACTGTAAACCAACTGTACTTTAAAAACAGAAGACTGGGACGTGTGAAGCAATGGTTCCCAGAAGAAGGCAAGGCAGTGGCTGGCTGTCTGCGGGGGTGACGGGAGTCCAGGAGCTGATTTTGACCGGAGTGACTGAGAGGTGGCGGAGGAGGGGACGGAGGAGGGCAGCCGATCTGGTCTTTGGAGGGGGCATGAATTCTGCGGAGAGCACCCCGGGCGTGGGGTGCTCGGGCGTATGTCCACTCTGTGTGTTTGCAGACAGAGAAACACAGCCCTGAGGCTGAAGAGCACTCAAACGCAGGAGAAAGATGTGGCAGCCACCTTGCAGAGGGTGCCAGACGGGTCCCAAGGTCAGGGGAAATAACCAGAGAGAGAGAGAAGCCACGGCAGCATGCTCCAGAACATACCAACCCTTAGCAAGAAAACAAAACAGGTCTGAGCCAGTGGCTGCTTCTGGGTGGAGTGACTGCAGATCCTTTTAATTTTCCTCTAGTTAAATTTTATTTTCAATAGTTGCTACATTTTCTATAACAAAGCCTAACTTTCAAAAGAAGAAAAAATAAAGATTTTACATATATGTGATACAAATCCAGGTATGCATGTATATGCCAGACAAATTAAGTAGCTCAACTTCGATGGGCCTCTTATGAGACTGAAGATGTGATGGTCAAACGGCCACTTTTTTTTTTTTTTTTTAAACTACAGCAAATTGAAATTCCTGGGACTATCATTTAAAAGCCCATAAATAAGGATTTATCACAAATGCTCAATCTCCCTGATGAACAGAAAAGGAGCAGCCATTTGCCTTCTTTGGTTTCTTCTTGTTCTGTTTCTCCTCCCTGATTTCCTCCTTCTCCTCACCCTCAAAATGGGAACAGATCTAGAAAAACTATAGTGCCAGGGACAGGATAGCCTGGGTCAATCCTAGGCAATGGATTGAAAACGGAACCTGTCTTTTTCCAAAGCCCTGGGGCTTTATCCAACCACCTGCCGCAGGGATCCTGGCTGCTACCCCGGGACCTGGCAAACAGAGGCCGGGCACTGTCAGCGCCCCAGCCTCCTTTGAACCTCTTTCTTCCTCCTGCCTCTTCGGTTCTCTCTGGTTACCCAGGGTCCCTTGGCTGCCCAAAGTTATCTCAAATCCCTGACTATTATTTCAAGATCTGAAATGTTCCCTTCTTTCCACTGGATCCAGGGAGCCACACGCCAGAGCTGCAGTTCTGTAATCCCAATTAGAGGGGACACCAGGAGGTGTGAAGGAGACCTGCCCCTCCCGGGAAGTATCTGCCACTTGAAAGAAGAGCTTGTTCAAATGCCCAGTCCTGGGTTAAGCATCTTACACACATTAGCTCATTGAATGAAGCCTTGCTATAGTCCTGAGAGGTAGAAATTGCTTTTCTTATTTTACAGTTGAGGATAATGAGGCTCAGAGAGGTCAAATGACTCTCCAGGGTCTCACAGCTGGTAAATTCTCACTGGGAACATGGAGGAGGATACAGCTTTGAGCAGGAGGTCTTACATTCAGCCTACTCTGGGCCCCAACCCTATGCAGGCCATTCCCCCTTATCCCATCTTCCATTTAGTGTGATCTGACTTCCAGCCTGTTGCCCCAGGTCATCAGTGAATCATTACTTGGAGAAAGGCATAGGTTGGTAAAATGAATCAAGCATTTAGGAAACCCAAAGCCATACCAAAACAAAACAAGTCCCATCAAATTATAAATTGTAAATTCACAAATGAGACGCAACTTCATTAAGCTCATGTGATGTTCGTCGCTGCGACAGCTGCCATTGAAATAATGCGCCCCTAAAAGAGTTATTACAAGGAAAGGCCCATATTAGTGCTTCCTGGCCTCCACACACTTGTTAGCCACGAGATAATTAACTTTATCCAGCAAACCAACTCATCAGAACATCTCATTCCTAGCTCACCTTGGATATTTTCAGTATTCATTGAATTGCTTTTAACATCAGATGCTTCTAGATTCACTTCACAAAATGTTCACCAGGATCAACATTTGAAGAATGAAGAGAGTTTAGGGGAGGGAGAGCCAGTAAAGGGTGAAAATTTCTTTCCTATTTTTATACAAAACCTAACTGTTTCCTTTGTATTTATTGCTGATTGACTTCTCCTTTATTTGTCAGTTAGCCAAACAAAATGCGTTTGCCTTTTCTAATCTTGGCTCATAAATCAGTTCTTTCGGCTCCTAATTACTTTGGCTGTTCTCCCTTGAAAACCTTCCAATTTGTCTAAAACCTTCTCTTGAGGGGAAAAGAGCATGTGCTGTCTTAGGTGAAAACGTGATAGAACATAAATTGGGATAAACTCTTAACCAACAGTGGGGTCATAATATGACAGAGCACAAGATTTTATTTAGGACTGTATTAGGTTGTAAATCATTATTGAAAGCATCCCAAGGATTTTCTTTCCTTTTATGGGGTCACTGAATTTTCATTTCTAAGCTCAACTGAGAACAAGTGACTGTTTCACTAAAATTTATCAGAGCACCTGCTCGACCCAAATAAAACAAAAAGAAAGCCAACAGTACATTTGAGCCTTAGGGAGAAAAACACGTGGCTGAATTTTCAGATTTCTCATAGTCACTAAGACTTATGAAAACAAACTTCATGATCCCAGTTTACGTTCCAACTCTAGAAGCATATCCAGCTTTGTAAAGATGTCCTCCACAGGGCCTCTCCACACTCCTTGCCTCCCCAAATGTGAAACATTAATCACACCATCATCTATCCCACTGTGCAAACCACAGACTCAAGAGGCACCCTTGACGTCTTC
This sequence comes from Physeter macrocephalus, assembly GCF_002837175.3. Lineage (NCBI taxonomy): Eukaryota > Metazoa > Chordata > Mammalia > Artiodactyla > Physeteridae > Physeter > Physeter macrocephalus. The sequence continues at coordinate 32,494,706 of NC_041228.1, read as the reverse complement.
CTGTTCCCTTCCCTACATCCCCAAATCCAATCCATCAGCAACCTATCCCCTGCCCTACCTACTCCATGAGTGTCCATACTTCCTGCATCTGCACCTCCGTTGCCCTGTGCAACCCTCATCTTCTGACTAGACTAGACCAGTTAGTCTGGGCCACTTCCAATCTGTTATGGACTTCCCTCTTCTCTCAGGATGAAGAAAACAGTTATTACACAGCCCATAAAGCCCTGAACGATCTGAGTTCCTTTCCACCTCAGAGAGACAAGTCACCCATACTCTTCTCTCCCTGTCCCCTCTTGACCTAGTCCAGTGACTCCTAACCCTGGCTGCACACTGACATGGTCTAGGGAACTTTTATCCTGTCCCCCAGAGATGCTGATTTAGCTGATGTAGCTTCATCTCCATATGCCCTGTGCCTGTTACAGTGCCTGGTACATAAATACTCTTTAAATGTTTAAGGAAGAAAGGAAGAGAGACCAATGAATTTCTCCCAGAAATTATGAGATGGAAGAATTAAGATGGTTCACTTTTCCAACAGCAAAGTGGGAAAGCTGCACAAGTTGCATATTCACGTGAGACTTCGTTTCTCAGAAATACTGCTAGCCCTGGCTGTGAGGTTTCTGAAATCCTTCTATGAAACTGTTACTGTAGAACGTAGACTCTGAGCACACTTGAAAGCTGAATGCTTAGTTTTGTCCCAAGCCCATTACCTAATCAGCGTTAACCAGGACTTCTAACAAAACAGAATTATAGTCTATTTCTATATCTATGCCTCCAATAATTTCCTGTTTTTAAGAAAAGATTATGGTTTGTTTTATTTTAAGCTTTTACGTGTGAACAGATCCTCAGGGCTCAGGAACTCATGACTATCACTAAAACATGACATTCTTCTATTAGATGCAATGAAACATAACAGAAAAATTGCAGTGTCCTCCCTCACCTGTTTTGTGACATCTGAAAAAAAGCACCAGACGGTGTTGAGGAGAAGGCTCTGGGGAGTGGCTGAGGCTCACGTATTGGAAATGCAGCCCAGCGATGCCAGCAATTATGAATGGTGACTAAGCACAAGGGAAAACGCCAGGTCAAAAACTGTCCACTCAAAAATAGTCACAAATTGTCCAAGTTAAGGCTACAAGTGCAAAAGTCCACTGTATATAATTTATTATTAAAGCCAAGATAAATTAGAACCCCATATACCTCCAGTCTGTCTGCCATTGCGAGCAAAGACCACTGTTTTCATCTCTATAACCCCAACCATAATGCCTGGCACGTAGTGGGTTTCCAAGAACTATTTGTTGACTGAATTCATGGAACATAACTATCAACTTGAAAATCCCTTAGCTTAAGTTTATTCCATATTAGATGGCAGTGACAAGGTCCAGAATGTGCCACTGTGGCCTAAAAATCATTTTGAGCTGCAGGCATTTGAGAATAGGCTTTTTTTCCTGAACTCCCTTACCTGCCTAAAAGCAGAGCTTTTCAAAAGAACTGAATTGTCATAAATGCCTTTCCAGGGAGATGATTCTTACCACCTGAGACTAGAAGCCTGCACTGCACCTAAACAGACCTCGTCATGAACTATCGTATCTCCATCTATTCCCCTAAGAACCCACTGGTCTTTCCTGAAAGTCATTTGTTTTTCCATAAGTGCCCTTCTTCCCCTCCCCTTCCCTTGTTAAGGTGATACAGAAGCCCCAAATTCTAACTGCCTCCTTGAAGCACATTTTTCTGTGAACTTGCACTGAATGTACATGAATTTTAAAAATCTATCTTTTCTCTTGTGAATCTGTCTTTTGTCAGTTTAATTTGTGGGCCCCCAGAAACTAAACATAGAGGTTAGAGGAAAATTTTTCTTTCCCTACAGCAACGTCAAGGAAACCTTGAATCCTGACTACCTCTGTCAGACACTGAAGGCATGCAGTCCAGATAAATGAGGGAGAAAACAAGCAGTGGAAGTGAAAAGCATGCAAAACTCAAGTATGAAAACTGAAAGAAGGCAAGTCCCAGATTCTGTAAAATTCAGTGAAAGGATTCCTAACACACAATACCTTCAATAGGGCCAAAGCCCTATTTAATATCAAGTGGTTTCAAATTAATCTTTGAGATGGTTTTATTTTCTTCCTCTGATGAGTGCCAAGATTAACGTTGTAATCAGTAAATAGCCACTGAAGGAAATCACAGAATTATACACTCTCACAGCTGGAACATGGAAGTTATTAACACAAGAATGTTCAAAGCTCAGCCTTACAAGCAATTAAAGAAATGCTTGTTTAAAAACATTAAGAAATTCTATGCTTTTCCTATTAAATTAGCACAGATTTTTAAAAAGTCAATATCCACAATTAGCTAGGATACAGCGAGATGTGAATTAGGATGTATTGCTGGGAGGGGGGCATAAATTGAAGGGCAATCTGGATGTATGTATGTGTTAGACTCCTTTAGGATGGATCTAACACTCACTGGCCCAGGCATTTCACCCTGAGGGGTGGTTTCTACGTCAATCATCAGGGACCTGAGTGATGAATTACGTCACAACATTGTTATGCACAAGCCAGAAAAGCTGGAAACCACCAAAATGTCCAACACGAACAAGACGAGAGTAGAGCTGTTAACAGTTGGGGAAACAGAGGATGAAAAATGGGTCGAGCACTTGAAGAGAAGGATAAACTTGGGCACTTGAAGTTTGAGGCGCCTGTGGGACATTCATTGTCAGATGGGCCGAAATGGAAGCCTGATGCAGAAGAGATACAAGACCAGAGAGAAAGATCTGGGACTCAGCCTCGGAGAAGTCAACAGGCCACAGAAATCACGTTCTCTGACAACAGTGAAGGCCGCGGGGGAAAGGTTTAATGAACAAGGCTGATTCCAAAGTGTATGCACCATTTAGTAGGAGGAAGAATGTTTACATGTGCCCCAAAAAAGAAAAATCTGAAAGGAAAATGTTAAAAGCAAAATGTTGAAATTATAGATGATTTAGATATTATTTTTCTTTATACTCTTCTGTATTTTCCTTTAAAAAAAAAGCAGTGTCTTCATTCAACTATGTATGATAAGCGAATATAATGCTCCAGCATTTTCCTGAATGATAAATATATGTATTTTTCATTACTTAAAAAAAAAAAGTAATCCGAGATGTTCTAACTATTGCCTTGTTTTACAGATATGGAAATGCTGACAACACCAGTAGAGGAAGTGACTTGCCCAGGGTCATGCAGTCAGCATGCACAGCTTCTGAAAACCATCCTGGAGCTCCAGCAAGAAACAGAAAAAGGGAGTTGGTTTGTAACCAAGCTCTCTGAATCACAGCTCTTCTACCAGGTGAGGAAGCTCTATAAATACAACCATAAGTATGTGCTTAATCATATACCTTCCACTGCCTTATTATAAGTAATCATCTCCATGGCATTTTACCAAAATGTTCCAGAGCAAAGTATAATTTTCTCTCTTGATAATTTTGAGTACTTTTTGCCCTTTACAAAAAAAGTGTTCTGCATTTTCTCAATTAAAAAAAAAAAGATCCTTTTGCCAGCTACTGACGCTGCCAGGTTTTTAATGTAAGTCCACCCACTCCAGGCTGTATCTATGTCTGAATACAAATACATATATTTGAAGACTGGCCAGGTTCTTTTAATTCATTCTCTTATCACAGGATGTAGTAAAAGCAAAGTCATATTTCCTTCAAGTTTATCTAATTTTTAATACCCATTTGAATAAAAAAATCCCATTGTCTTTCACGATGGATACTGAATTACTGGAAGACCACTGTACATCTAGTCTAGACCAACAAAATGAAATATGATTTCTTTAAAGCAGAATGCTATTTCCATTACTTACATCAGATGGAAAGCTTTTACCTGTAATTAAGTAAATCAATTATAAGCTTTAAACCTACCTCTGACATGAATTAGATTTCCAAAATATGTAACCTTTGGTTGACCTATATTTCATTTTTAAAACCGGGGTCCATCACAATCTAGTGATCAATACATAGAACACCACAAATAGTATCCCTTCTGTTTGTCAGATATTATAAATGATTAGCATTATGCTTGCAGGAAGCACACAGCTGTTGGTCTAACCTTTTGGGGCCCATCTCCTGAAAGCATGATATATCGTTCTTACTTTATGGCTTTCTGTACTTAAGGTACCCATTTCTGTAGACTTCGGGATGATGTGGCTAAAAATGCATGTATAAATGTCTCACAAACCCACACCGTGAGATGTATATTTATTTTGACAACCTTAACTGCCTCCAGTGTCGGGAAGGTAAAGAAGGGCTAGTGTATTTCTGAAAGATGACTTTGCTCTGTCTTTGACAAAAGACATCTCACAGTAACACACACCTTACATTTACAGCTTTTTCATCTACCTACTGCCATTGTGACGAATCTAAACATTAGACTTTTTTTCAATCATCATTTCAGAAAGGAAGAGAACCTAGTAGGTAAGAGCTCTAGGGATGGCAGGCAGTCCTGAATTTGAAGAGCCACTCTGCCACTTACCAGGTGTGCGACCTTGGGCAAGTGACTTAAGTTTCAGTTTCTTCAATTGTGAAGAGTAGACAGTGGAACCTGGGATCGTTGGAAGACAATGCACAGCTTAGCACAGTGTCTAGTACATAGCACGGACTTGATAAAGTAAATGTTACTTAACAGTATTCATAAGATGTTTTTCAAGTTTGGTATATAATATGACGAGCATTTACAAAAGACTTCTTTGTCCCTGTCTCCCCAAACCAGAAACTCCAATCAACATTGCCTTGGGAATTATCGTGAAGACTCTAGAAAAGAGGACAAAATAACTCCACAATGCCTTTCTTTCAGAACTCAGGCCAATACGTTAATGCTCATGTTTATCTGTATTTACCTGGCTGGTTCCATTTTACGGAGCCTCATCTGTTTGTGGGATGGGGATGTCCTGGGATTCAACCAACCAATTTTGCAACTTAGCCCTTTTGTAAGTACTGTTTAATGTTCCAGGTGAATTTAGTCTTTGCTAAATCTTTGACCTTATCTTGGACCATATCATTTTCTGCTTGTGATCCTAAGCTCATGAAAAACATGTTTTCCTTTAATGTTTTCACAACCTTTAAGTACATAAACACCTAGAGAATCAACTGGTGAGTAAGTTCTTTCAAATGGTGAGAACAGACTATATATAATATGCTACAAAAACCTGCCTTCTAAGTATGGAATCGTAAATCTCTCCACACTGGAATCCCAGAATGGACAAGAACAGAGAGAAAACTAAGAACCACCTCCCAGGGTCTTGGGGCATGCACAGATAAGAGAATGAGAAGGAATGTCCTGTCCTGGCAACATTCTAACCCCTCTTCTTGGCTGCTTCATCTGAAACCCTGATCAGAGAAAGGGAAATAATGAGGGGGGATAATGCTAGTGGGCCTGGTGACTGATGGTCAGCCATTGCAGCAGGTCCCCACTTGGCAAATGGGGGTGTCAATGGAATGCCCTGCCATCAGCAATGCACTTAGTGAATGACGAGTCTGTGATAACAGAAAGTGCATGTACTATAACTGAATACAACAGGTTACAAAACTTGTATAATACAGGTACACACATTCATACACACATGCACAATACCACCTCAATTATGTAAAATAAAGCATATGAAAACCATAAAGACAATACACCAAAACATTGGTTGTCACTGACTGGGAGATTATGGGTAATACTTTTCCTCTTTCTACTTTCCTATTATTTTTTTCCAATTGTCTATAATCGTGTATTGCTTGGATATCTAAAAAACGTATTTTAAATGTCAACATAAATTCATTGAAATTTAGCAAATTTCACGTTTTTTAGCAAGAGAGAAAAATGAATACTCTTCACAACAGATAACGATCCTTCCTACAAACGACCTTGACCATTGTCCTGATGATAAACGTTGATAATTAGTCACTAGGAGGACACTTTGCAAATGTTGGCGTCAGCAGCCTGCCCCAGACCCCTCTCTCTGGGTCAGACGGTTCTTTTTCCTGTGAAACATTCTGGTCTATCCTAGAGGACTGGGGAACGTGGAAGGAGAGAGATGTAGGGAGAGTAAAACTGTTAGAAATCGGTTGGGTAACGCAGATATCCTCAAAACTGCTCTGAAAGTGTTTGCAGCCTGTACCTGCACTAAACAGCCCGATCTGTTTCACACACACCAGGGCGTGGCCCACCAGGAAAAACCCACGCATCCGTGAGTGACAGCTTAGACCTTAAGGGTATAGATACTTCCACTTTGAAAGGAGCCGTTTCTCCCACCACATCCCCAAACGCAAGCCTCAAGGAGGGTGTAGGTTTGGCTCCAGCCAAAGTGCTGCGGGCAGTTTTAACTTTATGTTCCTGTACGGCTGCCCTGTTCATCTCCTGATCTTGGTTTCGGGAGCTCTGAAGATCCGTTTAAGGTTCTTTTCATAGACTGAGCCTCTAGGCCTTTGTGTCTCGAGAAACCCAAGCCTCCCTCATCTGGGGACCTGTGATCTGATCCTCCTACACCATCAGTAAAGATGCAGGTGCTCAAACAGCAAGAATCAGGGTCTGTGTTTAATGTCCCCGGGGCAAGCACGTCGGAGAAGTGGTGGGGACAGGTTAAGTGCGAGTGTTGGGAGACCATTTCTGCAACAGTTCTCTTGGAAACCCTTGTCCGCGGCGTCCTTTTTCGGCTGGTGGGTGGAGGCAAAGACTGTGGACGCGTGGGCTCATCACTATCACCCTCCGCGCACTGCCAGCGTTTGAGTGACGGCAGTAACTTCCAGGTGAATGGATTTTTCACTCGGTTTGGGCTGGGGATGGATGATGGGGACAACGGCTGGGAGTGTCGACTTAAAAGAGTCTATCGATTTTATGGAGGACTTGTGGACTTCCACCGAACACCCAGTGAAAAAGAGGGGTTCGGGGGGAGGAGTGCAGAGAAACGAGGGTGCGGGAATAGGCTGCCGTAAACCTGCCAATTACCCGAAGAGAGTAGGGGACGCCCGGCTTGGCCAAAGCCGGGCTGATGCCACCGAGGAGAGCCCCCTAGAAGAAGGAAGCTCCGCGTGGGCGCCTTGACCCAGCTCGGGTCTCCGCGGCTCGCTCCCGCCCCCCCAGCCCTCCGCGCGGCGCCGGCGCGAGCCGGCCCAGCCAGACCCCGGGGGGGAGGGGTGGGCAGCCTCAGAGGCGGCCGAGGACTCGGCGGGCGTCCCGGGGTGCAGGGCGCGGCGAGGCGGGTACCTTGGTGCCCTGGTAGAAGTCGTCCACGGACCGCGAGCCCATGAAGGGGAACTGCATGTGCGTGTGCGTGTCGATGCCGCCGGGCAAGACCAGCTTGCCGGCGGCGTCTAGGACCCGCAGCCCGGCCGGCGCGTTCCCGGGCGGCAGCAGGTCGCGCCCCAGCGCCCGCACCACGCCGTCCTCCACCAGCACGTCGGCCACCTGCGAGGAGTCGTCGTTGACCACGCGGCCCCCGCGGATCAGGAGCCGCGACGGCGCCGCCATGGCGAGGGGCGCACGCGCTGCGGGCCACCCTCCTTCCCGGGTCACGGGGCGGACGCTCGGGCCGGCTCCGGGTTTAACAAGGACCAGCTGCGAGGGGGTGGGCGTGGAGCGGCTCCACCCCCGGCGCTGGGCCTGCGCGAAAGGCTGGGGCGGACCCCGAGGTCAGCGGGCTTCAGACCTGAAAGTTCTGCCGCCCTGAATCCAGGTGTACGTCCAGACCCTGGATGTACACCGAGATTTTTCCCTTCCAGTCATTGGAAGGGAAAAATCTTGGAGGTAGTTTTAAAGACGAGGGACGTTTGTTTTCCTTTCTAAGAAAAGGCACTTTGGGGAAAAAAATCCACCTCATTTCTTCCGTTTATGAGGAGTGTGTCTGTACCAAAACGCAGAGAGACAGGCAGAGAGCGAGAGGAAGGGAGGGAGACAGACAGACGGACACCACCGGCAACAATGAAAATACCCACGCCCCGAAGAACCACTTGATCTGGATTGCCTTTTAAATATTCTTAACTATGCGAGGAGCAAAGATAAATGACATTCTCGTCCTCAGGGAGCTAAGAGCCAACAGTGACACACATACATATTTCGATGGACAACAATATATAAACCAGAAAATTCTACCTTCGAGAGAGGCTAAAGATACGAGTTTAGAGGCAAGGGGGAGTTTATTTCTGCCTTGAAGGAAATTAGATATGGAAGATTCACAAAGAGGTATTTGAACTAGGACACAGAGGACATGGACATGGAGAGGTGAGGGCTGGGAAGAGAGATGATGTTCTGGGTGAAGGAACAGGCTGGATAAAGGCACTGAGAAGGTGATGCTGGACTTGAGTCCCGGAGGGAGTAAAAGACAACAAGGGAGTAGTCCTGTGAACAGAGCCGACACAGAGAACAGGAAGGAGAGATGGAGAGGGACTGGGTTCTCATGACACCGTTGGTGCTCCTGAAACCAACCATGCCTGATGTCCCCTCTTTGAGACTCTCCAGTGTTTGCTTCAGCTGGTTTACTTTGGTTCTTTTGTCATTTTCAGCCATCATCTCACAGAGGATGGGAAGGTACTTCGAGTTTGGGGAGTAGGTGGTCACATGTGACCTCGGAGAGATGGCATTTTTAATAGTGGAATGCAAAGTGTTAATTATTATCAAATTTCCTCAAGTCTCAGATCACACAAACCTCAAAATGATTAAAAATTAGGAAACATCAATAAAGTGCCATAGATTTGGCTGTCAAGCCAGGAACAAGAAGCCCAAGAAGGTTATGCAATTATTGTCAAAAGACCATTGTGTAAAGGTGAAAAGAAGAATAATAAATATGCAACTCTGCCAAGCTCCACACATAACAGCACTCTAGGAAAGTAAGATTGGGGCTCAGGGTGGTTGTGACATCCTTTCTGAAGCTCAGATGATGATTTCAAAGGTTTCTTTATCTCAGACACTTTATTTCACAAAATGCCCTGTAACACAATGCAGCGTAAACTCTCCACGTTTAATTAACCCAAACTTGATCAGAAAAGGGGATTTGTAGAATGTCACTGAAGTAGGAGGAAATAGCTCATCGAGATTCACTGACCGCACAGAAGAGAGTGTTGGGTAAGTTTAAGGAGAAAAGCCAGCTCGCAGAAGGTGTCTTGCCCCTCTCTGGCCACCACTGTCCAGACGCCGGGCATGTCTAGATGCCGGATGTCGTCCACCAGCTTGCCGGGTGGGAGGCGAGCAAACGTGCTCAGAGGGCAAGCTTGTCCTCAGAGACCCCTCACCTCCCTTTTCTCTGCCCTACTCAGCCACCTCTGCACCTAGACACACGGGCCCTCAGTGGGCATGAAACAAGTAATCCTAGACACGATGATCTTGGCACTGGAGGAAGGCGGATAGCAAGACTCCTGCTGCTTTGCCTTCTTCTTGCTGGAGAAAGAATCAGTTTGATTGACTAACATACCAAAGTGTGTCTGAGGACCCATTACTCCTTAGAGGACTCATTTTAAAGGAGGGCTACAAAGGTTGTGAAAGCTTAACCCACAGAAACATATCTACTTTGAAGTGTAGGTGAGAGCAATTCGAAAGCAAGGCCTTCCCAGCCCTGACTGATGGTCTAAAGGGATAGAAAGGCAGAGCAGAAAAGGGTGACTTCCTTCACCGAGCGGCTCAGGGTTTTGGGGAAACAAATCCACGGGGCCCGGGTGTATTTAAGTCCTCCGCAGCCCTGGAGTCAGTGAGTTTGCTTTCCCTACTCTCCTAACCCACCCCTACCCCTACTCTAGGCCCCTGTGGCTACGAGGGGATTTCAGGGTATTGTTTCCTCTGGAGGAAAAGCTGTCCACGGGGCAGAAAGAGCAGACAACGAGGGTGTGTGAGCCAGAGTGAGCAAGGAGAGAGGGGGCAGAGCCGGGCGTCTCCAATACGCCCCAGCTGGGGGCTGGGGGCAGCCCCAGTCCTCTGGCCCTCGCTGGGATCAAAGTCCCTGGCAGGGTGATGAGGTTATACCTGAATCAGCGACAGAAGAGGCGGGTAAGCAACGTGGATGGGAATTAGGAGCCTAATCCTGGCTCTGATGCAAGCTTCTGGTGTGAGTCTGGGCAAGCCACCGACTCTTAGGGCCTCTTATCTCCTCAACTGAAAAACGACGAGCTAAGTTGACGAGAGCTTGTAAGACCCAGCCTTTGCACTTTTAAAAGTCTTGTGATTCTGTGAACAGGGACAAGACGCCCATCCACGGAGTGCCTGGCATAGTCCTAGAGTTAAACTCTTCTCAGGTCTAGATAAGTGAACTGGAGACCAAGAAGGACTTGCCTTCTAGATTTGGGGCTCTTTTATTTCTGGTCCCTCCGCTGAGGCAGAGGGGACGTGCTTGGAAAGGGTGCCAAGCACAGAGTGTATATCCAGATGTAGGTCATCGGGGGACGAGGCTCGGTGGCACCTTTCCGTCCTGAGCAGGGACAACATCTTTCTCTCCGGCAGCCGGAAGTGGTCTCTGTAGGACCAGAGAGAGGAAGCTGGCCACTGCACAACTCCAGAGGGCACTCTTCCCTGAACCTCCCAGGCAGAAAGAGGAAATAATAGCCCTGAATAACAATACCAGTAGCGGGGGGTAAGTTTCACTGAGTACTTGAATCAAGTCAGTACTGGGCCAAATGCTTCACATGCCTTACTTTACTTCGTCCTCCACAACACCTCTTTGAGCGAAATACTCTTTCCCTGTTTAACAGATGAGCCTTTTGAGGTAAAATGACCTGCTCAAGGTCACCTAACAGTAAATGCTGGAGGTAAGCCCTTCATTCTGGAACCTGTAATTTACTCATTATGTGAGTCCAAACTCTAAAGCCAGGTTCAAATCCTGGCTGCATTTGGGCCTCAGGTTACGTAAATGGATGAGCATAAACCCGGAATGAACTCCTACATCCATCACTCTTTATACCTCTAGCACTTCTGACATGGGGCTGCAAAGCTGCTTCAGATTGTTATCTAAATATTGGGGAGCTGGTCTATGCTTTTGCTCAGATAACTAATGTCATGAGGGTTTAAAAAAAGTGCTCCATCCTGTAACAAATTAACAAATTTAGTGAGTCCAGATCTAATATACCAATACTGACCTGCCTTGGGGGAAAACTTTCAGGACCTGCCACCTAGATAATCCAGGATGATCTCTTCATTTCAATAAATCCTTAACTTTGCCACATCTGCGAAGTCCCTTTTGCCATGTAAGGTAACATTCCCAGGTTCCAGGGACTAGAAAGATATCTGGGTATCTTCGGGCCCCGTAATTCAGCCTATGACAGTGCCTATCATTGTCCCCCTTGAACAAAAAGACGCTGCTTTCTCAAGGGATGGCCTAGGAGCATCAGGCTCGGCTCAAAGGTTTCTTCTGCCCTTTCTGTCAGCAGCACTAACGTATGCTTCCAGAAACTCTCTTGCCCCTTGACCTCCTTCATACTGTGCCACGGTTTCCAAGTTATTTTGAGCTTTCCTAGCAAAATATATTTCAGCAGTAAAATAATAATTAAGGAAATAGAGGAAGTGCCCTCTTGATTAGAAAGAATGTAATAAAGTAAAATTAAAAAGCTTGTACTTCGGAGCCAAATTGATCTAGATTTGAGTTCTGGTTTTATCACCTAGTTGCGGCGAGCGGGGGCTACTCTTCGTTGCTGTGCACGGGCTTCTCATTGCGGTGGCTTCTCCTGTTGTGGAGCACGGGCTCTAGGTGTGTGGGCTTCAGTAGTTGCAGCATGTGGGCTCAGAAGTTGCGGCACGCAGGCCCTAGAGAATTCAGGCTTCAGTAGTTGTGGTGCGTGGGCTTAGTTGCTCTGCGGCATGTGGGATCTTCCTGGCCCAGGGATTGAACCCATGTCCCCTGCATTGGCAGGTGGATTCTTAACCACTGTGCCACCAGGGAAGTCTGCATCTGTGGAATCTTGGTTAAGTTTCTTAATGGTTCTAAGTCTCTTGGGTTTTTTTTTTTCTTTTTTGGGGTTTGCTGTTTTCTTTTGTCTGTTTGTTTTGTTTTGTCGTTCATTTTTTGAATAGTGGTAGCAACCCATTAAGGGCTGTACACTTTAAATGAGATAATTCATGTAAAGCCCATAGCATAGTGCTTGTTAGATATTATTTTTAGCAAAACCAACTGTTTCATTTCTCTATTCTAGCATTTTCTTATTAATAGTTTCACTTTTTAAAATGTGAGATCCACAAGCTTATGAAATTATTTTACTGATCTTGAGAAGAATTTTTTCCAGCTTTATGGAGATGTAATTGACATATAACACTGTGTAAGTTTAAGGGGTACATGTAATAATTTGATATATGCATATATTGTGAAACGTTTACCACAATAAGGTGAGTTAACACATCCATCACCTCACATAGTTACAACTTTGTGTACGTGTGTGTGGTGAGAATATTTAAAATTTGCTCTTTCAGCAACTTTCAAGTATGCAACACAGTATTTTTAACTCTAGTCACCAAGCTGTATGTTAAGACCCCAGAACTTATTCATCTTATAATTGGAAGTTTGTACCTTTTGACCACCTTCACTCATTTACAGCCCTGCCCATGACAATCACTAAACTGTTCTCTGTTTCTGAGTCTGGTTTTGTTAGATTCCACATATGAGTGAGATCATGTGGTATTTGTCTTTCTCTGACCTGTTTCACTATAAGCATGATATCCGCACCGTCCATCCACGTCATTGCAAATGGAAGGATTTCCTTCATTTTTTTCTGAATAATATTCCATTTGTTGACCTGAAACAAATAGACTGCCAGATATTTCTCCAGCAAAGATGGGTTTATTTGGGATCAGCAAAGGATTGCAATTTGGGGTCTCCAGCCATGGCAAGCCACAGGGCAAAGGAAGGAGCAGGCTTTAATAGAGGGAAAAAGAAGCTGGGAGGGCTACAGTAAACAAAGAGTCCATGGCTCTTCATTGGCTGAGTCCTTGCCAGGAATGAGGAGGAGTCATTCTTCCTGCAGGGCTCTGCTATGGGTGCAGGAGGTGAGAGCTCCCCCTCTGGTCTCCCAGTTCTATTTGATCGAGGTTTCTGTTTATTAATTTTACACACACACACACACACACACACACACACACACTATATATATATACACACATATGCCACATTTTTATCCATTCATGTGTTAATGGACACGTTTATGTCTTGGCTATTGGAAACAATGCTGCAATGAACATGAGAGTGCAGAAACCACCATCTCTGAGATTTCATTTTGAGAAAGTTTTATTTTTTTAAGAGTCAAGAGTAAACCATTAAAAAAACTTACTTGGACTTTGCTACATAGACCAAAGAGGGTTCGAATATGCATTTTATATATTTAATTTCTTAACAAAAATTAAAGCACATAGAGCAAAATCCATCTTTTCAAGTGTACAGTACTATGAATTCTGACAGAAACACGCAGTCATGTAACCACCACCACAATCAAGATAGAAAATGTTTCCATCACTCCGAGAAGTTTCCGGGAGCCCCTTTGCAGTCAATCCTCTTCCCCCAGCCCTGGCCCCTGGCAACCACTGATCTTCTTTCAGTCTTTTGTATTTTGTTGACTTGAGACATGGAAACAAAGTAAGTTGCAGGGTATCTTCTGGAGAGTTCAACTTCGGTTCTGCAACTTAGTAAAACTCTTCCTCCGCCCTGCTGTTGATGCTGTCAAGGTCTAAAGCTAAAAAGATTCAGAGGCGGACCTTACCAGGATTTACCTCAACTTTTCCAGGAATCCTGGGAGGTCCTGGGCGTGACCACAGTTGGGGCTGAAGCAGGGACAGCAGGTGCGGTTCTGGAGCCCTCATGACACTGTTTACAGTTATGTAGACAGGACAGTGTCAGAGACTGATGCCCCAGATGTTGGAGGCATCAGTGTAAAAGGAAGACCTTAAGATACAGAGAGACAGTAGTCAAGGTGCTGCCCCTTTTACCTGCCCTTGTCCCACCTGGGCCCACACCCTCTGAATTAGAAGCTTTCTGTCTCTGCACTGTCTGTGCCATCTCATTTTACACTTTATTTCTCTAATATAACTGGAAGGGACTAGATTTGTATATCTTCCTTCTTTATTAAAACTTTTGTTCATCTTCAACAAATACGTCTTGGGAGAAACTTACTGTTCTGCTTGCTGTGAGAGGTATTTAGTATTAGACAAGGCAAGCACAGTGAAAATGTGATTTAAGGTCAAGGATAATACCAACTACCCATCTGTAACTGTACTTAAGGGCACTAATCTGTGAGCTTCTGGCAAATGAAAACTGCATGGTATTTATTTTTGTATTCAAAGACCTATCACAGACCATGGTGACGTCCAAGAAGAGTTCACTGTGTACCGGATGTACTTCATTTCTAATCCTCAGAACAAATCTGTGGGGTAGGTCTTATCCTCTCAAACATCAGCAGAAGCTTCAGGAAGTGCCTTTCTCATTGGGATTGGAAGCAGTATGACTCTTTGCTGTATTATATTTTCACATTGCAAGGATGTGGAGAAATTGAAAGCCTCATACATTGCTGGTAGGAATGAAATGGTGCAGTTACAGTGGAAAGTGGTTTGGCAGTGCCTCAAAAGTTAAATAGAGTTACCCTATGACCCAGAAATTCTACTCCTAGGTATATACCCAAAAACTTGTACATGAATGTTTAGAGTAGCATTATTCTTAATAGTCAGAAAGTAGAAATAACTCAAACATACATCATTTGGTAAATGGGTAAACAAAGTGTGATATATCTAGTACCGTGGTTGGTTCTCAGGAAGTACTCAAAACGTGGATGCTTATTTTCACTCCAAATCTAGGAAAAGGTTACGAAGAATTGCTTTGTGCATTGGCTAACATCTCTAATGGCAACTCATGAGCTAGAGAAATGGAAATTATGTTGTATGGTGAAATCTCCATGGAAAACAGCAATAATGTAAGTTCCAACCCAAGGAAGGTAATAAGAACCCAGTGAAGTTGAAATTCACACAATGCACAATAACACAGTCTATATTTAAGGTAAGTAAAAACTAAATCTAAAAGCCAAATTAGATAAGGAATTTCTATGTTCCTTGAAATCAGAGCTCAGCAGATGAAATATAAATATTCAAGTGAAATTTGATACTGTAGTGAAATTGAGAAAAGTTAATGAATATTGTTTGTGTTACTATAATTTTTTTAATAGAAATAACTTCTCTGTATTTCTTTTATTTATACTCGCTCAACATATGTTATGAAGTCCACAGCGTGTAGCCACATCTTTCTTGGTCTGGGGCTCTATGGAAGTTCACAATTTTGGCCTTTTTATAATAAAATAAAGACGTCTGTGCCAAGATGCCACTCTACTTTTGTTGAGTGAATCTCCTTTTCATTGAGATACAGCCGTAAGTTGCCCTGTAATCAAGAAAACAGGAATATGATTACTATAAGAAATATGCTCTTAAAGAAAGCTCTACTAATATACAAAATGCATAACACTCAGTGGAGGGGAGCTCGAAAAAAAGGTCATTTTTATTTGAAAATGAGTCTGTAATAATCACAATTAAAATTTATTTCAACCTCTTATTTCTTTCTTTAGTTTAATCCTTACAGTAACCCTTAAGCCTGGATGTTAGCCCATTTTCCAGATGACACAACGAGGCTTAGTGAGATCAAGTGATTTATTCAGTTATAAAACTCCTAAAGTAGCAGAGCCAGGAGTCAAACTGTGATGTGTCTGACTTCTAAGTCCATGCTTTCCCACCACACTCTACTCTTTCTCCTTAGTAAAGCTTACGTAGCCCTTTTTTGGAGGACATTAAGCTTCTGTGGGCTTTAGCCTCCCTCCAGCACGTGGGAAATCCACTCCAATTGACATCTCAGTATCATTACTTGAAATGACTCCGTAAATTCCTTTCAAGGTACTTCATGATCAGTTAAACCATCTGTGCCCTAGATTAGCATAGGGCAACTTAGTCTTGTCATGTTCTAGCACCGGTTTCTAAATTTTATTAACTCTCAAAACCCCCTGTTCAGATGAAATCTTATGGGAAAGCCCAAGACATAAACAGAGTTGCTGCTGGAAGAGAGAAGGGTGAGCAGTGCATTGATATAACCTGACCATCATCAGCTGTAGCCACACTTATCGTTTACCGAGCACTCACGCTGCACTGAACTGTCACTATTTTAACTCACTAAATCCTCATTAACTCTCATTTAATTCTCCTAACCACTATTGTGATTCCCAACTTAAGAACCCGCCCATGAGTTAGGCATGTCTTACTCCGTGGGTGACGGAGAAGCCTGCCACCCCTGCTTCATGGAACTGGGAGGTTAAGGGAGCCAATCCAAGGCTGGTGCAGTTGCTCAGACACATCAGGCTTCTTTTATCCTTTCCCCAAACCCTTAAAATGAGGCTTCTCTCCCCCTCTGGATGTTGAGGATGCACATTTGCTACAATGGAAGAACTAAGGGATCTAAAAATTACTAGGTTCTAGGAGACCTGTGAAGACTTTTCTCCAGATTCAGTCACTGTGGTAATTTCCTCAGGCCCCAAGCGCAGCACGATCCTGTTTCCTGGGTCTTGGAGCTCCCTTCAACTCATCACAAGTGGGCTGCTACTGTTTTTTTTTCCCCCTTTTCTTGCTCCCCTTTTGACTTTGAGCTGCCGGTTCACTTCCATGATGATCCCGGGGGAGTGGCTGCATTCAGAAGCACCTGGGAAGCACATCTTCATGATCTTTGGAAACCATGAATCATTTTGGACTCTTCACATACAAGATCTGATTTAATTCAAGCTTCAGAGATGTTCTCTGTTTAACATTCAGACAATGACAATAATAGCAAAGATGTAGTCCTTACAATGAGCCAGGCACTGCTCCAAGAGCTTTACATACATTAATTTAATCTTCCAACAGCCCTATTATCCCCATTTATAGGTGAAGAACTTAAGTACAAAGTGATTAAGAGACGTGTTGAAGATTGCATGATAGGAAGGAGCAGGACAGGCAATGTGGCTCCATTGTTTTTATCCACGATGTTGCCTCTAATAAATTTAAAAATATTTTACAGGTGATGATAACATGTTGAAATAAACTTAGTTGAAAAATAACTGCTAATTGTTAACATTCATCAAACGCCTAAACATGCTTATCTAAATTTGCATCAATGCTATGATTTCTCATTCAAATATGATAAGGCAAATTGTGTTTCTAATCAACTAAGATATGCACAATTAATGTACGTGACGTGACAGAGGAGCTAATTTGATAACCTTTTAGCAAATGAGCTTCTTACTGGGACTGTAGCACTGTTTTTCTGCTTAAAATATTAATTCTGGCAACTTGGTGTTTCTTAAGTATCAGGTACTGTCCTGGGGTAGATTACAGATGTCACAGATTCTCTGCTACATCTACTATGGAGAGTGGAGTGTGCTTCTCTTTCTATGGAATCTGGGTTGGACTGAGTGATTCGTTTGACCAACAGAATGTGGCATAAGTGACATTTTGGGCCTTCGGAGACTAGCTCATAAGAAGCTTCTGCAGAGATGTCTATCAATTTTTAAACAAGGGCCCACTTGAGTAAAATGAGTCCTATCAAGTTGCTGTCATCTTCTGCCTGGAATTCAGCAGGGTGAGAAGGAATGGCCAAGCAGCTTGAATGGAGAGCAGCAGGCAGGTCACCGCTGCCAGCATTACTGGGTCTGTGGTAGGGACTCGATAAACACCTTGTGAATTCAATCTGCTCGTTCTTCCTTTATTCTTTTAACCTGTCGTATGCATTTATTTCCAGCTTAACGGTGGATGCCGGTGGTAAGCAGTAGTAGCAGCCAAACCTCCAACAGCTTGTTGGAAGACTCCCCTCATCACGTGCTTATGTTCTCAGTCCTAGTGAGTGACACGAGCTGAGGCAGGGCTGTTGCCCCCAGAGCTCGTCTGACACAGCCCCTTGGTTCCCCCTCTCTTTCTTTACACCAACACTGGAGCTCTGACAGACAGACGGATAAGACAAGACAAAATACAGGAGGGAAGATCTAAATGATACATGATAAACCTGAGTAATAGCTGTTAAAATCTATATCCTGTAAACAGAGAATAAACTTTTTTAAAGTGATCCTGGAATATTTTAAAATTAAGAAAAGACAATAAACTCCCCACAGTAAATATAATACACGTAACATTCTCTGATCCTGATGCCAAAACATAACAACTGATAAAAGAATCAGAAAACAAAACCACCACCCACACCAGACTGCCATTATCTGGGGGAAAAAAAACAGCAAAGAAAAAGGGAAAAAGCCTTCTTTCATACAACTTGTCGGTTAAGGAGGAAATAAAAACTGAAACTTCAGAACACCTAGAATATAACAGTAATGACAACACTAGTTCACCTAAGTGCTTCAGCTTAAGCAGTACTCAAGTCCACACCTTAAATCTCATATTAATAATTAAGAAAAAATAAAAATGATTAAACTGAATGCGAACTCAAGGAGTTAGAAAAAAAACAACAGAAGAGACTAAGGAAAGCAAAAAGTAGGAAATTTAAGGAAATCAATTATTGGAAAACAGAAAAATAACAGAAGAGATGTTCAAAGCATACCACTTGGGGGAAACAAGCAAACAAAAACAACAACTAAACAGGTCAACCATTAGCTATCTTAATTAAGAAAACAAGGCAGCAAGCATAATACATAATAAGGGGGAAAGAGCCATATGCAGAAAAGAGGAGGGTAACTTTGCTCACCTCTAGGCAAATGAACTTGAAAACATGGACAAAATGGATGGTTGATGATCCTAGCTAAGACATAAAAACTACACAGACCAATTACCATAACAGATACTAAAAGAGCTGTCAAAGAGCTATTGCCGAACATCCACCAACACCAGATAATTTCACTGAAATTTTAAGGAAGAGAAAATTCCAATGCTGTGCAAACTGTTCCAGAACTCAGGAAAAGGAAAAACATTTCCAATTTACCAGCATAAAATTAATAACAAAACTTCTTAAAAATAGCATGCACGTGAACACACACACACACACACACACACACACACACACACGACTAACTGCACTGATGAATACAGATGCAAATATATTAAATAAAATATGAAACATAATCTGGAAATATATTAAAAGAATAATACATATGGTCAAGTAGAGTTTATTTCAGGAACGCAAGGATGGTTCAAAATGCCAAAATATATTTAAAGGTCAAAGGAGAAAAATCGTATGATCATCTCCATAGAAAATGAAAAGGCATGTGATAAAATTCAACATGCATTCTTGAATAATTTATTTTAAAACAGGGATCAATGGATACTCCTTAACATGATTAAATGTATATATCTCAACCCAGTTCATTATAGCCAATATATTTTAACATTCTTCTAGAAGTACTAGACAATGCAATCAAGACATAAAGAGGTATGCAAATGGGAAGACATGACTGTATAACTGGAAAACACAAAAGAATTAACTGAAGTACTATTACAAACCATAAGAAAATGAGAGTCTGGTAGCTGGGTAGAAAATTAACATAAATAAGTCATTAGCTTTCATATATACTAAAATCAGACTAAATTATAAACAGAAAGGACTTCCTTAATAATGGTAACAAAAATAATAAAATTTCTAAGAACTCTTGAAAAGCATGTACAAGATCTCTGTGAAGTAAGATGCGAAGCATCTGTGAAGGAAACAACAAAAAAGACTTGAGCAAATTGGGAACCATGTTTGGACAGGGCACCATGGTTCAGATAGACGCTTTAACATGATAATGATGTCAAATTTCCCCAAGTTGACCTATAAAAGTAAAACCGTCCAAAAAAAAAAATGCACAATGGATTTGTTTTGTGGAACACAAGAGTTGATTCTAAAGTTCAAATGGAAAAATAAGCAAGAATATTTGAACATTTAAAAATTACTGTTATTAAAACAGTGTAGGACTGGTACAAAAAAAGAAAGGCAAGTCAATTGAAGAGAATGGAATTAGAGTCTAGAAACATAGCCACATAGTATGAAAATCTGCAATATGATAAAAGGGCCATTTCCAATAGCAAGGAAAGGACAGATTTAATAAACAGCCTCGCAGTAACTAGGTAGTTACCTAGGAAGAAAAACTGGAGCCTTAAATTCAGGATAGATCAAATTTTTAAATGTGAAAAGTCAAATAACAGAAATACCCAACTGTACTTTTAACATTCAAACAGTAGCAGATACACTTTTTCCCCTGAAAAAAAGTACAGAAAAAGAATGCATAGTATGTTACAATTTGTATTACATCATATAGCATTTATACATATAGATACATTTATGTATCTATATGGTATTTCTGGAGGGTATACAAGAATTTGGTCTTGGTACCTATTTCTTTGAAAGGGAACTAGAGAATGACTGTCAGGGATAGGGGAGAGGCTTAATTTTTTTACTGTTTGAATCAAGAAGATGTATTAGTTAATTAAACAAAGAAATTAAAATATATGTCAGAAAACAAAAACAAAAAACCTATACATAATAGTATATAACTAGTAGGACCTAAACAAGGTTAATTTGGTAACCCAAATTCTGCCAGTAAAATATTGTATAGCGGTCTAAACTGTATCTGAAAATAATATGAAAAGATAACTGATAGAGTTACTGACTCTTATAAGACACATCAATTAAAAGGCAGGTTTTTCAAAGGCAAAATCATGTCCAGGTCCTTAGGGATTTTTTTACCCTTGAGAACTGGTGTAAGCTACTACTTTACTATAAGGGAGTTAAGAAAGACATCCCCTCTTTTTCTTCTAGACACACTGCATACTTCATGGCCTGAATTTGTATATGCACCAAATGAACAAAAACAAAGAGAAACTTTGATTTTAAAAAGTACCTCAAGGCAATACAAAAAAAAGAAGTCATTTTAATTTTTGATACATATTAAAACATTTCAGTCAGTTCTTCCTGACAGCATAACACGACAAATACACAAGACCTCAAACATGCTTTAAAATGACATTCAGCAAAGTATTTAAAATTTAATAAATAGCAATAATCACACACAAATACATTTTTCATACTCAAACATTAAGCTACTAAAACAGACAGCTAAAGAATAAATAAATGGGAAGTGACAATAAAAAAATATGCGGGGTTTTGCAATTCACTTTACTTAAAAAAGGGAGGTGATCTGAATGATTTCTTAATTTGCTTTTCAACATGTAGCATGATCCTCCCCTTATGAATAAAATATATTGAAAAAATCACTTTCTTACTATAATGCAGTTTTTAAATACAACAAATAAATATGAAACCAGCGAAGCAACCTCAAGTTGTAATAAAAATGCCCCCTCACGCTCCCCCCATAAGCTATGGAAATATATAGTCATTATGATAGCAAATAACAGCATTTAAAGTGATAGTGCTTCTGCACTAAACTCATCTGAGACCTTGATATGATTTTAGTGCAAATCCCTAGGGTCCAATACAAGCATAACCCTGTATCAGGGAAAGACATTACCAGTTGGAACTTATCTTGTACAATTTTTGTACATATTTTATAAAGTTCAAGATTTAATGCATAGTAGAATATCTTCATCCGCTTAATTCTGTCCTTAAATAGAGATAAAAAAAGAAATGACTTGGGCTTTTTACCATTTGGTTTGTACCATATTAGAGTATTAAAGTCAACATTAGAAAATTTATAAAAGTTTTGTTTTTGCCATTAATTTATCTAACTCTATCTAAATTTCACATCATTGCATGTTAAACATAAGAGAAAAAATTTTAGACAAAGTTTTTTTCCCTTTGACAAGCTCATATTATGAAATTTAATAATGTTTAGACAGATGTTATACAAATAAAAACAGGTGAGAATAAGGACTTTTTCTCTTTTTATATTAACAACCTTAACATCTAGTATATTAAGTTACAAGATGTATTGGCAAAAGCATAAAGGGTTCAATTAAAAGAAGGTATTATTTTGAACAAAGAAACTTTTTAACAGAGGATAGAAGATAGAAACTGACAGTCAAATGAGTTTCAGCAGCCATATCTCTACTGTGAACTACAGTACCAGGATGAAAACAATTAGAAACAAATGGAAGAACATTATTGAACAATCTGAATACATAATGCATTTTTAGCTGCTAAAATAGTAAACTCTAAAGTTTACAGAGTTACAGGTGTTTAATTTAACCATGCAGGCTAACATATGATAGTAAGAAATCACCCTGCATCTTTTTTTCTTTTTAAATTAAAACTAGTTTAATTGTAAAGTTACAAAACAATGAATGGATATTGCTCCAACTTGCATCCAATCTCCCTGATGGGATTCTTGTACCTAACAAAGTAACAAAGCTTCATCATCACTCGTTTCATTTTTCAGCATTGCTTCTAAGCAAGAGTCTGGTATCTGGGCAGTGTGGACAATACCGCAGCGCTCACAGGGGCCATCGCGATTACTTGGTCTTACTCCAGGGTTTGCTGCACTATATGGTGGTCTGAACCTTTGCCCTTGATCAGAGGCAAGATCAAGAAGAGGTCTGGAGCAGTCATTCACATCAAAGTCTGAAGCTCCTTCAGAAACTGGAATTAGCATTTCGACATCATCATCTTCTTCTCTTCCATCTACCCCATTATCAAGTTGTCTCAAAGGGCTCTGGTTCTGACTTACGGAGCTTGATCGCCCTAATGTAAAACGTACCCAACGTAGCCCCTGAGTCATACGACTTAGCGCACTTGTGAGCTGGTGACGCGCCGGACTCACACTTGGGGGTTCCGCACTTGTCACATCCCGTCCGGTCTCTGTGTGACCACCTCGGGTATTCTGAGTGGAGGAACTTCCACTTGCTCCCACTGTTGCTTCTACAGCTGTTGTGGGAGGGACTTTTTGAGGCAAAGGAGCTGCAACCCCGCCAGATGCTCCTACCGTATCTCTTCTCTCATTTTCTGTGTCTGTGTCGTCAGATTCCACAGAAAACAAACTTCTGTGAGTATGATTTCTTTCAGGTTCTCTGCTGGTACTCTGACTAGGGGCAACCTCATCCCCATCTGCTGAGACCAGAGCCAATGACCCTGAATGGCGTGATCTTGCAAAATTAAAAATACGATTCCAGATGTTGCTGGATCTGCCTGCCATAGGAAGTCTGATTGAAGTAAATCCGAGCTGAGACCGTACAGCTAGCCTCAGGTTTTCCAAAACAGAAGCCTGCAAAAAAAAAAAAAAAAAAAAAAAAAAGAAAGAAAGAAAGAAAAGATCTTAAGACAGCTAACGACGAGGTATTAAGATGGAAAACACCCTTCTATTCAGCATGTGTTGTGGATGAAAGTTCTATTACTTATTTTATGGTCTATGGAGGATGAATTAAATTCTCTCATCGATACAGGTTCACCTCACTCCAGAATCTAACCTATGACTTGAACCACTGTTCACTGTGTTTAAGATTTTCTTGATATTTCATTTTATATATGAACTTTAAAATGATGTTTAATGCCAATTACAAAAGCAATTTTGTTTCAAAACTTCACATAGTAGTCCAATCCTAGAAATGCACCAAAGATGGAAAATAAAATTATTTGATACTTCTTTAGCTAGGAAGATAGAAGAATCTACAATAATTCTCTAAATGACCTAAAGGAGTGTGAAAACCAGGCTGTTTGTTTTTTTGTTTTAACACAGAACAAGTTAGACTTGATTTACAAGGCTGAAACCTTCCAAAACATGTAAAAATTATCTCACAGTCAGTTCTCAAGGATTTGCTGAATGAGTGGATATTGAGGATTTATTTATATTGTCATAAACAAAGGAATTACTGTATTTGTAATGCAGCACAGGAAACAAAAAGCCAAAGAAATTAATTTGTTTATAGCACTATTCAATGGTACGTGAGACATTTGGGTTCCTTCTCAATCTTGAAGATTTAAGTCTTATTTTCTACAGCTTCATGTTAAACATAAATTATAACCTTATTCTTTGAAAATTGGTGATGTTTAATTAGTGCATATGGGAGGTGACCATGTTGCCCAAGTGAAAGAAAACTCATCTAGATTTTCTTTTTTCTAGGAATGACTATTGGAATTAAAAAAACGACAAACAAACAAACAAACAAAAAAAAACCTACAGTATTTACAAAAAACAGTCTTTAAGCTCCATCTAGTGGTTATAAACAGGAGTAATCAAACTTGGAACAAACACAGCTTTCATCAATCTGGCATTTAGTATTTAAAATACAGTATTTCCAAGAAACAATGGTGAATTGATATACTCCCTTTCAAACGGTGATACAGTCTCCCTCTACCAAAATGAATGGCTCTTGCCTTTCCACCCACAGAGAAAAAGAAGGGAAGAGAATAAGAAGATGTGATAACATGTTTTCCATCTCTGTTTGTGACTGGTATTGAAGTAAATCCAAGCTGATACCGTACAGCTAGCCTCAGGTTTTCCATATAGATTTGTGATTTCCACATACACCCTTTGAACATAATCCCTGGAATATAATTCACAGAAAGCTAAGAAGCTACTATCACAGGAATATTTCATAGTCTAGCCTTAGTAAATAACAGATTGTCAATAAGAAATCTGAATATCAGCACATAAAATTTACTATATAAATGAGTAAGGTTTTTCACCAATTGGGAATGTAACTATAAACTAACTGAAAAAAAAAAAAGTGGCTCACATCCCTATGAACTCCATAGATTTGGTCCTCCTCGTTTGGCATTCACGTTCTAAGGCTTGTGTGAGCACTGTCATTAAATCCAGAAATGAATACAAGGCTCTTCAGATATCCTCCCCTCTTACGCAGCTGCCACCCACAATGCCTGCAGCACACTTCAAAGCCGACTTTAACAGTACAGTCTGTCAGTGAGATGAAGCTCTCTACTGGCTTCAAAGTCTGTTTAATTAAATGATTGCCAATTTAACATTAGATTCTACAAGGGGATCTCATGATTGTTTTAGGAATAAATTTATATACTTCTTCAGTTTATGAAGCAGAAGAAAAGCACTCTTCAGAAAGGATTGCTATTTTGAATGCGTTGGTAATCAGAAGATTATTTTTCTTTTTAAAAACAAATAAAGAAATTTGATAATTTATTACCACAAGTTTCAAACATAAGAGTGTAATCTCATTAACTGAATAAAATCTAGTTTACCAGTTGCAAACATATTTTATTTTAAAACTTTGTTGAAGCAGAATTCCCTCACAAGGGTAAATTATAACCCTACAAAAATGCTGTAGTAGGTAGTAAAGAATTGAAAACTTACCCAAAGTGAGGTCTGACCTTTGCCCTTTGCTTCTGGGATGAGACCTCAGACCTTGGAATGTCATCTTTGACAGGAGTGTCATTGCGTGGAGACTTGGACCAGCCAAGAGTAGCACTGCATTTTAGGTGGAGGCTCTGAGCCACACCAATGTGATGTAGCATGGGAGTGTTGAGTCAGCAGAATCAGTCAACCTCTGGAGAGGCTAGAGACTGGGATCAGCCACGTGTGCTATTAATCATGCCTATGTGATGGAGCTCCAATAAAAACCCTGGACACCGAGTTTGGGTGAGCTTCCCTAGTTGGCAATGTTTCGTGCATATTGTCACAAACCTGTGTCGAGAGAATAGCGCTGTCCTGACTTTATGGGGAAAAGACAATTGGAAGGGTCGTGTTTGGTACCCTTCTGAACCCTGTCCTACGTGTCTCTTCCTTTGGCTGATTTAATCTGGATCCTTTCTCAGCAATAATAGTTACACCAGATTATACTATTAAGTAACACAGCTTTCAATGAGTTCTCAGTCCTTCTAGTGAATTATCAAACCTGAGGATGGTTTGGGAGCCCCTGAACTTAAAATTGGTTTTAGAAGTAAGGGCTGCCTTGTGTGGACTGTGCTCCCTCTAACTTCACAGTTGACTAACCTCCTGAAGGTAGCCTCAGGGTATAGGGGTGGGGTGATGGATGGTGGAGTGGGTGGATGGAATTAACCATCCTCTGAATTCCTACCTGAAAAGAACCCTTCCCCATGGCAGGGACAACAAAAGCCACAATGTAGGTTTTTCCTATGTTGCACACAAAATTCCAACCAGTGGAAGTTCTGAATTACTTACTTAGCAAATTACATCAAATTCTCACAAAGATTTCCTAGAAGACTCAAATAAGATGACCAACTGTAATTGGAAACCTATTTACCAAAAAGGAAATGGTCTTTCATTTTGAACAGAATTAAATTACTGGGAAAACAATGTTCATCAATTTTTCTTAATTCTGATACTGGGAATAATTTTTAGAAATGTTTCTGGATAAATTTACATTTTAAATGTAGAAACCTTAATGCCCTTAAGAACCCTGGCACAGTTGTAAGCATTGAAAAAGAAATTAAAAAAGAAATTGCAGGGAACTATATTTGGTATCTTATAATAATCTATTATGGAAAAGAATCTGAAAAATAATATAAATATATTTGTATAACTGGATCACTTTACTGTACACCTGAAGTAAAGAATCGCTCACAAAAATTTAAAGAATTCAGAAACATTAATAAAGAATGAGTTACTATTTAAAGAAAATGATATGAATTTTTAAGCACTGTAAAATCCAGCTGTGAAGAAGTTTTCTCTCAAGTCAGGTAGAAATGTTAACTTAATTTCAACAACTTTTATTTTAATCTAGCATGTTACTAATCTATTACTAGGCATATCAACTTTAGTATTCCTTTTTAAATCTTTGAAATAGTTCAAGTAGAAAATAAGCTGTCAAATTTTACTTTTGAATTTTAACACACTAAATTATCCTAAACAGTAAAATGCTTAAGAATCACCTAATCAAATCAGAAGTAAAGAATGAAAAGTATACTTCTGAATTTGTTAAAATACAATGAAACAATCAGAGTTGACCCTTGAACAACATGGGCTTGAAATGCACAGGTCCACTTATATGTGGATTTTTTTCAATAGCAAATACTATAGTACTACATGATACATGGTTGGTTGAATTTATGGATGTTGAGCCCCAGACACAGAGGTCCAACTATAAAGTTACATGTGAATTTTCACCTGCACAGAGGGTGGGTGTCCCTAGCCCCCTCGTTGTTCAGGGGTCAACTGTATAATTTCAAATCCTCCATATATTTAATTCTTAACGTGACTGTAAAAATTCTGACCCAGTCAAGGATACTTTACCATTATATATAAGTATAGATTTCATTTTAAGAGGTATGGAAAGAGAAATAATAAATTGTAACATACCTGATTAGGTGGACAAACAGGAAAATCTTCAACTGGTGGAATTAAACCCTGAGCAATCAATTGTCCATAAGAGGGAGGAGCTTCTCTTCTTAACAATTCTGCTTCCACTCTGGACAACTGTGTTTCAAATGATCTTTGAGAGAAACAGGGGGATGAAAAGGGTTAAAAAAAAAAGGCAAGCCAAAACAGTAATTTTAAAATTATCAACAATTAAAACAATCTGAATTTTAATATACTTGTTCATTTGTATAAAGCTTACTTAGCCAACACTTGATGAGTATCTATACTACCCTACACTGAGAACACAAAGATGAAGCAGACAGTTTAGCCTCATGCAGTTTTACACTAGGGGCCTGGATCACTAAGTTTTAATAAATTAGATATCCCCGTAAAAGATAAAAGTACTAGATCTTTAAACACCTAAGAACATAGGGGCTTGAGACTTTAGGTGAAAGTATTTGAAAATTCTTAGAAGACACTTTATTCAGTAAGTCCAACACATTTACTTTTCACATAAGGAAAAGAGTGAAACGAGTCACCAAAACCCTTTCTGGAATAACTTGTTCTTAAACTCAAGACCTCTGGTCTTCATTGTACTCTTATGTTGCAATGTAGTAAAACATTTTCTGGCCATTTATACTGAACCAAAGATAAGACGCACTTGGTTATTGTGATACCGTGCATCTATTCTTAGCTGTCTGGTATGTGACTTCTTTGTTGTATCTATCATTTGTAATTCTCCTGGGACTGAGGGTCATGGTCTCCACAGGAGCTTTCTAGAAGGCCTCTCTGCCATCAACTTCTCCCAGGTCCAGTCTCTCCTCTACCACACGAAAGAGCTCTCCCTGAAGGCCACTCTTTAACACTGAACCACTTCTTACTTAACTGAGATCCTTCGACTTTTATACCACTTTATTTTATAGCTCCTACAACATTTATATTTTTTGTCATCTAATTCTACCCACCAATTCCTTCCTTCTAACTGTAAACTGCCCATGAGATTACTCCTACTCATTTCTCTATTCACCTGTATAATGCTTTAGGTTCTCAAATATCTGGAATTGTTGAATTAATATTTATAAAAACCGAGGTTAAAGAGCAACAACCGAGAATTACAGCTTGCAAAATTCCTATAAAACAGATTAACCTGAAAACAGGAACTGATGAATACAGACTGGCTTTTCTCACCTCATAACTCTTAGTATTTGTTTTTTAATGTTCTTATTAGGCTTTTGAGTCATAGGCTTTTCATAGTCATTTTATAAATGATAAGAAGTATTTACTTCTCAATAATATAACAAAAATATATTGCTAATCTCATTAAAAAATGTGTTGTAAATATTTGGGCCATGCTTTTACTGTAGAGAGCATAAGCACTATAGTTTTGTCTTGATACTGACCTTCGTTCAAACATTCTCAGAGAATAAAGCTTACAAGTACATCCCAAGGCAATGACCAGTAACAGGCCACAGATAAGGCTCCCTATGACGGCTGCAGTTATGACTCGGGTAGGCACGATTACCGGGCAATTCTCCTCATCGCTGCCATCGCCACAGTCGTCCTGAGAGTCACACACCCAGCTTTCAAACACACAACGATTGTTTTTACAATGAAAATTTCCTGGCTGGCAAAAAAAGCAGTTTTTTTCATCGGAGCCATTTGGGCAATGATTCTGGTAGTTGCAGCGATCAGAACGAGGGTAACAGACGCCGTTCCGGGAACACGGGAACTCTTCCTTTTGGCACATGGTACAATTGATTTCATCCCTTCCGTTTGGGCAATGCCAATACCCATCACAGCGCTGCTGCTCCGTGTAACACCCCCAGTTCCCTCCACAGGGTATTTCCCATGGCAAACAGAAGCCGTCTACTTGGTAAGTAGCATTAAATCCCCTGGCAGCATTGACTTTATCGGCACAGAAATGTACCCTTATCTGTCCAGAAGAAGACACGACAGTGAGGGGCGCATGAGAATCAAAAGCAGTTAACACACGCAAAAGCTTGTGTGGATTCTCCTCTAATCCATCGTATATTTTGACATAATCACCATAACCAGTACCATCAAGTTTAAAGTCAGTGAAGCGTAAGATGACTTTACGATGATCACCAGTGTCTATTAACCAGGTGCAATTGCTTCCGGGAGGATAAAAGTCTGGATAATTGGGAGAATTAAAAGTACCATAAAAATATTTTAACCACTGCCCACAAGTTGGCACATCACAGTCTATCTCATCTCCAAGGTCAAGGCAGTCAATGTTCCCATCACATTTTAAAGATTCGGGGAGGCAAGTGTAAACTTTGGTAAACCGAGATAGACACTGGAACTGGTTGTAAGCACAGGGTTGGAAAGAGGCAGATGTTGGAGGATTCACTTCTTTGGCACAGATCTCTTCATCAGAACTATCTCCACATTCATCCATGTTATTGCATTTCCAGGCTGCTGGTATACACTTTCCATTACCACAACGAAACTGGTCACAAGCACAGTTTGGTTCCTCAGATTTCCCTGGGAGGACATTGGGAGGAGGGAGATGGAGAGATAAGGAAGAAAAAACATACTCTTTAAAGGGTATATAACAGCAAGTGGCATTTTTATCTGACATGTTGATTAGCCCAAATGATAGTTGGGCTTGATCAAAAAATAGGTTAACTCTAATGGCAAATTAATACTGGCTTACTGATTACTCAACAATTTATTAAACACTTATGATTTGTTCCATGAAGATCTCTACAGCTGATCTAAAGAGAAAAGACCAATCCTGTTTTTGCAGAAGCTATTTTACTGCGGAACATTTAGTAAAGTGATGTAAGATACCTAAGTCAGTAGGATGTGCTGCCTAAGAATTTCAAATACTCCAATGTATAAACATTTTGCAATGAAGAAAAACTCCTCTATAATAATCACCTTTTCAAATCCAGTTTTAATATTCTTTTTGAGTTGTTTATATATATTATATATATATATACACACACACATATACACAATATTTTGCTATGTGTATCATAGCATATTTTGCAAGCCCATTATTTAGACTCAAATTTTTGCTAAGATTATCATAAGATAACTTTATTCTATTTCTAACATTTCATGTAACCACAACATGGTACTTCCATTTTATAATTTTTTTAATACAACTGCAAAATATTTTATGAATCTGAGCTAAAGGTATAAATTTAACTCAACAAAACAGTAGGGGGAAGAAGAGAGAAAAGAATTGAAATGTTTATAGAATTCTGATTATCTTAGTGGACTATCTTAAATATATAATAATAATGAGGTAGGGAAAGAAAACCAAACATTAGATTCCTACAGTCCACACTGATGATGTCAGCCAATGCTTACCTCTCCATTAACAACTTTTATTTACTGGCAAATAGGTGACAGAAAATGTGCTTCAGAACCTAAGTAAATATTACAAAGACTGTGCTTTTAATAAAAAAGAGAAAAAGCAGCATATGTTGCTAAAGGAGACCATGTAATTTCAGAAAATGTAAAATGATTTTCAGCAAAAATTTACATAACTAATGCTCTGAGTTCTTCATATTTGTATGATCTGCTCACTCTTTTTGTACAGTTTAAGAATTAGTGAAAGAAGACTTTTGATACTACAAACTACAAAAGTGAAATTGATTATGTCTTTTCTTTGAAGGTGTAAAGACAAGGGTAATGCACATGCACAAAAATACATTCTGAAGGAACTTGCAGGATACTGGTAAACACTTGAGGGGAAAAAGTTCCTTTTAAAATAAACGTATTCAGGGGCTTCCCTGGGGCTTCCCTGGTGGCGCAGTGGTTGCGCGTCCGCCTGCCGATGCAGGGGAACCGGGTTCGCGCCCCGGTCTGGGAGGATCCCGCATGCCGCGGAGCGGCTGGGCCCGTGAGCCATGGCCGCTGAGCCTGCGCGTCCGGAGCCTGTGCTCCGCAACGGGGGGGGCCACAGCAGAGGGAGGCCCGCATACCCCAAAAAAAAAAAAAAAAAAAAAAAAAAAAAAGGTATTCAAAATATTGAAAAAGAAAACTGACCTTAGTTTGTAAAATTAATCATTTTATTAGGATTATACAAAATGCCTTTTGGAGACCCGGATCTATGGTACCTGAACCTTTAGCCTCTAATTCCTCAATCTCAGCTGCCTTGAGGATTGAGTCACAATTAAATGGACATTGTTTAGAAGGCGAGTCCCGAAGTGACTGAGCAGTAATTACTACAGAATTCTGTTCCATATCTTTCTTCTTATTTAAAAACACACCTGAAAAGTATGCCAGTCTGAAACCCTTCCTAGAGATACTGTCATCGGAATGGAACCTGATCCAGACGTGGTCTTGTGAAGAAATATATGGTGGTGGGATTGTAGAACCACAGGCTCTATAGCTTTCAATATTCTTGTATGTTTCGATCGTCAACCAGTCCAAACTGCATCTTCTGGACCCTTGAATATCAAAATCCTGAAAACTACAAATAAAAAGTCAGAAAAGGCTACTGAAAAGGAAATTTTGGAAAAAAATTTCATTAATAATACAAAGTAACTGAGAACTTTATTATAAGCCTCCATATATTCACTGATTCTCCTGGATCTTCTAGGCCCACGACTATATCATCAGCAAATAATAATACTGCTTCTGTGTTTCGAACATTTATATCTCTTTCCCAGATTCCAGAACACTACTTCTTCACAAGTAACAGGAAATTCCAAAATAATGCTAAAAAACAGGAGACCGTTGGCACTTTTCTTTTTCTTCTCCCTGTGTGTGTTTAGGAAGGACCACTTCTAATTCTTAACACCCTAAATTGTTCTCTGTTTGAACCACTCCATAATTCGATGAACTGAAAGACACAGAGGAAGTCTGCCTTCTCTAGATTAGACTGGTTCATCTGCTTGTTTAATGAGTTTACAGCTTACATTTTCAGGAGTGCCAGGAGCACAAACCGGAGCCAAGTAAAAAAGTTAAAAATGAACAAACAAAAAACTTCTTCAGTGAGAAGTCCCTGAGTTTGGGAATACTTTTCTACATAAATGATTTATAACCAAACGTTATCTTGTAGTTCATAAAATATGGGCATGAATAAAGGGCAGAAAAGTCAAATAAGAAGCACATACAAAATTAGCCACTGCTATGAAAAGAGAAAAAACAAAATAGCATTTTCTACTAACATGTCTCACGGAAAAGTGAGATTGCTGCCTTAAGCCAAGTGATGATAAAGTTAATTATCCAAGGATTATTATACTAGGATATTTCCTCTTTAAATATTCTGAGTAACTATAACAAAGGCTGACAATTTGACTGCTTCCAGTTTTTCACTATTATGAACAATGCTGGAATCCTTATACATGTTCTCTCCACACACACATGAGTAAGTATTTCTCTAGGACAAATTTTTCTAGAAGTAGAATTGCTAGGTCAAAAGACACAATTCCACTTTAAATTTGATAGCAACACTGAGAAAAATGTTTATACCAACTCACAATTCCACCAAGTGTGTATGAAAAAGCACCTTATACCCCACAACTCTGGCAAAATGAAACATTTTATTTCTAAAGATTTGTTGCCAGTTAGGTGGATAAAATAGATTTACCATCGTTCTAGTTTGCATTTTCTTATTTACTGAAATTGAAACACTTTTTCCTATGTTTATTAGCTATTTTTATTTCTTTTTCTGTGAATCGCCTTGTTATATCTTTTGTACCTTACAATTTGTTCTTATTTAAGAGCTCTTTATATAGTATAAACATGTATCTATTTGGGGCATATATGTTACGCAAGATATATGTAGATCCACTCAAGCCCTCATTCTCTCCAACAGTTGGTGCTGTCAGTCTTTCTTAATGGTATC
The DNA here is from genome assembly GCF_002837175.3 of Physeter macrocephalus. NCBI lineage: Eukaryota > Metazoa > Chordata > Mammalia > Artiodactyla > Physeteridae > Physeter > Physeter macrocephalus. The sequence goes on along the minus strand of NC_041228.1, from coordinate 32,461,752 downwards.
TTTTACTGAGGAGTTTTTTTTTTTTGAAGTATAGCTGACTTACAATATTATATTAGTTTCAGGTGTACAACACAGTGATTCAATATTTTTACAGCTTATACACCATATAAAGTTATTATTACATATCGGCTATATTCCCCTGTGCTGCACATTACATCCTTGTAACTTATTTTATACATAGTAGTCTGTACCTCTTAATACCCCTCACCTATCTTGTCCCTCTCCTTGATCTCTGTATCTGTGAGTCTGTTTCTGTTTTGTTATATTCGTTAATGTGTTTTATTTTTCAGATTCCATATAAACTGCCTTTCTCTGTCTGACTTATTTCACTAAGCGTAACACCCTGTAGGTCCAACCATGTTGTTGCAAATGGCAAAATTTCACTCTTTTTTATAGCTGAGAACTATTCCATTATATCACATCTTCTTTACCCACTTATCTGTTGATGGATACTTAGGTTGCTTCCATGTCTTGGCTACTATAAGTAATGCTGCTATGAACACTGGGATGCATATATCTTTTCAAAATATTTTTTTTCATTTTCTTTGGATATGAAGAGTGGAACTGCTGGATCGTCTGGTAATTCTATTTTTAATTTTTTGAGGAACTTGCATACTGTTTTCCATAGTGGCTGTGCTGAATGGGAGAATATATTTGCAAATGATATGTCCAATAAGGGGTTAATAATCCAAAATATACAAAGAACTCATACAACTCAATATCAAAAAAAACAAACATCCCAATTAAAATATGCACAGAGGATCTGAACAGACATTTTTCCAAAGAAGACACACAGATGCCAATAGGCACATGAAAAGATGCTCAACATTGCTAATCATCAGGGAAATACAACTCAAAACCACAATATCACCTCACATCTGTCAGAATGGTTACTGTCAAAGCCATGTTGGCAAGCATGTGGAGGAAAGGGAACCTTTGTGCACTGTTGGTGGAGATGTAAACTGGTGTAGCCACTATGGAAAACAGTACGGAGATTCCTCAAAAAATTAAAAATAGAACTACCATATGATCCAGCAATTCCACTCCTAGGTGTTTACTGGAAGAAAAAAACACTAATTAGAAAAGATACATGCACCCCAAATTTCATTGCAGCATTGTTTACAATAGCCAAAATATGGAAGTAATCAAAGTGTCCTTTAATATACTTTTTTTTTTTTTTTTTTTTTTTTTTTGCTGCACCTTGTGGCTTTGTGGGATCACAGTTCCCTGACCAGGGACTGAAACAGGGCCATGCCAGTGAAAGCCCAGAATCCTAACCACTAGGCCACCAGGGAACTCCCAGCTTTTAATCAACTAAGACTCATGAAATCAGGGACCTGATCCAGAACAAAAGAAATAATCAATAAATATCTCTTCACATATACACTACTAGGGATTTGGTTTGCTAATATTCACTTACAAGTGAAAGTAGTTTTCAGTTTTTCTTATTTTATATTTCAGAATAGTTTATGTAACAAAGACACTGTTTACAAACCTGTGCCTTGCGCCTCTTCAGAGTACAGATGATTTAGGGTAGAGGTTTTCAATTTCTTCATGCTTTTTGGTTTAATCAGCTTTTCCTAAACTTTCATTAAGTCAGTTTTGATAATTTAAATTTTCTTAGAAATTATCATTTTATCTTGAAAGTAAAATTTATCATTGCAAAGCTTTACATAGTACTTTCATACAACTGGTTAAATTTTCATATCTGTGGTCTTTAAATTTGTTTGGATTTTCTATGTAGGTAAGTGCAGTATTGGCAAATAAGGAAAGTTTCACCTCTTCCTTTTCATTTTTTTATACCACTAACCTCTATTTGTTGGAACGTTGTATTGACTGAGGTTCAAGTACAAGCAGTGAAAGCATGTATCCTTGTCTTGGTCCTTAGTGCTAAAATTAACTTCAATATTAAGTTTGATTTTTAAATTTTTTAAACAGATAACTTTTATCAGGTTAAGGAAATTGCTTCTCTATTCATTTGGCAAAACTTGCCTGTAAAACTATCTGGGTGTAGAATCTTATTTTGACTGTTGATTTAATTTCTTTAATAGCTACTGCATTCATTAGTTTTCTAATTCTTCCTGAATCAATTTTGGTAACACACATGTAGAAAATGATTCATTTCTTCTAATTGTATAGAAGTATCAGTATAAACCATTCATGATATTCCTTTACGACTTCTAAAATCTCTATTATTGTATTTATAACTATAGACACTTTTGTTTTTTAATTTTTATTTGTACCTTTCCTCTTTTTTCTTCACTCTTGCCTTGAGATCTGTCTTTGTCTATCTTCCTCACTCTTTCAGAAAACCAGTTTTTGGTTATTTTTCCTATTTAATTATTTTCTGATCTTTATTTTTTCTACTAAAGATTTACCCTGTAGTTTTTCTTCTAAACTCTTGAGAAAATGCTGAGCTTATTTATTTTCCATCTTACTAATTTTTAAATCAATGCATTAAAGCTGTAAAATTTTCTAAGTACTCTTTCAATGTATTCCAACAGTTTTTTTTTGTTTTTTTTTTTTTTTTTGCGGTACACGGGCCTCTCACCGTTGCGGCCTCTCCCGTTGCGGAGCACAGGCTCCGGACACGCAGGCTCAGCCGCCATGGCTCACAGGCCTAGCCGCTCCGCGGCATGTGGGATCTTCCCAGACAGGGGTACGAACCTGTGTCCCTGCATCGGCAGGCGGACTCTCAACCACTGCGCCACCAGGGAAGCCCCAACAGTTTTAATATCTAATACTTTCATTACGGCTATTTAAAAATATTTTGAGTTTCACTGTGATTTCCATCTTTAATGCAGAAGTTATTTAGGAATACGTTTCTGAACATACGGGTTTTTTTAAATTGTTGGTTTCTAATTTAACTGCATTATGATCAGAGAAAATCTGAATGATGTGAAGTCTGGAAATACATTCAGAATTCCTTTATTTAATACTTAAATCAATTTTTAAATAAATGTCACGTCTTTGAATGTGTATTCTCTATTCACTGAAATAGGTATAAACATTACACACCTATGTAGTACATGCGTCTACTGAATCAAGCTTGTTTTATCAAATCTTCTCCATTTTTACTAATTGTTTTCCTGTTTAATGTATTAAATTCAGATTAAAACATATGTTTAGAAACTTCCACTGAATTGCGCACTAGTCAAACCTGGTCAAACTTGGTAACTCCCCCCACAGTCTGCTTTGCTTGTGTTTTATGCTGTTACTAGGTACAAAACGTTGAACCATGATTATATCTTCCTAGTGGATTATTCCATTTGTTACTAATACTTTGTGTCTTAAGGTCAATTACAACTGATGTTAACCTTCCTGCACTAGCTCTCTCCTATCTGTACTTCCATAGCTTATCTTTTCCTATCCTCATTTTTTAGACTTTCTGTTGGTGCCCTTTTAGGTATGTTCTTATTAAGCCCATTGGAGAGGGAGCATATCAATCAACCAACCAATAAACCTGATTGGATAGTCTATCTTTTAAAGGTTAAGTGAGTTTTTTTGATTGAATAGCTTTTCTATTTGAGGTTGGGAGTGGGGTTCTCATTTTCCTCCTTTCCTGTATTCTTCTGTATTAATAGGTTTTTGAGGGTTTTTTAAAAAAGTTTCTTTCCCTCTGCTTTGGTCTAATAAAGTCCAAGTAAGAGTATTCAGTGTTTCTATTCTCTCAAATTCTCAAATTCAGTAGAAAAATTTACAACTTTATTTTCACCCATCTGTAACTGAAATTTAACATTTCCTTCACTCATGAATATAAACAACAAACCATGAATAGTTTTTTTTTTAAATAAATTTATTTATTTATGGCTGCGTTGGGTCTTTGTTGCTGCATGTAGGCTTTCTCTAGTTGTGGTGAGCGGGGGCTACTCTTCGTTGTGGTGCGCGGGCTTCTTATTGCGGTGGCTTCTCGTTGCAGAGCACGGGCTCGAGGCATGCGGGCTTCAGTAGTTGTGGCACATGGGCTCAGTAGTTGCGGCTCTCAGGCTCTAGAGCACAGGCTCAGTAGTTGTGGCGCACGGGCTTAGTTGCTCTGCAGCATGTGGGATCTTCCCGGACCAGGGATCGAACCCGTGTCCCCTGCATTGGTAGGCGGGTTCTTACCACTGCACCACCAGGGAAGTCCCATGAATAGTTTTTATAGTACCTCTCACACTGTCACCAATAGAAATCACAGATAATTTCACCTTACATTTCAGTTTTAATAGAGATCTAGAAAACTACACTCAAAACCACTTTGAAATTATAGTAATTGTTAAAAGCATGGCTTGCTCACTAATATGTTAATAAATAAGCATATATGTACTATCATATTATAAATTTGTAAAAATACCTGATAGCTATATTTCAGGAATAACTGGTTCCCTTTGTAATGCTATGTGTTTTGTTTTATAAATTTTAAAACATTCTGAGAAAGGATCTATAGGTTTCACCAAACTATCAAAGTGTTCGTGGCATAAAAAAGGTTAATAAAACCCCAATATATTAAAGTGTACAACATCTGTAGTAAATCTGTGTTCCAACTTGACTTTGTTGGCTGTTTTGGTTAGTATTAAAGTTTTTCAAACATTCTAGAAATTTGGGTTGCACACTTTTGTGAAAGATTTTTGGTGCTGTTTTTGTTTTGTTTTTAAAATTTTATCTCCTCCTATGATCCCCCACGGCATCTGTTTTGTAGCTACCTTCACTTAGGTCTCCATTCCAAAACCAGTCCTAAGATGGTGGTTCAGAGTAGTATTATAGACCCCGTCACAGAGTCAGTGGGGACTTAGCTAAATTCCTATTTATTATGGTATGTCTCCTACCTTTCTAAGCTCTCAGCCCCATGAAAGTTCAAGCAGTGGTTAGTAGAAGTTTTTTTCAGCCTCCTTTCTTGAGCAAAATATCCTGACCCTACTCCTTGGCTTCAAGCAGGGAACCAGAATCCAATCCTCTACCTCCTGTGGATAAGGTGGCCTTTGTGGATTTGGGAAGATTTAAAGGGAAGGGATAAAAATGTTTATATATCACCATCTTTAACCAGTTTTATAAGGAGAGGTCTAAATATTGTTTGTTTATAGTCGGTAATTTTAGTTTCTCTCTTTTATCTAGATTTTAATTATTTTAAACTCAGGAATGAATGTTGATTTTGCTTTTACCAAAAAGCTTTAAAACATCTGTCTAGTCTAGATAATCATATACCTTTTCTCTGACTTGTTAATATGGTAAATTAATTTAATATTTCCTAATATTGACTCAATTGTGTATCTAAATGAGCTGAATTTGATTATGGTATAAATTTCTTTTGAACAATATATTTAAGATATTACACCAATATTCACAAGTGAAACTTGACTTTCTTTGTGTATTATGTGGGTGTGTCATCTTTTTAAAGTTTGGTATTACCATGTTAATGGTTTCAATAAGAACTCGGACGATTACTAAAATTACTTTCTGATTTTATGAGGCTGGCTGTGTAAATCCAAATTTGTTAACTCCATCCAGAATTTAGGAAATCTTCCCTTAGATGTGGAGCTCACCTCCAATATTGTTCTGCATTTCACTATTTTGCTTGGTTTTTAGCGTAGCTTTGTGAAATCTCAAGGATCCAACACATGATCAGAACCAGATGGCAGTATTCCATGTCACCTCCTTTGTGCTGGCAAGAATTTCCAAGTTTTATATAACTGAGCTGGTAGGCTGCAAATTTAATTTGGGGTTGGATTTTTAGGTTAAAAGAAAAAAAAATCTCCAAAAAGTCTAGTTTTATGTTTAAAAAATATTTGGAATCCCTATGGTAAAATATTACTTTGTAAACACATTTGCACTTAGTCATGTTACAAGTAACAGAAAATAGGCATATTTTTCAGATTCCAACATTGGTACTGCTGCAGAAGGATAACCTTAATGGTACGTCCTAACAATCCATGAAGATCATACTTCTCACAGAGGAGTGTTACAGCTTCCACAGAAGCTCAGCTCCAGTGTTCCAAAAGATGTGGCCTGGGGCAGAGAGGAACCAAAGGAAAACATACCATATGTCCCTGTTTTACGGCTTCCACAGAAAAAAGGGGATAGACTACAATTGTGTTCCTCAAGAGACTGGTTTTCTCATTAGTTAATGAATATAAAAAAGGAACATGGAAAGATTCAAAAATAGGCTAAATGTACAATCTCACTTTTAAAAAATTTGTAAAATTAAGGGATATATGTCTATGATCTGTAAGGTCTCTTCCAAATCTAAAATTCCATGATCCTTACCTATAAAAATGTAATTAATGAAAGAATGTCAAAGATGCCTTTGTGCTGTCTCTGTGACAGGAATGGCATTCTTAACTGTGTCATGGTTCTTTGTTTAGGTACACTATTTTTTTTTCTCCCCTTCAGGCAAATTTTTTTTTTCCTAATAGCTTTGATATAATTTCCTTAAGCAAGCAATATCTAGTTCCACTGAATGTTTCCTCCTTAACACCTTACTCCCACAGTTTTTCTCTGCAATTTTAAATGTCTGTAAAATAATCTTAATTTTTCTGATTTATATCATATTTATTCTTAGGATCTTAAACTTATGGTTATTTCCCCTAGGAGTATCTTTCATTTTGTATTCTTAACAAATGTTTTATTGTCTCAGTGCTATGAAAGAAAGAGATTTTTCTAGACACAGTATTTATCCATCATTAGCTTATTTCAAGTTTTATACACAGACATAGCCTACAATCATGTTTTAACTCATTACAGTAGAGGACTCTACTAACAAGACCAAGATTATGGGTTAGATCTCCAAGTGGATTACTGAGTCCTGTTTATTTGTCTAATGGCCAAAGATTACACTGTTGATCCTAATAAGCTGTTTTGCAAATGTGTACCTTTTGTTAAAAAATTGCCTAGAAGAATACGGATGGCTCAGTGCAAATTCATTACCGCCATTAGAAAATATTCAAAACACATGCCCTAATAAAAGAGGAAGAACGGGTTGCTATTCCTACCCTCAAGATGGTACTGATAAATATAATTTACTATATTTTCTGAAAAATCATCTTTTTATACTACTGCATGTTGAGCAATGATACTTGGAAACTGAACTTATACTTTGTAATAAAATATCATACAATAATACAGGAAGGTATCAGAATTACCTTATAGTAATAATTTCCCCTGGGTTTGCCCTTATGAACCAGCTACAGTTGATTTTGGCAGGATATTCAGAAGGCCAGCCTGGGCTCGTGATTATACCACTTGGTACTTGAATTTGTTCTGGAGTTTCTCCACAAGCTGGAAGATAGTCAAAGCAATCTTAGCTAATTATTATACTTTAAAACAAAGCATTAAGTAAATCAGTATTTATTTAAAAAAAAAAACTTCAGACATCAAATCATATACAATAAAATATAGTATTGCCGACCTTAAAAAGCTTTTATTATTCTAATGAAATTATTTTATTTTCTTCCCTTTTAGTCAAAGTATCTTATTCTAATTAAATACAACGTTTTAGGGAGGTGTGGAAGTTTTCAAATTGGATCTCTGAATAACATTAAAATTGTTAAGATTGCTAGTGTTAGCCATGGAGATCAGTTGATCCATCTATCTTTTTTCAAAATTCACTTTTAAATTTATTTTATTATAAACTACCTAAAGTTCAACTTTACTGGACTACTTTTTGGACACTTTAAATTAAAAAAAATCAGATAAATAGTCTTCTGAACAAAATAATTAAAGGAAAGCACATATAAACATAATAGTAAGATGCTGGGTTGTTAGGAAGTTAGTGGATGATTGGATAAAGACAGTAAAACATTAGTTCAGAATTATTTCAAAGCAGTTCTTTAATTCATTCCATGAATACTTCAAAACTTTATTACAGGGTCATAAATGATTCCTAAATTATTTTAAAAATAAAGGCTTGAAATAGTCAGTGATTAAAGTAGCATGATGTGCTTAGATATATAAATATTTTAGAATAGAGAATAAATTCAAAGTACTACCAACACTTTCCCTGTATTATTCTCCTTTCATTACCTTGGACTCTCACAGTTCACATTTTACCAATCCAGAATTCAGCTGATAATCTGACAATTTATTCTCCCTTAATTTTTAAAAGAATCACTGGTTACAAGAAAATGCAATGAATGTTTAAACCTTCAGGAAAATGTAAAATCTTGGAACCTCTTATCTGATACAATTTTGACAAACTGGATTAGCTTATTTTTAAAGTAAGAGCGGATTAGAAGGAGCAAATTAGAAGTGGGGAGAGCAGCTGCCAAAATGACCATTGTGTGTGTGTGTGTGTGTGTGTGTGTGTAATAGAGGTTATAGTCTCCTCAACTTAGGGTAATTATGCTAGGAAGTAATTTTACAAAGTTTGTATCCATAATGATCAAAATAAAAGCAAGCTATATTGCTCAAAGAGTCAATACTTATTTCTATAGAATTACCTATTCCCTGAAAAAAACATGCAATCGAGGTTTTAAACCTCTGCAGGTTCATGCCTAAAATGTGTCTAGCCTGGAATTAGGGTATACCGCCAAAGTGATCTTGATTTTAATCACTTTTCAAACAAAGAGATTCATGGCATAAAACACAAGGATATAATACATCTTATTGCCCACACACAAAGCTGCCAATTTTTTTGTTGTTAAATTTCATTAAGAGTAAAATTTCCCTTACAAAAAAAGTGTAATTTGATACTTTAGAAAAAGACTATATTTATCCAAATGTGATTCTATTTTGGGCTTATTAACACTGAAGTGCCAGAGTTTTGCTTCCAACCTTGTTCTAATGAGTTATTATCACAATAATTAATGAAAAGATGCCCTAAATCATTTATAAGACCTTTTTTCTTTCTTTACCTCCTCTTGCCAAAGCATTTTGTAGCAGTATACTGAACAAATTCTTAAGTTCACGAAGATACAAACATACAAATAAACTGGCAAAAACTATTATCATCTCTCCCCCAGGATGTAGAAAACTGTTCATTTTCATTAAAATATTCATTTACATTAAAGAGAATAATATAATTTTGAGTTAAACTGTGTTTAACTTACAAGTATAACACTGTAAATGGCATATAAGTACTGAAATACTTATTAGCTGATCTAACAGCAGTGAGACACATCCAAAAACTGGGTGGGAATAATCTATGACAAAGGAAACAACTCTTAACCTTTAAATAAATGGAGATGGAGAGACTAATTATAGGGAAAAACTAGAAATAATTTTTTTAGGTTTCGCTTAAAATTTTTTTCCCCAAACATCTGAGAAACCCATAGGTGGTGCTCTTATACCAAAGACTAAAGAAATTATGATCTGGTATGGATGTTCAAAAATACTGTTGTGAATACTTTATTTTCACACAATTGCCAAAGGATAAGACATACCACTCGTAAATAAGAGTGGTTATTTTAAGATTCAGTATTTTACATTTCTAATTCACTTAGTACTTTTATAACATTATTTAAAAATATTAATGATTCTCCCCAATCAAAAACAAAATTATTTTCTCTTAATGGGTTATGAATACATATTTTGCTTAAATTTTGCAACATGACTGAGTTTGGCATTTTGTTTTAGATCCAGCCAGTGGCTTTTTATCAACATTTTTATATGTACAATATTAATACATTGGGCATGTAAATTAATATACTCTAGCAGAACCATAACTTATTCCCTTTTTTATATGAGAAAGAATAAATCCAAATGCTCAGTGTGATAAACATTAAAAATCATAAAAAAACTTCCCTCCCTTTTGAGCTTAGAGTTTGCCTATATATACTGGTAGATTTGGAATCAGAAGACCTAGATGCCATCTGTTCTAACTGCCACTATTAGCCTTGCCGCAGTACAAACTACTAAACCTTTTTAAGACTTGGTTTCCTCATGTGTTAAAATAAGGAGTTGCTGTTTGGATATCTCTAAGGTCTATTTCAGCCCTAAATTATGGCCCCCCTCGTCATCATATTTCCACTATACTTCTGATACTTATCAGGATGCATTGATACATTTTTTTCGTATTTCATCACTTTGCATTTTCTCTTTGACCCACTGAGATCACACTTCCAATTCTTACCTTTACCCCTTAAGAACTGTGTTAGCAAGCAAAGGCCATCACTCTGAGCTCACCACCAAATCAAATGTACCCTCACTCCCAATGGTACCTGATCTCTCCAGAGCACCTGACAGTGATTTTTTTCCCCTTGACAGTGATTTTTTTCCTCTTGATACTGTACTACCTTGACTTTGCTGACATCACTCTTATGGTTCTTCTAACTCTGACTCTTCAGTGTTAGTTCTCTAGCACTAGATCCTTCTTCTTCAGACAGCTCCTGATATATTGGTGTTCATGGTTCATGCCCAAGCCTTCTACTCTTCTCACTCTCTATGGAAGATCTCATTCACTCCTATATTTCCACTATGATCTATGGTTCATGAGTTTAAAAATCTTTAACCCAGAGATTTTGCATAATCAAGGGCCCACTGGACATTCCAACCTCAAATTCAACATGATCAGAAATGTGTGTTTCTCAAATCCTTCTCTTTATTCTATATTCTGAACCGTTATTATCTTAGGCATCATATTTGGCAAAAGGAATAGTCATTTCACCTAATTCAAGTAAAAAGGAAACTTACTTTAAGAATACCACAGCAACCTCAAGGATTTTTTAAGCATAGGAAATAAAGCTCACAGCAACTAAAACTAGAAATCTCAAAGTCAGAACCTGAGGCTGCCTTCACCACCTCTTAAATCAAGGCTTGCTTTATCTCCTATACATCTGCCCCAATCTTCCGACTGGCTTTCTGAGTCCTCTATTTTTCCATTATTTCAGTATCTTATAATGATTTCCCATTCCCAACTTATAATAACACTTCAGCTTAAGTATCTACCATCAACTGTAATTTCACTGTTTTTCTCATTTTGTTATATTTATACTTTCATTCATTTCATATTTACCCTTTTCCATAAAGGATTTGAGGTGACTTATTATTGCAATCAGTTTGATAATACTTTAGCATCCACTTCCTCAAAAAACTGCCTACCACATAGAGTGCTGCAAGAATTAAATACAATTATTTTGGTAAAGGAATTAGCACACTGCTTGGATTACAGCAAGTTGTTAATTAATAACGTCACAAGATATGCCTAATCAGACTGGTTGGCAGTAATGCCTGGAATGAGGTACTGAGATGATTACTAAGGCAGTGTTAAATGGGAAAGAGGGCAGTGATTGTTCATTTAATATGTGCTGGGCACCATTACACTGTTGAAAGAATGGGAAATTATGCCACAATTAACTGGTTATCTGACATGGGTTGGGATACATACTCACAAAACATTGCTTTATGGAATGAATTTCTTTTTGCTCTAAAGAAAATTTTTATTTGGTTCTGCTAGTTTGCACCTCATCTTTCTAGATTTTGACTATACTCCAATTTAGGATGTATCAAACCTGACCTTCTCTTACCTCCATTTATTCTAGCCGTATCTTCTCTATTGTTTACACATAGTTATTTTATCAATAGCTACTGTCTGGTTATTTCTTCAATAGAGTTAGTTTATATGTAATTGGCAAATAGAGGAATCTTGTCAGTATAATGCAAAGTTGTGAAAGATCTTATTCCCAGCATATTAATGATTTGAAGTAACCAGGGGCAGGAGAAAACCCCTACAGAAGCACCTTCCTTTACTGCAAGAAGTGGTTACTTTTACTGGTTTAAAAAATTACTTGACTTTCTTTTATATTAAGCTATCTTGGGAGGCTGCAAGTATAGATAGAGATGTGAACACCTTTCCCCACTATCAAAATAAAATAAAACAAAACACCTTAATTGATGAAGGGTATCTCCGAATTATGTTTTTAGTTTTGATTAAACTGGTCTCCACTAGAAGCAAATATCTTCAAGGAGGAAGTATGAACTCCAGAGTACATGGCTGCAAAGTATGGACTGGGGCTAGGTGTAAACGTCAGAAGATATCTGTGCTGCCATCTGGATCGATATTTTACTTGGTAGGGCTATACTTAAAAAGTTATACAGCTGGAAGCAATATGTACCAACACTACCTTTCTCATAAGCCCTGTTAGTTTAGTGTTCACTTTTGCAGAATGTGAGATTTTCCAGGAACACACACATGGCATTATGGAAGGAATGACTGTATTTTAGACTTTGTTCATTTTGCTTCCTTAATATATCTCTTAATAACCAGTATCAACTTATTGTTCTCAGAACACAAATATCTACCAAAAAAAAATCTATTTAATTTACTTTAGTCAGTATCTTTTGATATAAACAAATGCTCATGTATTCTGGATGATGATGATGATATGTAACTCTACTTTTGATAAATTTCCCATAACTCCAGAAACAGAAGCTCCCAAATTAAAAGGGTTCTAAACATTCATTCAAAAAAGGTAGCAACTTTCAACTTGGATAGAGACTTCTTCACAGGAGAATGCAGTGATTAGGTTATCTGATTAGTCCCCAAAAGCCTATTTCATTTGTAGTGAATCTAGTGTACAGGACATCTGGAATGAAAAATAAAAGAAAATGGCATTATTACAATGCTACTGGTTAAAATGTACTAAAAGGCTAAACTAAATATATACAGTTTTAAATTTATCACGTATGTTCTCAATTAAGAAAAGGAGAATTAACTGAAGAATAAATAGGTAGAGATTCTCTGATGGAGTTCTTAATAAGATTTTGATAATTTCTGGGTTTAAAACACAAAGATTCCACTGTACAGTTTAGAAAACAGGACAAAACTGATTGAGAATCACTCAAGACTTCATGTTTATTCTGATACTAGTTCAACAATCCCACAGAAAAGCAAATAACTATGGTTTTAAAACTAGATTAGTACACCATACCTATTATCTTTAAAGCAACCATTTAAAAAATATAAACTGTTCAAACAACCTCTACTTTAGAGGCTACATGGAAGAGAAGAGGGTAACTTCAAAGTAACGTCAAATAAACTGCCCTTCAATTTGAGATTTCATGGTTTTTAAAGCTTGAAAAAAAGAGGCATGCAAGGAAATTTATGGTTAGAAATGAGCCACTTTTAAAAGAAAAAGTACAATTTCCTGTTCCACAGATGAAGAATTGGGTTTCTTTTCAAAACTGACAAGGGTTGTTGGCACTTTATGACTAAAAGGGACCTGAAATCTTTGTGCCTTTGGTTTTAACAAACCACAAAACTGCAATGTAAGTAAAAATCAGCTATGTTTACTGACCACCTTAAGTACATAAGACACAATACGAAAAGCACAAAAGAGGAGAATGAAGAAAATTAATGCTCTCATGGACATTGAAGTTTTGTAAAAATGATTTATGCTTACTAACTGAATCCAAGAAACATATAAACAGGTATGAGAGCATACAAGACAATATGATCCTAAATGATACAATGCATAAAGTAATTTAAAGCAATGCATCATAGGGCATGGGGTATTATTAAACAGAAAAAATAAGTCCTACATTTGGGCCTGCATTATGTAAGTCAAGTTTACTCGACTATTAACATAGTATTTCCTTCATTGAAAAGAAGTAAAGAGAGTCCATTCCAAATTAGAAGAATTTAATGACTCAATTCTATAGATACTAGTTAAGGCAAGATAGGCTACTGCTAAAAGAAGTGATATGATACAAATATTCTGTGAAGATTACTTTGCTCTACTGTAACCTGTGGGAAGGGAAACAGGTGAGGCAAAGAGATCAGCTAAAAAGCAAATACAGAAGCTCCTCTACTTGTAAAATTTTACTTTATGAAAGTTTCAGTATGAAACAAAAGCACGCTCACCCTATTCACAAGCGAAGGACAGCATTTATAGTCAACAGGGTTCACTATCATTTGGCCATCTCGTTTTTCATAGTATAGAGTGTTTTATAAATACTAACTCCATTTGGCTGTTAAATACAAAAGCAATTCCACATGTTGAAAATACGAAGAAGAAGGGTTTGATTCCAACGGAAATAAATGAAATTAATACAATACCATCTTCAAAATAAAAAATCAGTAAGCAAATGGTGACTGTTGAATAGCCATGTGGGATGAGAGTACGAGTGATTCTGAGGGTAATACGTGAATCAAGCAATAAATGGAAAATGCTGTACCTATGTAAGCAATAAAAGGCACCGAGACATGGGAAAATTAAAATGTACAGTAGATGATTAGTATGGAAAGCAGATACCAACTGGCCCACTGTTAATTTAGGAGAAGGGCACCAGTTTGAAAACTTATGGCTAAGTATGGTGCACAGTGCTGAAGATGAGATTTTTGTTGCAAGTCAGAAGCTTATGGTTCACAAGTTCAAGGCCCATGAGTATACTCAAAGTGAGGCGTGTGTGGTCAGGTCGGTGGGTCCTATGGCTGATGATAATGTTACTGCCTATCAGGTACTTCCTTTTCTTGTGTCTTTTCGCATTTAATTCTTACTATTATTAGCTCTATTTAACCAATGAGGAAAAAATGGAGGCACACAGAAGTTAAGTTATTCTCCTAAGGTCAGAAAAAGTAAGTGTCACAGCTGGGATTGGAACCCAGGCAGTAGGCTTCAGCGCTACACTCTTAACCACTAAGACACACTATTGCCCACTAGGGAGCTCCCTATGACACCTGGAATAATTATCGGGGGGTGGGTGGAAAGCTGCCTCAATAGAATTTCAATAAAGATAAAAACGGTCTGTTTTGGTAAAAAATGTCTTGGTCCTATATTAATGTGGAGAGAAAACGTATAGGATCTATGATAACACAGAGAAAGAGGGTATACTTAGATTTAAAGCTTCTAAAGACTGATTCCTATTTGCTACAAATCTATATGGGGACTGCAAGCAGGAGGAAACTGCTTCTTACTCTCTTTGGAATTAAAAAATGACTTTGTAAACAGGATTCTAGAACTTCCTTTAATAATAAAACGCACAGATATATACATTGACTATGGGTTAGCTGATTAGGGAATGGGGCAGAACAGAAGCAAGAAGGGTATGCAGTGAATGCTGAGGGACCTATTTCAAAGGAAAGAGAAACAGAGAAGAGGAAAGTGGTGAAGGCTGGGTGATTAATGAAAAGTGGTTGTGTTCTTAAAGATGCTGAATACTGGACAGATTGGTCAGAGTTTACATGGGTCACTGACAACACAGGGCAAGTACCAAGTGAGTATCAGAATCTGCAAGATGAATGACGTGGAAGTACAAGAGTGGTCCTTTGGCAGGCTGTGCCCCGTATGACACAGCTCAGCCCTGCAACTCAACAGGGAACCAAAGAAGTCTTGGCCAGGAAGAAACTCCTTCAGTTTGAAAATCCCCTTCTTGCAACTTGACTGGGTTTGTGGCTCACACTTAGCATCTTGATTTCTTTGACCCTTGTTGTCCAGACTCCTTTAATACCTGAGCTGTCATAATGGAAATGTCAGCACAGTCAACACACTAAGGATGGACTGAGCCGGAAGGAGACAGAGGTTGGACGTGATACTATCCCTGAGAATTACTCCAAATTTCATTCTAATTTTTTCAAGAAGTCAGCAAACTGAACTTTTCTTTTTAGGGAAATAAGTAGTAGCACTGTAACAGCAATATTTACTAGTCTAAGAGGAGAAAGCTTTTAATTATCATTTAATAGGTAAGAATCAGGGGGCACCTTCAAGACGGTGGAGGAGTAAGACGTGGAGATCACCTTCCTCCCCACAAATACATCAGAAATACATCTACATGTGGAACAACTCCTACAGAACACCTACTGAACGCTGGCATAAGACCTCAGACTTCCCAAAGGGCAAGAAACTCCCCATGTACCTGGGTAGGGCAAAAGAGAAAAGGAAAAAGAGAGACAAAAGAATAGGGATGGGACCTGCACCTCTGGGAGGGAGCTGTGAAGGAGGCAAGGTTTCCACACACTAGGAAGCCCCTTCATGGGCAGAGACGGGGGGTGGTGGGGTGGAGGGGAAGCTTTGGAGCCACAGAGGAGAGCACAGCAACAGGGGTGCAGAGGGCAAAGCGGAGAGATTCCCGCACAGAGGATCGGTGCCGACCAGCACTCACCAGCCCGAGGCTTGTCTGCTCACCCGCCAGGGCGGGCGGGGGCTGCGAGCTGAGGCTCGGGGTCGGATCGCAGGGAGAGGACTGGCGGCGTGCACACAGCCTGAAGGGGTTAGTGCACCACGGCTAGCCAGGAGGGAGTCCGGGAAAAAGTCTGGACCTGCCTAAGAGGCAAGAGACCATTGTTTTGGGGTGCTCGAGAAAAGGGGATACAGAGCACCGCCTAAACGAGCTCCAGAGACGGGTGCAAACCGCAGCTATCAGCGTGGACACCAGAGACGGGCATAAGACGCTAAGGCCGCTGCTGCCGCCACCAAGAAGCCTGTGTGCGAGCACAGCTCACTCTCCACACCTCCCAGGAGCCTGCGCAGCCCGCCACTGCCAGGGTCCCGTGATCCAGGGACAACTTCCCCGGGAGAACGCACGGCGCGCCTCAGGCTGCTGCAACGTCACACCGGTCTCTGCCACGCATTCCGTACCCCTTCCTCCCCCCGGCCTGAGTGAGCCAGAGCCCCTGAATCAGCTGCTCCTGTAACCCCGTCCTATCTGAGCGAAGAACAGACTCCCTCAGGCGACCTACACGCAGAGGCGGGTCCAGATCCAAAGCTGAACCCCGGGAGCTGTGCGAACAAAGAATAGAAAGGGAAATTTCTCCCAGCAGCCTCAGAGGCAGCGGATTACATCTCCACAATAAACTTGATGTACCCTGCATCTGTGGAAAACCTGAATAGACAACGAATCATCCCAAATTGAGGAGGTAGACTTTGGGAGCAACTGTAGACTTGGGGTTTGCTTTCTGCATCTAATTTGTTTCTGGTTTTATGTTTATCTTAGTATTTAGAGCTTATTAGCATTGGTAGATTTGTTTATTGATTCGGTTGCTCTCTTCTTTTAATTTTATATATATATATTTTTTCTTTCTTTTTCTCTCTTTGTGAGTGTGTATGTGTATACTTCTTTGTGTGACTTTGTATGTACAGCTTTGCTTTTGCCATTTGTCCTAGGGTTCTGACTGTCCTTTTTTCTTTTTTAAGTATAGTTTTTAGCGCTTGTTATCATTGGTGGATTTGCTTTTTGGTTTTGTTGCTCTCTTCTTTCTTTCTCTTTTTTTAAATTACTTTTTAATTTTTACTAATTTTTTTCTATTTTAATAACTTTATTTTTTCCTTCCTTCCTCCCTTCCTCCCTTCCTTTCTTCCTTTCTTTCTTTCTCTCCCTTTTCTTCTGAGCCATGTGGCTGACAGGGGCTTGGGGCTCCGGCCGGGTGTCAGGCCTGTGACTCTGAGGTGAGAGAGCCGAGTTCAGGACACTGGTCCACCAGAGACCTCCCGGCTCCACATAATATCAAATGGCAAAAGCTCTCCCAGAGATCTCCATCTCAGCGCTAAGACCCAGCTCCACTCAACGACCAGCAGGCTACAGTGCTGGACACCCTATGTCAAACAACTAGCAAGACAGGAACACAACCCCACCCTTAGCAGAGAGGCTGCCTAAAATCATAATAAGGTCACAGACACCCGAAAACACACCACCAGACGTGGACCTGCCCACCAGAAGGACAAGATCCAGCCTCATCCTCCAGAACACAGGCACCAGTCCCCTCCACCAGGAAGCCTACACAACCCACTGAACCAACCTTACCCACTGGGAGCAGACACCAAAAACAACAGGAATTAGGAACCTGCAGCCTGTGAAACAGAGACCCCAAACACAGTAATTTAAGCAAAATGAGAAGTCAGAGAAACACACAGCAGATGAAGAAGCAAGGTAAAAACCGACCAGACCAAACAAATGAAGAGGAAATAGGCAGTCTACCTGAAAAAGAATTCAGAGTAATGATAGTAAAGATGATCCAAAATCATGGAAACAGAATGGAGAAAATACAAGAAACGTTTCACAAGGACCTAGAAGAACTAAAGAGCAAACAAACAACGAAGAACAACACAATAAATGAAATTTAAAATTCCCTAGAAGGAATCAATAGCAGAAAAACTGAGGCAGAAGAACAGATAAGTGACCTGGAAGATAAAATAATGGAAATAACTACCACAGAGCAGAATAAAGAAAAAAGAATGAAAAAAATTGAGGACAATCTCAGAGACCTCTGGGACAACATTAAACACATCAACATTCGAATTATAGGGGTCCAAGAAGAAGAAGAGAAAAAAAAAGGGACTGAGAAAATATTTGAAGAGATTATAGTTGAAAACTTCCCTAATATGGGAAAGGAAATAGTCAATCAACT